>NC_092317.1:31256276-31608828 GCF_036785885.1 Coffea arabica
CATCAGGGTTTTAAGCCATAGTTGGATCAATTTGTGGTGTCATTTATTGATGGTATATTGGTATACTCTAAGGTTCGAGGAAATCATGAAAGACGCCTAAGGATAGTTTTACAAATCCTGAGAGAGCGTCAACTTTTGTTAATTGCAATAAATGTAAGCTTTAGTTGAAAGAAGTACCCTTTCGAGGCTATACAACATCTAAGGAAGGATTTTAAGAATGAAAGAGTGTTTAACCGAGGCATCTGTGTTAGCCTTACCGAGCAGAGGAGATGGTTTTAAAATTTATACAGATACTTCCAAGTGTGGTTTCAGATGCAATTATAGGGTTACATGGGATACCTGTAAGTATTGTGTCCGATCGAGACCTCGGTTAATTTCTCGGTTCTAGCAGAAGATGCAAGAAACGCTAGGAACTAAATTGAGTTTTAGCATTTCCTACCACCCACGAGCTGATGGATAGTCAGAGATGGCAATTCAGAACCTTGAGGACATGTTGGGATCATGTATCTTAGATTTTGGAGAAAGTAATTGACATTGGTGGAATTTGTTTAGCTAAGGCTCTAAGTAATTATGATATGACACACTCTTTTGAAAACCCTAAATTCATGAGGTCGATTGAGTTATCCTATGACTTGGAAGTTAAAATGCATATTGGGGATCAAAGTTTGATTTCTAATTGGGTGGATAGAAATTATGAGATACGAGCTGGAAAGTGTAAGTTATTGACTAATCTGCTAAGCATGACTGCTAAGAGGTATGATATTATCCTAGGTGTGAATTTCGAGGACGAAATTCTTTTAAGGAGGGAAGGATGTGAGGACCCGAAAATTCTCTTATTTTTATTATAATTTACTGGCTTATTTAATTATTTATTCACATGTTTTCTCCGAATAATTTATTTCAACCATTTTAAGTCCATTTGTATGGAACAACGTCTCCCTTATGTTTTTAAAACGTTTCGTTAGAAAAATTTATTTTTTGAAGACTCGTTTAGTGAGGAATAACGAGTACATGCTTTTCGAGGCAAAATTCGATTCGAGAGTGCAAAAAAAAAATCTTGGAGGATTATGAATGATTACTAGTAGATTAAGAAAAGTTAATTGAGGGATTAGATGTGATTAACTTAATTAAAGCTTTTACTGTACACGCATTTCTCGAAAGTCATACCGCGTGACAAATTGGAGATTTAAGGAAATAATATTTGTGAGAACTCATGTTTTATTTCTAAAATGGTTATTTCATAATTAATTACATTAGTAGCAGTTAATTATATAATCGTTATATGAATTTCTCGTAAATTTCGCCTTATTGCGCGCGAATTGGAATTTCACTTATATCGAGCCGGAACGGCTAAGTGGAGATTTAAGAAACTTAATCTATACTACTAAGAGTGGATAATTATAATGTTAAAGGAAGTGTATTAGAGGTTTAGGGTATAAGTGAAACAAACCCGAGAGAAACGGACATGAAACACGCACGCGCGATTACTATTGATAGTTGACTTTCACCAAACTTTGGCCCCAAGTTTTATCAAGCTTCCAAGAGAAGCTTTAGCCATCAGATTTTTTTCTCTCTCTCTCTCTTCACTCAAGGCTGGCAAGGAAGAAGAAGGAATCTTCACTCCATTTCACTTCCAATCATCTAACCATTTCACTCCAAATTTCTCACACAAACTCACATACACTTGGAGATTCATCTTGGCTTGGAGGAGGAGGTCTTCTATCCGAGTTTCTTGGAGCTTTTGGTGACCCAAAATTTTTAATTTTTCATCATCTAAGAGGTAGTAATCATCCAACCCTTGAAACTTGGTTTTAGTGAGTTAAATTTGGCCTTGGAGCTTGTAGCTTCATGTGGGTGTTGTTATTTGGTTGAAAATGATTGGAGTGGGCTCTATGAAATTTCACAATGGATATATTGGACTGATATGATGATTTAGTGGTTGGTTTGAGTTGTTTTGGTGTTGTTTAAGTTAGTTATGGGTAGAGAATTGAAGGAAACCGAATGAAATTTCACTTGGACTGTTAACCGAATTCTGCCCTGTTTTTTCTCGAAGCTTTAATCCAAAATTTTGATGCTCAAATGACCTTGAATATGATGTAGATATGATGTGTAGGATGTGTGGAAAGTTCCCACCAAAAATCATGTGATTTGTTTGAGTAAAAGTTGGATTTTCGAAATATTTTCAAATCTGGAAAACGGGTAACAGGGGCTCTCTGGCAGTAAATTTGAACGATCATCACTCTTTGCTCAGACATCAAAATCAAGTGCCATTTGTGGCATTTGAAACTAGACACTTCCAGTTTTCTAACGATATAAAATGTATCCCCTGATTCGAACTGAGTGAGCCGTAGTAGTTCTTCAAAGTTACCTGTCCTGTTTAACGGCTGTGTTCGAGAGTCAGTGATGAGCTGAGGCTTGTTGCTTGAATTTCAGCTAGTTATAAACTAAATTTCAAAATGATTTCTCCTGATGAATTGTAGCCTTATGAATGTAGTTTCCAACGCCACCAACCATGCTCAATTCCAAGTTGAATTGAGTGAGTTGTGGCCAAATTACAGAACTGCACTAGTGATAGAAAACCCTAATTTTGGCTAGCCGATTGGCCTAGCTTGACTTGGGACTTGTTGTTTTGCAAATTTTGATGTCAATCACCTACCAAGTATATATTGGATGTTTATTAGACTTTTGTTTCACAAATGAGCCAGATTTGAGTCATTTTTATTGGGCAAAATGTTTGAAAAGAAAGAAGAAAGCAAAAGACAGATTGGTCTTGGGATTTTCTTGAACTTTGGTAGTTTGGTTCACTACCTTCCCGTGTGAATTTTCAAATGAAATTTGGTAGAAGAATAGTCCTCATATGGAATATGAATTGTACCAATTTTGGTGTCAATCTAAGACCATTTCAATATACAAATGATGTCCCAAATTTGCTTTTTGAATCTGGAAAACTTTTCCTTTTCTCTTGGCCGAATGGCCAAATCTAATTTGGGAAGTTATATTTCAAAAACCTTGATGTAAATTACTTCTAAATTGCTTATTAGATGTTTATGGAACATTGGTTTCAATATTTGAATTAATTGAGGTTGATTGTGTGGAACAAAGCTTTTAAAAGGGAAGGAAACGTGAGAAGGCAGATTTGTTTTGAAAATTTTGCAAACTTCAGTCTTTTTGTTAACTGTCTTTCCATGTGATTTTTTGTGTGAAATTTGGTAGAGATATGGTTCATATATGGAAGATTTAGTGTACCAAATTTGGTGCATTTTCAATGCCATTTCTATGGCCAAATAATACTTCAAAGATAGCCTTTCAAATCTGGAAAATGACTGAACGGTTTATAAAATGCGACCAACTTTGAGCTGCTATATCTCAATGCTCAAAACTTCGATTTTAGTTCCATTTGTTGTGTTTTAAACCTTGGTCGGAATTCTAATTGAGGTACAAATTTCAGAGGCAAGTTCATTTTCTGTAAATTTTACTGAATTTCCAAAGTTCGCCGAAAACTAAGGCTAAAACTATCTTGGGAGTCCAAGTCAGCACCTTTAGGCCAAAATTTGAGTGTCTTCCATTTTGAATCTTAAAAAACTGTCTTCTAGGAACTTTTAGTACTTTGAAACTAGTTTCCAATGGTCCAAGTTTTCCAATTTTGGACCTACAGAGAGTGAGATATGAATTTTCAAAGATTGCACCTCAAATCTGGAATTTCTGAACTTGAAGGGAATTGAGTTGTTGGAAACTCTCCATTTACCCTTCGATATTGTTTGACCGTTTTACACTTGATTTCAAAGATGAAAATCAGTTTTTTCTTGTATTATTAAACCCCACTTTTGAGCCTCAATTTACGAGTAATTAAGGCTCTCTTTCATGATATTTTCATAGATTGTACAAGTGTACAATCCCTTGTTAACTAGGGGTTTTTAAACAATGGTGTATGATAGTCAATTATTAATTGTTCAGCCACTCAAGGAGACCTTCAAGAGGATCTCACAAGGGATGCCTAAATACTTGATTGTGCACCACTCTTATTTTGACTAGGTGAGTGTCAAGTGCACGTTTTGTTGCAATTATGTGAATTGCTCCTATTGGACTGAATAATTGATAACTGCTGAGTCGAGTGTGTACTTTATCGCACTCGTTCTCATTTAAATGGAATGAAATTAAATTGCCTGAACTGAATTGAACTGAATTATATGCTATGGTTGCATATGTCGTTGGAGTGAATCTCCTCGACCTTTAACTGAATTGTATACATATCGTTGGAGTGAATCTCCTCGATACACAACTGAACTGGGGGACGGCCAAACTTATCGGCCGACCTCGCGACTCGAGCCGGCAAGGGCTTGGTCAGAAAGATTGGTGAGCCATGAGAAAAACTAAAAGCTTGATCTATTGGAGAGGTCATGCTTGGCCTACTCGTATAGTAGTACCTTTATGGAAGTTCGGGCTCGGTGGGGTATGTATGGTGGATGGAGAACGGGTAAGTGGAGTTTCTACGGACTAAATACCGACCCGATTGATGGAGTGTCATCGCGGGGAGGTAATTGATTGTACATTGGCAAAGCAAGTGGAAATTAGCTCCTGAGAGCTCCCATATCCTTGAATTGTTTCTGATACGGTCCTCGATCAACACGTTTCGAGCCGCGTAGCACGTTTGCTCAAGGATCTAGTGAGGTTGTCCAACGCCTGGATTGCGGGACCTAAAATCAACACGGATGACACGAGTTGGTTTAAGGTGATAGAACGACGACTCCAATCGAGGTGAATATCCAAGTGGATAGGTCGGACGAACAATCAAGGACAACACGAGATTGCTCAAGAACCCTTGCCAAAAGCAAGTAAATGAACGAAATTCTCACAAGAAGAAAATCGAAAGAAGACAATTTTATTAATCAATCGAGTCTACCCTTAATGCTTACAAAGCAAGCCTTTATATAGGCAAGACTAAAGAAACCCTAATATCCGAAACCCTAATATTGGGAAGCTAGATGGTCGGCCACTCCTTGGACAAGGTGGGCCGATCCATGGACTCAATAAAAAAGGGCCTAGTGGTTCGGCCATCCTTAGACAAAAGGTGGACCGAATCCATGGTTAACAAAAGGACTAATCTAAACTTAAGACTCCTAACATTAAGGCCTAATCGGCCATGGCCCACTTGCTTTTCACGGGCTCTCTTCACGGGCTTGGATCATCGTGTAGACAACTGGGTTATCACCTTCCAAGCCTTCAATGTCTCGATGAACTCCTTGTTGGTCTTGAACATTCCGCACAAGGGTTTGGAGTGACTCCTTGAATTCCTTAGCCCGTGCACGTGTGACTGGGCCCAATGGTACTCGAACTGGGTCATTGCGTGAGCCAAGGTCCGTGCACACATCAGTCCCCTCCACTTGAGAAGGATTTGCCCTCAAATCTGGATCGTCATCCTCAAGGAATGGGCTCAAATCCGCGACATTGAAGGTCGCGCTAACATTGTACTGCCCAGGCAGCTCCAGCTTGTAGGCGTTGTTATTGACTCTTTGGAGTACTCGAAAGGGTCCATCTCCCCTTGGGGACAGTTTGCCCTGGCGTTGCTTAGGGAATCGTTCCTTCCTTAAATGCAACCAGACCCAATCTCCAGGCTCAAAAATCATCTTACGACGGTGCTTGTTAGCTTGCTAGATGTATTGCTGAGTACGCCTCTCGATGTTTGCCCGACCGGCCTCGTGTAACCTGCGCACAAAATCAGCCTTCTTTTTCCCATCTAAGCTTGTGTGCTCAAAGGAAGGTAAGGGTGCCAAGTCAAGAGGAGTCAGGGGGTTAAATGTGACAGCCCCGCCTTCCACTAAGGCGAACCAAAGGGTTCAGCGGACTGCCTGCCCAGCTCTCGCCGGGGCTCACTACAGTTCTCAAATAAATTACATCACTCACTTCCAAACATAGGGTACAATCCTCAATAATAAACGAAATAACATTTTCCAAGTTCAAAATGTATACTTATATACATTTCAATCTCAAAAGTAGTACAAACCCAAATGTACAAAGGTTCTCAATTCTTCATACATCCAACCCTTGCCAAGCGCTAGGGCGAGAACCATTACAAAAATTCAAAAGAACTAGACTAGGCTAGTCTGTACAGATCTCTCGTCCTTGCTCGCATCCCCTGTTAAGGAAAACAAAACTAACGGAATGAGCTAAACGCTCAGTGAGGTTCCAGACACTAATCAACTTAAACACGGACATTAGTCATGTAATAACAAGTAATCCAGGAAACATTAACAATATAAAACATTGATAACACATTCATTAAAAGGATACATGCTCACATGGAACCTTTCGTTCTTTCATTCACCTTTCATTTTCTTATTCCTCCAATCATTTTAAAATGCATTTTGTAAGTGAAAACCCCTCCATTGACATTGTCACTCGTTCATTCATTTCATCTTTCCCCCTTCTGGACATTGGCCAGACTCCACTCGACAACATGGTAATACTCGAGTATACCAAACTTTTACCCAGGGTCACCAAATCGCCCGACCGAGTCCGCTTCTGGCTCGAGTCGACCGGCAACAAAGGGTAAGGGTCCAGTTCAGCCACAAGGCTTACACTCATGCACAACTAGCGTATAATCAAATAATCATTGAAAATTTTGCATTTATTTAGGTCGAGTTCGATAAAGTACACACTTGCCTAGCAAAACTCAATTTCAGCAATCATTGAAAACATTTAACAGGTAATCAAACATCCACAACAAGTCACATAGTCAACAGAAACATAACGTACAAAGAACACTCACCTATTTACGCAAAATAACGTCCAAAGTAACCCTCCGGGCAATACCCTCAATCACCAAGGAACCCTAATAATAACCAAGAGAAAATATTATAGTTAAACCATCCAAAGTTTAGGTGAACCAAAGAAAATCCAAATAACTACTAGTACAAGTATAAGTATAGTTTTGGAAGTGAAAAGAGTACATTTAAACCAAAGGACATGAGTAAAATATTTGTAAAACTTATGCTCGCTCATAAAACTTTGAAATTTCCATTTGAGTCGAAGAAACGAAGAAAACGTATTTCTATTAGTCGTAAATTTCATTTTTCCAAGGGTACAAGTTTTGGCTAGATTCTAACTTATATACCCCTAAGCAAGAAGACTTGGATACCTTAGATGATTCAAGTTAGTTTCATCCTCAACCCTTACTCAAGTCGCGAGTACATCTACCTAGCCCTCGAGTGCAAATTTGGGCAGCACGTCCTTTGTATTTACCTATTTTCCAGCCATTCAAGACTTCATTATTTTCCTCAATCAATCCCCAAAATCACACACAAATAATCTCATTAGAATAGCCGTTTAATAGGCTAAAAGTCATTCCATTACAAAACCAAGCTAGAAAAGTGACGGAAATAAGGTTTAAGACAAAGAACAAAATGTCAGGTTTGACGTCTCTAAACATATTGGTCACCACCGAAGCTACACTTATTGGATTGGGGTAAAATTTAAACCATTTCGAAACTAAGACAAAGGGCTACAACTTTGACGAAGACAATTGAACCCAGTTCACAGTGTATCCAGGTCGAATCTACAAATTACAGAACCAGAATTTCACCGTCAGGCTGGTTAACAGCACTGGATTCAAATGACAATAACTCAGGCTACACAAGTCTGATTGAGATGTTTTTGGATGCGTTGGAAATATAAAACATAAGACTACAACTTTTATTTTTTGACCAACTACTGATTTAATACGGATCAAGGTGAAAACGAAGCCAGAATGGGGAAATGTCAAAACTGTCCACAAAACTATACCTATGACAGCAAGGGTAATTTTGTCATTTCATGTGTTACAGTGTATGGATTGAGCTGAAATTTTACAGCAAGCTATAAAACATCATTTTATACAACTTTCATGTTTTAACCTAATGCTGGTTCGGCCTCCATCATGGCCGATTGATCATGGTCGGAACAGGGTAATACAAAATCGAAAAACTGGAATTCATGCATTCAAGTGCTAATCCTCACAATTCTAGCTTGAAACACTACTTCACCTCCTTATCTAAGCTTATTCACATCATATTCTATCTAAACAAGGAGAAATATAGCTGAACAAGTCAAACCCTAACTCACAAATTCGCCATAATCATCAAAACTACTTGCATAGCTATCAATTAACCAAGAATATGAGTTGTGTAGCAACTTAAGCAAGATTAAGGGAAATAAAGATGATGGACAGCCAATATACCTCACTAAGATGCTTGTAAGAGATATCCACCACCTCTCCTTGTAAAGTTTTAGCAAACAAGCTTCCCAAGTGCTCAAAGAAAGGATTAATCGGTTTAGTTTCTTGATTTTTCACTCAAACAAGATGGATTCAAGGTGAAAGTCGGAGTTTTCTCTCTTGTGTTTTTCTCCCCTCAAAATTTCGTCCAACAAGCCAGAAATGGTGAAGAAATGAGGTTAATTTGGTTATAAGATGATAGGAAATTAATTGGTCAAACAACCATTGGATGGTTGCCACTTGTCACTTAGGATTCAATCTCATTTTTTTTCTTTTCTTTCCTTTTCCTTAGTCAACAAAGATGGCTAGATTAAGGGGTAATTTAGGGCTGATTAGTCAAGTAAAAACAAGGGGATTAAGGTAATAAAGTGGTGGTCAAGTGGTGTATTCCATCGGTAGAGAACGGTACCCGTCGGTTCCAACCGTTTTTCCTTAAATCGCGTATACTAGTGTTTTAATGTATGATTCACTCACTTAGTGTTAGCACTTCTAATCACACATTTAATATCATCTAAAACTCACTCTCAATCACTAAATTTAATACACATACTGATACGAGACGCGGAAGCTACTTCGGATCTAGAGGAACACGATGAAGATTTGACGGAGTTGAACCCGAACTTGGACCACTCAAGAACAGATTTAACGGTAGAGGACGCCACAATCAAGTATGTGTGCTTGATTGATAAGTCAAGAACAGCCTAGGATCAACTCTAGGATGTTCAACTTAGCTTTTACAAGCTAAGGGAATTTGCCACAAGGAATGGACGAAATTCTGGAAATTTTATTCAATACTCTCAAAAACTGAATGTAACATGCGGCTTGAGGCTATTAATAGCCGTGACTAAGACCTAATAAACTGGAAAAATAACAAGGAAAGTTCGGCCAGCCCCTTGGGCCTTCACTTGACCGAAAGCTAGCCCAACTAACTATAGATCCCCGTACGGCTCAGCGACGGTACTTAACTTCAGCTCAACCCGCCGTTTGGAGCTTGAACACTTGCATCTTCAATTGTAAGCAGCATTTTAGTAGTCGTGCAAGGATATTCCAACTCAATTCCTTCAATGGCCGGTTTCTCTTGGGTTTGGATGGCACGTACCAAGGCTTGGAGGGACTCCTTGAATCTCTTAGCTCGTGCTCGTGTCACTGGGCCTTGGGGCACTTTCACAGGGTCTACTTGTGCACTTTGGGCCTCGTGCTCCACCGCATCACATACCGTACCGATTACTCATACTACGAAAAGACGTAAAAACCCTAATTTATCGTAACAATGAAAGTAAAAAGGAAACCCCTGTTTCTATGATTATTTGTAGCTATTGGGGAAGTGAATGTGTAGTAAAGTTATTGTAAAGTAATAAATTCCAACTTTGTAAGGGAATTTTAAGAAAAATATAAGGAAGTTTACAAGTCCTCACATTAAAACCATACACAATCTCAAAGGGTGAGTAGTGTGTCGCACTATGAACAGTGCGATTGTAAGCAAACTCCACATGCGGCAAACACTCTTCCCAAGATTGACAACCTCAGTTTGTCCATCGCTTTGTGGATGACTTGTGGTTGAAAACAATAATCTAGTACCCAGTTTGGACCACAAAGTCTTCCAGAAATAACTCAAAAACTTTACATCTCTATCGCTAACAATGGTTTTAGGCATACCATGCAGACGGACAATTTCTTTAAAGAACAAATTAGCAATATGAGATGCATCATCGGTTTTGTGACAGGGGATGAAATGAGCCATCTTAGAGAATCGATCAACCACTACAAAGATGGAATCATTACCCCTTGGTAACCTAGGTAGTCCCAAGACAAAATCCATTGATAAGTCAACCCAAGGATAATGAGGGATGGGCAGCGGGGTATACAAGCCATATGGGTTTGTTTTAGACTTTGCCTTGTGACAGGTGGCACATCTACCGACCATGCGTTCCACATCTCTACGCATGTGAGGCCAGTAAAAGTGTTATTGTAACATGGCTAGAGTCTTAACAATTCCAAAATGTCCCATGAGACCACCACTGTGTGCCTCTCTAATCAAAAGATCACGAATGGAAGAATTAGGCACATATAGCTTATCCACATAAAACAAAAACCCATTATGCAAGAAATACTTTCCATGTGAACTCTTCATACAAGATGCATAGATATCACTGAAGTCAGTGTCATGAGCATAGAGGTCCTTAAGCATTTCAAATCCTAACAACTTAGCATCAAGCACAGCAAGCAAGGAATGTCTACGTGATAAAACATCAGCTACCACATTCGTTTTGCCAGTTTTGTATTTAATGACATAAGAGAAGGTGTCGATGAAATTTACCCATTTGGCATGGCGCTTGCTCAACTTGGGTTGCCCCTTGAGAAATTTCAATGATTCATGGTCAGTGTGTATCACGAACTCCCTAGGACGGAGGTAGTGTTGCCAAGTCTTCAATGCTCTTACAAGTGCGTAGAGCTCCTTGTCATACGTGGGGTAGTTCAGGGCAGCACCTCCCAGCTTCTCACTAAAGAATGCACAAGGCCTCTTGTCTTGCATGAGAACCGCGCCAATACCTACACCAGAAACATCACATTCAATCTCAAAGGTCTTGTTAAAATTTGGTAATGCTAAAACTGGTGCATGTGTGAGTTTGTCCTTGAGGGTAAGGAAGGCCTGTTCTTGGGCTTCTCTCCAATGGAATTTATCATTCTTCTTTGTCACGGCAGTCAATGGAGCAGCAATGGTGTTGAAATCTCAGACAAATCGCTGGTAGAAGCCTGCCAATCCATGGAAACAGCGCACCTCAGGGTGGGCCATTGCTTGATGGCCTCAATCTTGGATTCGTTTACTTTGATCCCTTGTGAGCTCACTACATAGCCTAAGAACACAAGCTCGTTGGTACAAAAGGTGCACTTCTTAAGGTTAGCGTATAAACGCGCCTTTCGAAGTGTCTCAAGAACTAATCTCACATGCTCCATGAGCTCTTGCTCGCTTCAACTATATATCAAAATATCATCAAAATAAACAATGACAAATTTATCAATGAAATTTCGCAAAACATGGTTCATTAATCGCATGAACGTGCTAGGGGCATTAGTCAACCCAAAAGGCATGACTAACCACTCATAGAGACCATGTTTGATTTTGAAGGCCGTCTTCCATTCATCGCCTTCTTTCATCCTTATTTGATGATAGCCACTCCTTAAATCAATTTTAGTGAAAATGATGGCTCCATCGAGTTCATCAAGCATATCATCTAGTCTAGGAATGGGATGACGATACTTAACGGTAATAGCATTAACGGCCCTACAGTCTGTGCACATGCGCCAAGTACCATCCTTTTTGGGGACGAGTATTACTGGCACGGCGCAAGGACTGAGGCTTTCTTTTACCCAACCCTTACCCAGAAGTCCGTCGACTTGCCTTTGAAGCTCTTTTGTCTCCTCAGGACCCATGCGGTAAGCAGGTTTGTTGGGTAATGGTGCTCCAGGAATCAGATCCATTTGGTGTTCGATCCCGCAAACGGGGGGTAAGCCATCAGGGATCTCATCAGGGAAAACATCCTCAAATTTCTGCAAAAGAGCAACCATACTCGAAGGCAATGCCTTATCGAGCTCAGCAACGTCTAGTAGCACATGCTTGCAAATCATGAGTAAGACAGGTTGGTCAGCATTTACAAGTTTGCGCACATCCTTAGCCTTAATTATCATGTTTTGCTCCCTAGTGTTTGGTTTATTCAATGCATGATCACGGGGTACACTAGGTGTGCTCACTTGACCCTTGGTCGATTGCTCACATGTGGAAGTGGAGCAAGTGCCAGGGTCGACCGTCGTTGGCTTTCTCTTTGACGGTCCAAGTCACTCTCCCTTTGCAATTTTAATTGGTCCTCATACACTTGTGCAGGTGTGAGTGGTGTGAGAACCATGTGTTTGCCATTGTGCAAAAGAGTGTACTTATTTGCCCTACCATCAAATGTGACATGTTTATCGAACTGCCAAGGTCTTCCTAAAATGACATAGGTTGCATGCATAGGTACAACATCACATAGTACCTCATCGACGTAGGGACCAATTGAGAAAGAAATATGTACCTGTTTGTATACACGTACCTCTCCTTCTTCACTAAGCCATTGGAAGTGGTATGGGTATGGATGTTTAATGGTAGGAAGGCCCAAGCTTTCAACCATGAGTAAGCTCGCCACATTGGTGCAGCTCCCTCCGTCAATGATGAGGCTACACACCTTATCACTTACTTTACAACGAGTGTAAAATAAGTTCTCCCTTTGCAACTGCTCGTCCTCCTTAACCCGGGCGGTTAGCACGCGTCGTGCCACCAAGCAGCCTATTTCCCCTTGTGTAGGAGAGCATTCTTCCTCAGCCGAGTCATCCTCCAAGCAGTCACCTTTGGTTAATCCCGGCATCTCCTCACAATCTTCATCATCCGACACGATGTCGCCATTGTGAGTGATCAAAATGACCCTTTGGTTTGGACATTGAGACTGGATGTGTCCAAACCCTTGGCACTTGAAGCACCTGATGTCCCTACTCCTAGCCTTGGGAGTCTCAAGTGGTGCCTTAGAAGTAGACCTGGGTGCGTCAACAGTTTTGTTAGGGGTAAAATTGGAATTTCGGGTAGGAGCATTACCTTGGATTCGGCCAGATGATGTCAGTATGGCCGAATTTCCAGCTTCGTGGGCTATTCTCCGTGGTTGGGTGCTCCTCCATGAGATCGAGCTGGAAGTTTGGAAGATACGGGCTCCTCACCTCAATTTCTTTCCCCTCTCGGCCTTGATAGCGAGTTCGAGAAGATCATGCATGTCCAAAAAATGTTGGAGCTCCAAGGCTTCTTAAAGATCAGGGTTGAGTCCTCTAAGAAACCTTGCCATGGTTGCTTCACTATCTTCGTGAAGATTCGCCCTCATCATGGCCATCTCGATCTCCTTGTAGTAGTCCTCCACACTCATGTTACCTTGAGTGAGGGTTTGAAGTTTGGAGTGGAGATCGCGGTTGTAGTAGCTAGGAACAAATCTCTTGCACATCAAAGCCTTGAGTTCTCGCCAAGTCCGGACTCGTGGTTCTCCCATCCTCCTTCGATGAGTCCTCACTTGGTCCCACCAGACTAGTGCGTAGTCGGTGAACTCGATAGTGGCTACCTTAACCTTTTGTTCCTCGCTGTAATCGTAGCAGTCGAAGACCATCTCAATGCGGCCTTCCCATTCCAAATAAGCCTCAGGGTCACTTTTACCTTTGAACGTGGGAACTTGAATTTTAAGTCCCTTGAGTTCATTTTTAGACGTGTCCCTTTTAGGCCTCTCGTGTGAGGACCCGTAAAAACTATTATTTTATGCCTAATTTTTGGCTTAATAAATTATTTAATTGGATTTTTATCCCAAGGAATATTTTCTAGTCATATTAGACCTAAATACATGGTAATATAATTTCGTTATATTTTTAAAGTGACTCGTTCAAAAAAATAATTTCCTAGGGCGCGTTTAGTAAAAAATAGTGAATAGTACTTGGAGATTTTATCCGCGTAGTAGCATGATAAGCTTGGAATATTGGAGACTTGTACTATGGTCCTAAAATAGGTAATCTTATGAATAAAAACTCAAGTGATAGTTAATAGTGCTATCGTTATAAGAATTTCTCGGAAGTTTCGCGTTATAGCGTTAAATTTGACGGTACGCGTTTTCACACGCGCGACTTCAATTGAGGGACTTTAGACCCTTATTTCGGGACAATTAAGAGTGGGTAATATTTACATGAATATATATGCCTTGGAGGTTTAGTGCACTAGTGAACCAAACGCGCGAGAAAATCGAGCCGTAATCGCACCAAACGGCCCCTAATGAGAGTTGACTTTTGGATAAATTACCACCACTTATTTCACCTTCTCTTGGAAGCTAAAGGAAATCAGATTTCCCTCCACCTTCTCTCTCCTCATTGCCGACCAGCTCCCTCCTCTCTCTAACTCATTTGCAACAAAATTTCTGCTCACTAATCTCACTCAAAACCACTCCAAATCATCTCCAAATTTAACCAAACGTGCACCACACCTAGCTTGACACTTGAGGATCATTTTGAGCTGCAAACAAGGGCTGGAAATCACGGTTTTTCTGGGGTAATAGAGGGCCGAAAATTCTGCTGAACATCAACCCAAAGTAAGTGATGATCCCCTCTTGAAAACTTGAAGTTTGGAAGCTATCTTACCTTGTTAAGTTCATGCATGCATTTGGTTAGCTTGTGTATGGTGTAAAAATGTGATTGTGGGCTCTTTGAATTCCCACACTTGGGTTGTTGTTGCTGATTTGATGATTGATGGTGATTATATTGTTGGTTTAGTGGTTAAAATGATGCATTAG
The DNA here is from genome assembly GCF_036785885.1 of Coffea arabica. Taxonomy (NCBI): domain Eukaryota; kingdom Viridiplantae; phylum Streptophyta; class Magnoliopsida; order Gentianales; family Rubiaceae; genus Coffea; species Coffea arabica. The sequence continues at coordinate 31,270,863 of NC_092317.1, forward strand.
TGGTGGGTAATTAGTAGAAACTTCATTGGGTGTAAGAAGCTAAAATTTCCGATTCTGCCCCTGCCATGTTCGGCCATTTCCAGGCCAATTTTTAATGGTCTAACGGCTTGAATTGGATGTTTATAGGATGTATTAGATGTGTGAAAAATTTCATTGGAAAATATTGAGGTTTGATTGATCAAATGAATTTTCTTGAGAAACTAGCAAATCTGGAAAACTGTTCGCGTATGATTCTGACCAGTGATAGTATTTTGGCTATAACTCTGTCCTCGGATGTCGGAATCATGTGCCGTTGGTGGCGTTGGAAACTAGACATTCCTGGATTTAATTTGGTATATAATGTACGTTCTGATTCTTTGTGAGCAAGCCGAACCAAATGTTTTAAGTTCGCTGTCCTGTTGCTCTGTTCATCTGGAATGAAGTGTTCAGGCAGCAACTTGATGCCCGAATTTGAACCAGATGGGTGCCGAATTTGGAAACGATTTCTTCTGTGATATTTTAGCTCTATGAATGTATTTTCCAACGGCGTAAGCCATGCTCGATTTTGAGTTAAATTGACTGAGTTGTGACTGAAACAATTGGACTGCTCTGTTTTGGAAAAACCCTAATGTTGGACTGGTTTGGAACAAGATCTTGGAGTGAACTTGTTAATTGATGTTCTTGATACTAAACATTTACCAAAGGCATTATGGATGTTTCTTAGGCCTTTATTTCACAAATGAAACATGATTGGATAGTTTGCTTGATTAAACGTTTTGAAATGGGTAATGAATGTCTAAAGGCAGATTGCCTTATAATTTTTCCTGAACTTTGGTTGACTAATTAGCTATCTTTCCGAAAGTATTTTTCCCTGAAATTTGATAGAACGGTACCTCTCATATGGGAGTAAAATACTGCCAATTTTGGTACCAATCCAAGTTCGTTTCGATACCCAATTAAATTGCTAGAGTTGGAGGTTCAAATCTGGAAATTCTTCTCCAGTCTTGAATTTCCCCAACTTCGGGCTACCGTATCTCGGTACTCGAAACTCCGATTCTTGATCCGCTTGTTTTGTTATACACCTCACTTGTAACACTAATTGAGCTGCAAATTTCAGAGGCCGGTTTGCAACGTGTGAATCGTGCCGAATTTCCAAAGTTGGCCGAGATCCAACTTAATTCTGCCATGAAAACCAACCCTGCGTCTTCAAGCTCATTTTTGACCACTTTTCACTTCGATTCATGGAAAAGTGTCTTCTAGGAACTTATGGTAGTTTCTAAGAGGTTTCCAACGGTATAAAGTTTTCCAATTCTCGACTTGTACTGAGCGAGTTCCGATTTTTCAAAGGTTCATGATAAAACTGAAAATTTTCCAATTTCAAAGAAATAGAGTTTTTCAAGAACTCTTTATTCTTTTAATTTTCTTAAACGTTTTGTTCCCGATTTTCATGATAAAAACTCAAATAATGTTGTACATAATAAAAGGCAAGTTGAACCTCGATTTACGTGTAATTGAGGTTCCTTTTTGCGAAATAATCCCTAGATTGTACTAGTGTACAATCTTTCTTGATAAGTGGGTTAATTGTGTGATTACCCCCTATTAATTGCCAGGCGCACAAGGAGACCTTCAAGAGGATCTCACCGTGGACACTTGAACTCCCAGAAAATAATTCTTATTGAATTGCTCGGTGAGTGTCAAGTGTGTGAAATTTGATACTTGCTTATTGTGGTATTTGTTGAAAGTTTTAAAAATAAGGGCGGGTGCGTACTTTATCGTACTCGTTCTAATTTCGAATGAATGAATGAAATGCAATGTTATGTTATGAATGCTTGTGTCGCTGGAGTGAACCTCCTCGACTTTCAAATGAATGGGGGACGCCCAAACTCATAGGCCGTCCTTAGACTTGAGCCAGCAATGGGCTTGGTCGGGGATTTGGGCGAGCCATGAGATACATATAAGCTCGACCTAATAAGAGGTCTTGCTTGGCATACTCGTTGAGTATCGCCCAATAATGGACATTGTGGGCCCTTGGGGTGTACGGTGGACGGAGGGAAGTAAGTGGTGATCTACGGAAATAGAAATACCGACCCGGTTGACAGGAGGGTCAATGCGGGAAGGTATACGAATGACTTCGGCAGAGCAAGTGGAACTTAGCTCTTGAGAGCTATTGTATCCTTGAATTGTTTCTGATTTCTTTTCCTGTTTGAATGATTGTTTATTGAAGGGACATGGTTTATTTATTAGATTTGGGATTGCTATTTGAACAAAGTGCTTGCATGTGTGTTCTTGGCCTCACGAGCGTTTAGCTCACCCTATAGTTTTGTTTTCCTTAACAGGACCGAACCTTGGAAAAGTATGGAGAAACCATCCGTTGTACTCTTGTTAAGACTCCTGCTATATATTTTGACTAGGCCCTGGTTTGGGTTATACTTTTGGAAATTGTAGATTTGAATAGTTTGGGCCCTGACGTGTATTTTGAATTTAAGTCGTATTACGATTACTGATGTAATGGTTACTTGTTATGTGACTTGTTAAGCTTGAACGCTTCCGCATTATTGTATTCATGTTACTCTCTTTGAAGTGTTTAGTTCGGTTCTAAAGTGAATGGATTTGCTTGAGTCCTGGCGAGAGCTGGGCAGGCGTCCGCGGATACCCTTTGGTCCGCCTTAGGGAGATGTGGGGCGTCACAGTTGGTATCAGAGCGCTAGGTTAGAGGTCTATATGGGAGACATATTAGATACTCTACCTTTAAGACTCGATACGGGATGACTTAATCCTACCCTAAGTGATACTTGAGGCGAGCTAGCAACTAAGTTAGTCCTACCCCAAGTGACGACTGGGATGAACCAACGATTAAGTTAGGCATGCATTTCAGGATAATGGAACTGAGTAGTGATCTAAGTTTCTAACCTGAAAAGTATTATTATTTTGCAGGGATGGATGGCGGAAATGGAGCCCCGGCAGCTAACGGGAATGGCCATGCGAATGGTCATTATGAGCCTCTTAGGACTATCTTCTACCGAGCTCGAGTGGGAGGAGCTCGAGTACGCTACTCACCGTATGATAGATACCCTTGATGTCCGTGTAGGTTGACTTACGCCTACCCGAGCCATGTAGTGCATGCTATGGACGACGAGCGTCGTCAGTTGGTGGATACCAACCGCACTTTACAGGCTGAGGTAGACGAGCTTAGGCAGATGGTCGGCGCTCAGGGTGAGCGGATTGCCGAGCTCGAGGAGGTGCTGGAGGGTGAGGTAGCCACATCTGCAGTGGTTAATGAGGAGCTTCAGGATACTAGGGCTCGACTTACTAGGCTAGGACGGGATGTCCGTAACCGGGCTTTCGAGATCCTGGCTGATGCTACTAGGTTGGTTGAGGACGCTACTGAGGTGATTCCTGATGAGGAGGAGGAGGATCCCGAGGAGGAGGTTCCTCCTGATAGCCCCGCTGAGGACTAGGATCTTAGTCGTTGACCCCTTTTGACTTTTGACCAGTACAGTTAGGACTAGTTAGGGTGACGCGAGTGCCGAGGCCATGGTATTTTGCATGCTTGTGTGGCCTACTCTTAGGCACTTGCTCTTACTTTAGTCTTCTGTGACTAAAAGTATACTTTTGAGCACCTGTGTGCTATATTTTTGTGAATTGTCCCTAACTTGCTAATTGTACGAACTTGACGTGCTTATGAATGTAAATTATTGTTAATTTCAATGCTTTCTTGGTTGGTTCTAATTTTGGTATAATTCTTCGTTCTTGCTTAAATTAATCTATTTCTTGCACTAGGCACATTTAGACTAATGGAAGAATTAAGGAGTGGTATAGACTTGAAACCAATTAAGTTACCATATGACTTGGAGGTTAAAACACCCACTGGGGACAAAAGTCTAATTGCTAATCTGGTGTATAAGAATAGTGAAATCTGCGTGAACGAAAGAAAATTGCTGGCCGATTTGATAGGCCTAGCGATTAAAGGATATGATGTGATCCTAGGAATGGATTGGTTAGCCCGTTATAATGCCCAACTGAATTGTAGGACGAAAATTGTAGAATTGTGTATTCCAGGGGAGGCAACCCTGAAATTGGATGTGAGGGGTAAGTTAGCCTCATCTGCACTTATTTCGGGAATTCGGGCTAGAAAATTGTTGAATAAGGGAGCTCAAGGATATTTGGCTTTTCTTATTAATACCCTTAGCGATAAGGTGAATCTGGAGGACACACCGGTAGTGAAAGAATTTTCCGATGTTTTTCCTGAAGAACTGGAGTCTTTACCCCTGGAACGGGAAATAGCTTTTAAAATTGATGTAACTCCGGGATCAGCACCTATCTCAAGGACACCATATAGGATGGCCCCAGCTGAGTTGAAAGAGTTGAAGTTACAATTACAGGATTTGTTGGAACGGGGTTTTATTCGAGAGAGTGATTCCCCGTGGGGAGCCCCAGTTTTGTTTGTAAAGAAGAAAGATGGGAGTTTGAGGTTATGTATAGATTATCGAGGCTTAAATGATGTTACGATTAAGAATAAATACCCACTACCCCACATTGATGAACTGTTTGACCAACTGCAAGGGGCAGTAGTGTTTTCAAAGTTGGATCTAAGGCAAGGTTACTATCAATTGAGGATTTTAGAGAAGGACATACCTAAGACTGCTTTTAACTCGAGGTATGGGCACTTCGAGTTTGCAGTAATGCCTTTTGGGTTGACTAATGCACCTGCCGCTTTCATGGATTTAATGCATAGGGTTTTTAAGCCTTACTTGGATCAATTTGTGGTGATCTTCATTGATGATATTTTGGTGTATTCTAAGAATGCGAAGGATCATGAGAAACATTTGAGAATTATTTTACAAATATTGAGGGAACATCAGTTATATGCTAAGTTTAGCAAGTGTGAATTCTGGCTAAAAGAAGTGACTTTCCTAGGGCATATAATTTCTAAGGATGGGATTAAAGTGGATCCAGCTAAAGTGGAAGCTGTTTCGAAATGGAAACGACCGGAAAACCCAACGGAAGTTCGGAGTTTTATAGGATTGGCAGGGTATTACCGGAGATTCATCCAAGATTTTTCTAAAATTGCTGGACCTATGACTGAGTTGACCAAGAAAAATGGAAAATTTATTTGGAGTCCTAAGTGTGAAGGAAGTTTTCAGGAGTTGAAAAGACGGTTGACTAGAGCGCCTGTTCTAGCTCTACCAAATGGAAAGGATAGTTTTGTGGTTTACACAGATGCTTCTAAGGAAGGTTTGGGATGTGTTTTGATGCAAAATGATAAAGTGATAGCTTATGCATCTAGGAAATTGAAACCGCATGAAGGAAATTATCCGACCCATGATTTGGAGTTAGCGGTTGTGGTCTTTGCTTTGAAGAAATGGAGACACTATTTGTACGGAGTAACATTTGAGGTTTTTACAGATCACAAAAGCCTTAAGTATTTATTTTCTCAAAAGGAGCTGAACTTGAGGCAACGTAGATGGATGAAATTTCTGGAAGATTATGATTGTACGATTAAGTACCATCCTGGAAAGGCCAATGTAGTGGCCGATGCTTTGAGCCGTCAGGTACAAATGGTTGGATTGATGGTTAAGGAATTTCAGTTGTTGGAGGAAGTTAGCTATTGGAATCCTCGATTAGAACCAAGGAAAGTAATTTTGGGGAATATTGTGATAACCTCCACTCTATTGGAACGTATTAAGGAATCTCAGGAAAAGGACCCTGAAATGCAGAAATTGGTGGAGAAAGTCAAGATGGGAGACCAGACCGATTACACTTTGGGATCAGATGGAATATTGAGATTTCGAAATCGGGTGGTTATGCCAAAGGATGAAGAGCTTAGAAAAGAAATTTTGGAAGAGGCACACCGATCGAAGTTTACAGTACACCCTGGAGGAAATAAAATGTACCAAGACTTGAAAAGTCTATATTGGTGGGAAAATATGAAGAAAGAAATTGCCCAATTTGTTCAGACATGCTTGGTTTGTCAACAGGTTAAAGCCAAGCATCAAAAACCCTCAGGACTTTTGCAACCTCTAGAAATACCTGAGTGGAAATGGGAAAATATTACCATGGATTTTGTATCAGGCTTACCAAGGACACAGAGAGGCCATGATGCCATTTGGGTGATAGTAGATAGATTGACTAAATCGGCTCATTTTCTGCCGATTAATATGAAATATCCATTGGAGAAGTTGGCCAGATTGTACTTGGATGAGATCATTAGACTACATGGTATACCTGTGAGTATTGTGTCGGATAGGGATCCAAGATTTGTTTCGAGGTTTTGGCAAAAGATGCAAGAAGTGTTGGGGACTAAGTTAAACTTTAGTACCACCTATCATCCCCAGACTGATGGACAATCTGAAAGAACAATTCAAACTCTTGAGGACATGTTGAGGACTTGTGTACTGGATTTTGGAGAGAATTGGAGTAAGTTTTTGACTTTAGTGGAATTTGCCTACAATAATAGTTTTCACTCTTCTATTCAAATGGCTCCATACGAAGCACTTTATGGTCGGAAGTGTAGATCCCCAATTTGTTGGGATGAAGTAGGTGAACGAAAAATTTTAGACCCGACTACTGTATCTTGGATTGAGGAGGCTAATGAAAAGGTAAAATTGGTACGGCAAAGGATTCAAACCGCTCAGAGTAGACAAAAAAAGTTATGCCGACAATTGGAGAAAGGATTTGGAGTTCACTGTTGGAGATGTGGTAATTCTCAAGATTACGCCTTTAAAAGCAAGTTTGATGTCCGGAAAAGGGAAGAAACTACAACCAAGGTAAATTTCGAGGACGAAATTTTCTTAAGGAGGAGAGGATGTGAGGACTCGTAAAAACTATTATTTTATGCCTAATTTTTGGCTTAATAAATTATTTAATTGGATTTTTATCCCAAGGAATATTTTCTAGTCATATTAGACCTAAATACATGGTAATATAATTTCGTTATATTTTTAAAGTGACTCGTTCAAAAAAATAATTTCCTAGGGCGCGTTTAGTAAAAAATAGTGAATAGTACTTGGAGATTTTATCCGCGTAGTAGCACGATAAGCTTGGAATATTGGAGACTTGTACTATGGTCCTAAAATAGGTAATCTTATGAATAAAAACTCAAGTGATAGTTAATAGTGCTATCGTTATAAGAATTTCTCGGAAGTTTCGCGTTATAGCGTTAAATTTGACGGTACGCGTTTTCACACGCGCGACTTCAATTGAGGGACTTTAGACCCTTATTTCGGGACAATTAAGAGTGGGTAATATTTACATGAATATATATGCCTTGGAGGTTTAGTGCACTAGTGAACCAAACGCGCGAGAAAATCGAGCCGTAATCGCACCAAACGGCCCCTAATGAGAGTTGACTTTTGGGTAAATTACCACCACTTATTTCACCTTCTCTTGGAAGCTAAAGGAAATCAGATTTCCCTCCACCTTCTCTCTCCTCATTGCCGACCAGCTCCCTCCTCTCTCTAACTCATTTGCAACAAAATTTCTGCTCACTAATCTCACTCAAAACCACTCCAAATCATCTCCAAATTTAACCAAACGTGCACCACACCTAGCTTGACACTTGAGGATCATTTTGAGCTGGAAATCACGGTTTTTCTGGGGTAATAGAGGGCCGAAAATTCTGCTGAACATCAACCCAAAGTAAGTGATGATCCCCTCTTGAAAACTTGAAGTTTGGAAGCTATCTTACCTTGTTAAGTTCATGCATGCATTTGGTTAGCTTGTGTATGGTGTAAAAATGTGATTGTGGGCTCTTTGAATTCCCACACTTGGGTTGTTGTTGCTGATTTGATGATTGATGGTGATTATATTGTTGGTTTAGTGGTTAAAATGATGCATTAGTGGTGGGTAATTAGTAGAAACTTCATTGGGTGTAAGAAGCTAAAATTTCCGATTCTGCCCCTGCCATGTTCGGCCATTTCCAGGCCAATTTTTAATGGTCTAACGGCTTGAATTGGATGTTTATAGGATGTATTAGATGTGTGAAAAATTTCATTGGAAAATATTGAGGTTTGATTGATCAAATGAATTTTCTTGAGAAACTAGCAAATCTGGAAAACTGTTCGCGTATGATTCTGACCAGTGATAGTATTTTGGCTATAACTCTGTCCTCGGATGTCGGAATCATGTGCCGTTGGTGGCGTTGGAAACTAGACATTCCTGGATTTAATTTGGTATATAATTTACGTTCTGATTCTTTGTGAGCAAGCCGAACCAAATGTTTTAAGTTCGCTGTCCTGTTGCTCTGTTCATCTGGAATGAAGTGTTCAGGCAGCAACTTGATGCCCGAATTTGAACCAGATGGGTGCCGAATTTGGGAACGATTTCTTCTGTGATATTTTAGCTCTATGAATGTATTTTCCAACGGCGTAAGCCATGCTCGATTTTGAGTTAAATTGACTGAGTTGTGACTGAAACAAGTGGACTGCTCTGTTTTGGAAAAACCCTAATGTTGGACTGGTTTGGAACAAGATCTTGGAGTGAACTTGTTAATTGATGTTCTTGATACTAAACATTTACCAAAGGCATTATGGATGTTTCTTAGGCCTTTATTTCACAAATGAAACATGATTGGATAGTTTGCTTGATTAAACGTTTTGAAATGGGTAATGAATGTCTAAAGGCAGATTGCCTTATAATTTTTCCTGAACTTTGGTTGACTAATTAGCTATCTTTCCGAGAGTATTTTTCCCTGAAATTTGATAGAACGGTACCTCTCATATGGGAGTAAAATACTGCCAATTTTGGTACCAATCCAAGTTCGTTTCGATACCCAATTAAATTGCTAGAGTTGGAGGTTCAAATCTGGAAATTCTTCTCCAGTCTTGAATTTCCCCAACTTCGGGCTACCGTATCTCGGTACTCGAAACTCCGATTCTTGATCCGCTTGTTTTGTTATACACCTCACTTGTAACACTAATTGAGCTGCAAATTTCAGAGGCCGGTTTGCAACGTGTGAATCGTGCCGAATTTCCAAAGTTGGCCGAGATCCAACTTAATTCTGCCATGAAAACCAACCCTGCGTCTTCAAGCTCATTTTTGACCACTTTTCACTTCGATTCATGGAAAAGTGTCTTCTAGGAACTTATGGTAGTTTCTAAGAGGTTTCCAACGGTATAAAGTTTTCCAATTCTCGACTTGTACTGAGCGAGTTCCGATTTTTCAAAGGTTCATGATAAAACTGAAAATTTTCCAATTTCAAAGAAATAGAGTTTTTCAAGAACTCTTTATTCTTTTAATTTTCTTAAACGTTTTGTTCCCGATTTTCATGATAAAAACTCAAATAATGTTGTACATAATAAAAGGCAAGTTGAACCTCGATTTACGTGTAATTGAGGTTCCTTTTTGCGAAATAATCCCTAGATTGTACTAGTGTACAATCTTTCTTGATAAGTGGGTTAATTGTGTGATTACCCCCTATTAATTGCCAGGCGCACAAGGAGACCTTCAAGAGGATCTCACCGTGGACACTTGAACTCCCAGAAAATAATTCTTATTGAATTGCTCGGTGAGTGTCAAGTGTGTGAAATTTGATACTTGCTTATTGTGGTATTTGTTGAAAGTTTTAAAAATAAGGGCGGGTGCGTACTTTATCGTACTCGTTCTAATTTCGAATGAATGAATGAAATGCAATGTTATGTTATGAATGCTTGTGTCGCTGGAGTGAACCTCCTCGACTTTCAAATGAATGGGGGACGCCCAAACTCATAGGCCGTCCTTAGACTTGAGCCAGCAATGGGCTTGGTCGGGGATTTGGGCGAGCCATGAGATACATATAAGCTCGACCTAATAAGAGGTCTTGCTTGGCATACTCGTTGAGTATCGCCCAATAATGGACATTGTGGGCCCTTGGGGTGTACGGTGGACGGAGGGAAGTAAGTGGTGATCTACGGAAATAGAAATACCGACCCGGTTGACAGGAGGGTCAATGCGGGAAGGTATACGAATGACTTCGGCAGAGCAAGTGGAACTTAGCTCTTGAGAGCTATTGTATCCTTGAATTGTTTCTGATTTCTTTTCCTGTTTGAATGATTGTTTATTGAAGGGACATGGTTTATTTATTAGATTTGGGATTGCTATTTGAACAAAGTGCTTGCATGTGTGTTCTTGGCCTCACGAGCGTTTAGCTCACCCTATAGTTTTGTTTTCCTTAACAGGACCGAACCTTGGAAAAGTATGGAGAAACCATCCGTTGTACTCTTGTTAAGACTCCTGCTATATATTTTGACTAGGCCCTGGTTTGGGTTATACTTTTGGAAATTGTAGATTTGAATAGTTTGGGCCCTGACGTGTATTTTGAATTTAAGTCGTATTACGATTACTGATGTAATGGTTACTTGTTATGTGACTTGTTAAGCTTGAACGCTTCCGCATTATTGTATTCATGTTACTCTCTTTGAAGTGTTTAGTTCGGTTCTAAAGTGAATGGATTTGCTTGAGTCCTGGCGAGAGCTGGGCAGGCGTCCGCGGATACCCTTTGGTCCGCCTTAGGGAGATGTGGGGCGTCACATCTCGGCACGTTCATCATCCTCACTACCCGAGTAGTCTTCACTATTTGCTCCCCTGGTGCCATGGGTACTCCGGTTGTGAGACCTAGAACGAGAGCCTCGTGTGAGACTCTTGGAGAGTTCATCAAAGCGAGTGTAAATTCCTCCATTTATTGTTCACTAACTCGCCTGAGCTCATTCTTCATGGCGGTGAACATTAATGAGTAGTCAGTGGGTGGTTGCTCTTGCTCAATGCCTGCAAAATGGTTAGTAACAAGAGAAAACAATGCAAGTATAACCTCACTTCACTCCCTTAGTGTATCACTCACTCTCGTGTGTATCACTCAAAAGCACTCTAATGGCCTTACCAAATGCCTTTACCTGTTGGGTTAGGTAGTTGAGAAATGCCGCTCAAGCCCAATAATTGCCACCAACTTTTTCCACAAGAGTAATCAAGAAGCAAGACACGAAATGGAATGCAAATTAAGATGGAAATAGGCTATTTTGGGAGGACTCTAGTGGCGGACAGCAATGGGAAAAACGCTAATGTGAACAAAAAGAAAGAAAATCCTAGCTTCCTATAATGTAGGAGTGAGTTTCGGAAATTTAGTAGAGAATGTAGGAGAGTGTTCTAAAATATAGGAGAGAATATAGGAGAGTGTCCAAGTGAAAACAAAAAGGGTATCCAAGTGTTTTGCTTAGTTTCCTAAAGTGATTTGGAAAACAAGTTAGTTTTGGAAAATCTTTAGAAAACCTTTCTTGAACAACTTTTAGAAACTTCCAAATTCTTCTCCAAGTAGACTTGCAAATCAGATTTGGTATCTACCTCTTCAACCGAAATTTTCCAGATTTTCTCCTTCCAAAACAAGTCACCAAGGTCGGTTGGATTTCTATAAATCCTTCAAGGAAACCCGACACCCTCTCACACACAACACAATTCGGCTTCGGCTTCCTCCTCCCTTGCGCAACCCAAACAGTTTCGGCTATGGGGTCCCAACAAGAAGAGGTAAGCAACCTCACACAACTTTCTTCCCCACGGGTTGCTCAAGACCCTCCCAAGAAATTTACTCCCACACCACGGAAGCCCTTCACCACCGCAAGAGAATATAGGAAGTTGTTTATTCGAAGGGAGGTTCAAGTTTTCAAGAAACAAGGTGGTCAAGAAATTCAAGAACCTCGAAAGGTGGTTCAAGTTATCAAGGCACAAGGTGATCAAGAACCTCAAGAAGAGGTAGGTCAGAACTTTTGAATGCTTTTCTTGGATGTAATTTTTTGTTTTGGTTTGGCACGATGTGTAAGCAAACTGGTTTGGCGATACAAATTTACTCACTTGCTTGTCTTCTTTGCCTCTTGCCAATCGCGTGCTTTCTCTTTCTTTTCTTTTTCGTTCCTTTTTTTTTTTAACTTAACAAACGAATAACACCAACAACCTGACCGATCTGGAATGAAAATTCCAGATCTGGTTCGGTCCACAAGGCACAAGTAACGATCAACAATCCCTCAAGAATTCCCACGCAAGTTTCAAGACTTCAAGAATTTCCAGTTTTGATTTCAAGAAACTCAAGAAACCCTAGATTCTTGTAGGTTTCCTTCAAGATTCACAAGTACCAACAAACTTAACCACAAATCAGATTTGAAACTAAGAAAACAACTTGGATGACTCAAGAATCAACTTGGATAGATTTGGAAACAAGAAACTCTAGCGTAAGTGAAAACCCTAGCCACCACTACTATAAGTTTCGTTGTTCCCTTGTTGAACACGGACAGGTTGGCACTAACAACCACAACACACGACTTTGAACAGAAGTTGGACACAAGATATGGTCAGATTGTCAAGGCAACAAACGACGCATGCATGGACAGATTTGATTTTACCATGATGCCTCAACAACACAGGCAAATTCGGCCAGAATTTTAGCGAGTGACTTTGCAAAACAACATGGAGACAACGTTGGCTAGATTTGACACAACTACGGACAGCAATTTGGTTAAGAACAAGTGCGGATAGACTTGTTTTTTTTTTTTTTAAACAGTGCAGTGGAAAATAACACAAAATCCTACGACACAACTACGAAAACAAGGATATAACGAAAGATACCTCTACCAAAGCTCTGAAGCCAACTGATACGGTCCTCGATCAACACGTTTCGAGACACGTAGCACGTTTGCCCAAGGATCTAGTGAGGTTGTCCAACGCTTGGATTGCGGGACCTAAAATCAATACGGACGATACGAGTTGGTTTAAAGTGGTAGAACGACGACTCCAATCGAGGTGAATACCCAAGTTGGTAGGTCGGACGAACAATCAAGGACAATACGAGATTGCTCAAGAACCCTTGCTAAAAGCAAGTAAAGGAACGAAATTCTCACAAGAAGAAAATCGAAAGAAGACAATTTTATTAATCAATCGAGTCTACCCTTAATGCTTACAAAGCAAGCCTTTATATAGGCAAGACTAAAGAAACCCTAATATCTGAAACCCTAATATTGGGAAGCTAGATGGTCGGCCACTCCTTGGACAAGGTTGGCCGATCCATGGACTCAATAAAAAAAGGGCCTAGTGGTTCGGCCATCCTTAGACAAAAGGTGGACCGAATCCATGGCTAACAAAAGGACTAATCTAAACTTAAGACTCCTAACACTAAGGCCTAATCGGTCATGGCCCACTTGCTCTTCACGGGCTTGGATCATCGTGTAGACAACTGGGTTATCACCTTCCAAGCCTTCAATGTCTCGATGAACTCCTTGTTGGTCTTGAACATTCCGCACAAGGGCTTGGAGTGACTCCTTGAATTGCTTAGCCCGTGCACATGTGACTGGGCCCAATGGTACTCGAACTGGGTCATTGCGTGGGCCAAGGTCCGTGCACACATCAGTTTCTGTTTACTTTTCTCACTCGAATTGTTAATTACTTGAATATTATTGTCTTACTTGCTAAATGGTGATTGCTACTTGAACTATGTGCCTGCATATGTGTTTCTTGGCCTCACGAGCAATCACTCACCCCGTAGATTTGTTTTCCTTAACAGGTGGATTGGAAGATTTTGGAAAAACCGACTAGGTTATCCTTTTGATTGGAATCTTGGTTGTAAATGTTTAGTCGACTTTTAATGGTTGTATTTTAGGACTTGATGTATCTTTTGAGAACGTATAAGATTTGGATATTCAGTTAAAGAAGTGACTTTTCTTCATTTTAGACTTGTATTATTTGGTATGTACCGTTAAGTTTGAATTGAATTGCCTTGAGTCCTGGCGAGAGTTGGGCAGGCATCCCGCGGATATTCTTGGGTTCGCCCTTGGGAGAAGTGGGGGCGTCACAAAATTTCCACTAGATGATGTCCTCCTCCAAGCTAAAGTTAATCTCCAAATAGTTTTGAAATTGGTTGCAATTTTGGAGGTGAAATGGAAGCAAGAATTGAACAAGATGAAGAAGCTTTCTTCCTCCTTTCCTTTTTACTGGTTCGGCCGAGACTGTGGAGTGAGGAGAGAGAGTGTTTTGTGTTGTGAAGCTTCTCTTCGAAGCTTGTTGAATTTGTGGCCAAAAGTTGTACAAAAGTCAACTAGGAATAGTGCGCGTATAGTGTCCCGAACTACCATTTTTCTCTCTTGTTTGTTTCACTTGTGCACTAATCCTCAAATGAAATTCCTTTATTACTATAAGTATTCACTCTTAGTAGTCTAGTATTAATTTCTTAAATCTCCACTTAGTCGATTCCATGCGAAATACGTGAATTTCCGATTCGCGCGCGATAAGGTGAAACTTAAAAACGATTCATGTAACGATAATATAATTAACCAATGCTAGGGTAAATAATTATAAAAATAATTATTTTAGGAATAAAAACATGAGTTTTCACAAGAGATGGCATCCCTTCAAAATTATCCTCCTCATCCGCGAGAACTTCCCCATTTGGCATTATAAGCATGGTATGTTGATTGGGGCATTGAAAAGTTATGTGGCCAAATCCTTGACACTTATAACACTTAGTGTCTCAGTTGCGTGGCTGAGAAGCTTCAAAAGCAGCTTTGTTCTGACCCTTAGCAATCGGTTTTGTGGATGTGGTTTTCAACGCTGATTGGAATGAGGAACCCGTGGCCTTCTCCTCCCTTTAGGTTGAGAATTTCTCCAATTCTCGGCATGATAAGTAGTGCCTGGACGCGTACTACCCCTCCTCTTGAGACACCTTTCTACCGTGATAGCTTTATCTAGCATCGCATGTAGATCAAGGTAGTGTTGTAGCTCAACCACCTCAGCGATTTCGGGTCTCAAACCATGCAAAAATCTGGTCTTCTTATATGTCGGCCTTCATGATGTCCATCTCCATCTGCTTATAATAATTCTCAACTGACATATTTCCTTGAGTAAGAGCTTGTCGCCTATGATGGAAATCCCTGCTATAGTAATTAGGCACAAATCTCTTTCTCATCAAGCTCCTCATTTCGTCCCAAGTCTCCACGGCTCTTTCTCGATTTCTCCTCCGGCTAAGGCATAATTGATCCCACCAAATGGAAGCATAGTCGGTAAATTGCACGGTTGCCAATTTCACCTTTTGTTCGTCCGTATATGTGTTGCATTCAAAGACCATCTCGATCTTCCTCTCCCACTCCAAATAAGCTTTGGGGTCCGACTTGCCTTGGCAGGAAGGAATTTTGAGTTTTATGCCTTTAATTGCATCATCTCCTTGCTTGTGGAAATGCCGGTCAGCTTTGTATCTCCTTTCAAATTGCTTCTCCTCATCATTAGAGGAAGCAAATTCATCCTTTGTAGCCCTTCCTTTGCTTGAGTTAGATTGATGCCTAGAGTTCTCCAATTGATAAATCCGCTCATGCAAAATTTCAAATCTTTGGTCCAACTTTTGGTCCATTAATTTATCCAATGCTTCGGTCAAGAGCTTAATGTCAAGAGTTGGGGTATTCATCTCCTCACTATGTGACTGACATTTTTAAAAGAAACCTGCAAAAAGAGTTAGTGTGACAAAATTTCCTCACACACTCCCTTACGTGTTTCACTCATGCTCGTGTATCACTCAAGATATAAAAACCCTCAAATGAGCTCACCAAAGCAAATTCGTATGCTTGTTATGTGCTTGGATTGAGCAACTTAGGAATCACCATTGCTGCAAGGAACGAGACAAAACATGGGACGAGGGGGTGCTGTGTATGACTCAAATTATAGGAGAAAAGAAACTAATAAATTTGGCACAAGGTGTGACTAATGACTCAAAAGCTGAAATTTCAAGAAACCTAGAAGATAACTCTATCAAGGTCCGACTCCTTTGCTGGAAATTTTGAGCTGCTATTCTTTGGTGTTTTGGGCAGTATCTTGTAGGATATTTGGTGCTTTTGGGGTATTCAAATGATGTGTAGTTCAGCCCTTGGAAATCATCTAATTCGGTTCACAAATTGTCATTCAACCAATTTAGGAAACAAGGGTTAAGGCGGTGGCTGGTTTTTAGGAAACGGAATTGAGTTTTGGAAGGTTGTTTAGGTCGGATGAAGAAAGTTTAGGATGTTTGAGGGTGATCTGGATTTGGTTTAATGGGTTTTCTTGGCTGACTCTAATCCAAAAAGGTCTAGGATTAGACGTATGTCAAGGTTGGGACTTGTTCACAATTAGGAAACTTGAGCCAACATCCTTTTCCTTTCTTTCCTTTTTTTTTGCCTTTTTTTCTGCTTCTTTCTTTGTTGTTCAAGTTGGTCTTGTCAAGAAACACAAATTCAGTCCCAATTACTCTTGAATGCAAGATCACGTTCAAAATTTGTCAAGAAAGAATGAAGTTTCCTTGAAGTTTCAAGAAACCCTAGAGTTTGGAACAAAAGTTTCAAGAACTTCCAAATCAGTTTTGATGATCCAAGAACTTCAAGAATTTTGTTCAAGAAGCTCAAGAACTTCTCAAAATATGTTTCGGTACAAGTTTTGCAAGAAACAACACAAAAATTAAAGAATCAATGGCAAACAGCTCCAAGAAAATTTTTCCAGCAATCGACTCAAGAAACAATTAGGTATGTAACCCCTCTCCCCTCTTTTTTTTTGACTTTTGCTGGGCTATTTCACAACCAAAACAACACAATTAACAACAAAATTATGCTACAATCTGGACAAAAATCAGTAGAGATTAGCGACTGAAATTTGGACAGATTGCAACAACAAGAGACAGTAAGAAAAAGAAGCCCTAGCGGCTGTAATTTTTTTTTTCTAGACAAACACACGAACAATTAACACCAATTGACAGAAAAACTAGACACAAATCACAATGAAACAAAATCTGGAAAATTCTAACAGCAACTATAAAACACAAAACTAGAATTTCGAACTTGCTAGAATAAACCCTAACTAACGATAAACCCTAGCGAACTAAACATAGATTTGGAAGACAAAACTTGACTCAAAAATAAGAAAAGAAATATAATGTGATGCCTCTTAACTAGCTCTAATTACTAATGACGCGCGGAAGCCTAGATCTTTGTAAGAGGGACATTTGGTTTGGGATGAATTCAAGCTTGGGCCGTTCAAGAGTGAAAACGAAGGTAATAGACGCCACAATCAAGTGTGTTGCTTGATTGATAAGTCAAGGAACATCAAAGGATCTACGCTAAGATGGTCAAACTAGCTATCACAAGCTATAGAATTCGCTCCTCAAGAAGACAAATTTCTGGAAATTTTTATTAAACTCGCAAAACGTAATGACAAAGCATACCTAGGGCTATTTATAGCCTTACATAAAACCTACTACTACTTGGAAACATAAAGGAACTCAGCCCCTTTAAGGTTTGTTGCATTTGGGCCGAATTGTAAAGGTTTAACAACGAATAACTAATAAATTAATTAACTAGGGTTCGGCCAAGGCCTATACCCCACTCCTTCAAGCTCGAGCTCAACATGAGCTGATTATTGGACTCTAAAATCTTGAATAACTACTACTAATACTCGCTTGACGCTTCACCATTGTCGCCTTCAATGGATAACAATATCTTGGTCGGTATGCTAGTGTTTTCCAAGTCGATACCTTCAATGCTGGTAAAAGATCCTTCTTGTGCTCGTACGACATGTACTAGAGTCAAAAGTGACTCCTTGAATCTTTTAACTCTTGCACGTGTTACTAGATCTTGAGGAACCTTCACGGGGTCTTTTAGCTCTTGTAATTCCAAGCCCGTATCACTTTTGTTTGCTGCCAAGAATGTGTCGGCAGCATGTACATCAGGAGTTCATGAGCTACATTGATCGCCATTCACCTCAACTCTTGTGTGTGGAGTGTAAACTTTGCAATTGACACATAATTTGCATTGTTTGTATTGTGATCTATCATTCTTGTGTTGGGGCTTTAGTACAAGCTATACAAGACCAAGTTGGAGTCCATAGGAGCATTGAAGGGATCAAGAGTCCAACTAGTTCCATCACAACCTTAGTTCAAGTTCTTGAAGGCGAAAATTAGCTACAACATGCCAATTGGATCCATGGAGCAACTTGGCAGATTTAACCCTAATTCTAGTTTGGCTTTGTGTCATTTATTTTAGCATTGTCTTAGTCATTTTTGTTGTTATTTTGAGAATAAATATAGCCAGCAAAGTGTATTTATGGGTCGTTAGTTTAGTTTAAGTCCAATGGATAGGATAAGTGACTTTAATCCTAGCACCAATTGGATTTGTAGTTGACACGCTATAGGGGCTATATTTTTGCAAGACACAAAATTATTCTAGCAATAATCGTGAGCTTATTTTTCTCTTGGCAAATGTGAGCCTTTGTTGAACACTTGAGAGTTTATCTTGAGAGTATTCGAACTGAATTATTAACCAAGAATTGCATTTGATTGTGACGTCTTCTATCTAACACTTTTGGTCATTGAATTGCGGGTTGAACTTATATCAATAAGTTCATAACTTCTAAAAAGGTCAAGGGTTTCACAAATCTGTCCAACTTGATTCGTATGTCTAGTCATAGCTTCATGGGTTCACATCAAAATATTAAATGTCAGATATCATATGTAACTAAAAATTGTATTTAGTAAAAATAACTTATGTAATATTGTTTACATATTCAATTGGATCACCATTTGCTGGACAATACAATCTTCTTTAATTTTAAAAAAAAATCATATTTTAAAAATAAAACTATCAAAGCATTATGTACATATGGCATAACTGTCTTTCCGTACCTCTCATACCTAGAAAATCTAACCCACATATTTAGCCATTTATGTGTTGGGGACAATTGTATGTGTTCTGATTATAGGAGACAATTTGCTACTCAACTAACATTACAAGGGGCAATTTGTGATTAAGCCATATATTTATTAGCTATTTAATTCATTTACAGTACCCAAAATTTTACTTTCTTATGATTTTCGAACTCCTTATTTCCATTTATTCATATTCTCCCGAACAAATAAAGTTCGGATAAAACACATGAGACTCTCTTGTGGTATTGCAAAAAAACACATCACCCCCTATTGTTTATAAAGCTCCACATAACCTCCTTATGCTTCTAACTAAAGTGAAATTTGATTTTTAAGACTTTAACTAGTTTTACAATGTAAGTGGTGTAAGACTTTACAAGATAAAAAAAAAAATAGCGGAGTCAAAATAGTTGGGATTTAATGTCACTTAAAAGGAAAAAACAAAGTGGGGTCAAACTACAATTTCAAACCAAAAATCCAGACAAGAAAAATCACCATCCTCCTCCTCTTCTTCCTTTGCCAAATAGGAAATTAGTTAAAATTATATCCTCCTCCTCTTCTTCCTTTGCCAAATAGGAAATTTGTTAAAATTATAAGGAGGTTATGTGATACTTTCGACAACAACGGTTCCGTAAACTTTAGCCATAAAATTTCTAATGAAAACCCCAGGACAAACATTTGGTTCGGAATGACATTTTTAAATGCCAGGCCGAATTCTCCATTTAAAACTTTTCTTGGGTCAGACTGTCTGAAGTTGAGTTCCAGACTGGCTCTTGCATCTCACCATAAAGCCAAGCAAACACAAACGCAAAAAAAATAGTAGATAACTCGCTGACAGGATCAACTGCCAATGAGCATTAAGAACCTATTACCAAATAGAGATACCGGCGAACAATTTATAAATAATAATTAGTACTAATACAAAATGCGTAACCTTCTTATTTGTTCCAAAGTCGAAAGAAAATAAAACACTAACAACCTCAACTCTATAACATGGTAGATTCCAATCCAAGCTCAGCTAAGAGCATGGACAAAAAGACCTTCACCATACAATTCCTATACCCTATCAGAAGAGAATTGTAAACCCGAAATTTCAATTGTCTACTTTTTGGGGCCATTAGCGACTTCAGCTGAAGCGCTGGATGGATTAAGCTCATCCCAAGCTTCAATCCAGGTGACCATGGCATCGGCCAGCTTATTAAAGTAATCATCCACCTTGCCAAGCTTTGCCTTGACTTGCTTGGACAGCTCAAGGTAGCATTTCTGAACAGTTGCGCAGTCCTTTGGAAGGGCAACAGATTGGAAAAATGGGATGAGCTCTTCCTGCCAGTAGATACCTTTGTATTCTTTCTTAAGGTTCACAAATGGGTTACTTGCTTTGCTGTGCCAGATGTAAGGCAGCCCTGTCTTGACTCCCAACCCGAGGTGGTCGCATATAACCTACATAGTAAATTGAGCAAAATAATTAAGCAGAATAACAGAGAGGTCAGCTCTATGGCAGATTCAAGAGCATCTTAAAGCCATAGGAACAGAAACAAACTACTATACAAGATAAAAAGACTTCATAAGAATTAGATTACCTTGGTGCACCAACCAGCCCACATATCATCATAACGTCCAATAGGCTGGCCATCACCCATGAGGCCAAAGTACATTGCAGGTCCAATTAATTCACGGTTGAAAGCAAGGTTCATGCCGCACATGGGGAAGAGAGTACCCTTTGGCACAGTCATAATTGCGTCTACATACCTGAATACAAGTATGAAGGAGAGAGCGAATTACAACAGTCAAAATGAAAGGGGAATTAAACAGGACATGTTTGAAGAAAAGCAGTTGTACCTGGTGTTCCTCTCAAGAGGCTTGACAAGCTGTGTTGGAGCATCATAATCAGGTATGTTAAGCCAAAGGCCATGTGACACTGCAGTTGGTACACCTTCACGAAGACTGAAAGGATACCCGCGCACAAAGTCTGCCCCCTCCTGGTAGGGATCATAGAGGGTATTGAAAAAAAATGGCGTTGATGGGGACAAAAGATTCTTAATGTGCTGCTCAAGCGCATTTATTTCTTTACCAGATGGGTCTTTGGCAACCTGAGCATTCATAAGGAATATCAAGCTTTCAATATCACAACCCAACAAAGTGGTCCCAACCAATTAAGAAAGCAAAAGCAGTTAGACTTTAAATGTAAAATCCATTTCATCAATGATAGGGGAGAAACAGTGGATCTAAAGACACAAAATGCTATAAAGAAAATTAAAGGACTCTTGAAAGAGTGCATCTTAAACAAACAAATCATGTATACATGACAATCAGAGTCCTTATCTTGGTGAAGCTTTTGCTAACAAAACAAATTATCCTAGAGGTCATATAAAGCACAAAAAATGGAAAAAATTCACTGGTCAGCTGACATGAAAAAGTCCTTAAAAGAGCCAACTCCTTTCAATTGACCATGGTAAGAAGCAAACCTCAAGCCATTAGATCAGCACATAGACAATCTGAACTAAACCAATTAATATCACTTCTCAACAAATGCCAAAAGAAAACCAAAACCAATAAAGCGAGAGAGAAAACTAAAGAGTTGTTATTAATCTCCAGAAAATAAAAGGTTCACGAAACTGAATCGAGCAAAATTTTACACAAAAAAAGCCAGCAATTTAAACTACATTTTAACAAACCTAGCGGAAACAGAACCAAATTAATCGACAACCTAAACACCATATGATATCCAAATTTACCACACACATCAATCAACAAAGAGCCAAAATAAGTTGAAGATCTGTGGACCTGTATATAATTGAACACTAATTTAAAAGCCATCATCAGTTTGAAATTAAATTTTCAAAAACTGAAACTCAATTTTCCCACATCTAAATTTTAAACCAACGAGGAAAGAAGAAACAATTAAGTTAAAAGGGGGGCAAAATTTTCACACTTAAAGGCAATTGGAACAAAATTAGAAGAAACCAACAGACTAATTAACAACAAATTCACAACCCAAAAACTCAACTTTCCAACCGAAAATTATTAGATCAAGAACAGGACACAAGTACTTGATCTATATCCCATAAAACTGACACAAAATACAAATAAAAATCCAATCTTTCCATCAAAACCACAAGAGAAGACACAGAAAATATAGGGTTGCAACGATAAATCCCACTTACAAAGCAATCATCATCAATGGTGAAGATGTACTTCTTCTTGGACACCATGTAGCCAAAGCAACGGCAAGCAGAGTCCTTGAAAGAAATGCAAGATGCTTTGGGGCCCAGAATGCGGTTGATATCATTGCGATTGTACAATTCGTAGTCAAAGCCATCAGGGACTTTGATGGTCTTCGAAGGATCACCATCTTGGACAATGATGAGATGGTATGGCTGGAAAAATGGCCTCCACATCTCCAAGAAATCAAGGTTTCTGATGGTGGGTATCACTATATCTAACTCATCTTTCAAAACTGGGGTTGGAGATACAGATGCCATCTTTTGTTGATTTCCTCTTCCTCCTTCACTACTTGGGAAGAGGAGATTGAGGGAGAGGAGATTGGGATCTGGGAAATTCAATGGAGTCTGGAGTTTAAGGAGTTTAAGAGTCGAAGAAATGGACCGTGCAGTTGTGTGAAGACTGAAGAGGTTGTGGTGTTTTATACATGAAACTCTTGAGCAAACGGGGCGGTCGCACGTGAGTGGACAAGGGTGAATAATGCGTTTGGAAATACATTCAAAATAGAGGCGTTACTCTTCAAAGGTGAATAATGCCAATAAAGCATATAGGAATTAAAATTCAAACTAAAGGGCAAATATAAAACAATGTTCAAATAAAGCGCAGAATTAACCCAAAAAAAAAAAAAGAATTAGAGAGTTTTGGTGCAACTCATCAAGCTAAAAGGAGTTTCATATTTTAGTTTTTTTTTAATGAATGAAATTGAAAAATGTATAAATCTAAAGAGGCAATGATTGTGAGTATAACTATTTAAATGGTGAGTTAAATATAAATCAAATGTATAGATAAGTGCCCGTCAACATGTTTCAAAAATGAAAGGTGCTCGTCAACATAAAAATTAAAGAAATCTTTCTTTAATTGAAATATGTAGATTACAAAAGAGATTTGGTAGAGAAAAATTAAATTAAAAAATGTATAAATATAAAGACGCAATTACTGTGAGTATATCTATTTAAATGATAAGTTAGATATATAAATCAAATGTACAGAAAAGTGCCCATCAACATATTTCAAAAAAATGGGTGCTTGTCAACATGAAAAATGAAAGAAATCATTTTTAATTGAAAGATGTAGATTACAAAAAAAAAAAAAGAGATTGTGTAGAAATGTTATGCTATTCTGAGTTGATATATTTGAATAATGTGACATGAATATATATATATATGTATAGTGTACCGTACACAGATTTATATGAGAAATTCACTGCATAAGAAAGGTGCGTGACAGTTTCGAGTAATTTTTTGAATCAATTGAATTAGTTTTATGGTTTGAAATACTTGAAAAAGCTCATTAATTTAGTTAGATAAAGGAATCCTTGGAGAAAAATGAAACTAACATCCATTTAAATTGAAGTTCATTAAACAACGCAATTAATAGTGCATACAAGTTAGGCAAGAATTTAGGGATTAATTCTAGGTTCGGCTCTAGTTTCTGCATGTTGATGAGCCATATTGACTATACTAGGTAATTGATTTATACAAATGGCAATATTTTGTAATCGATCACTTATTCATGTAATATATGGTTTTTACTATGAGCAAATCACTAAAGTATAGTACAAGATTTAACAAATTAGAAAATTGTAAACTACAATACATGTATTTTGTGCAAGTTTTTTTAAATAAAAATAAACTTTCACTACTAAATTTCTTGGAAATCGTCTATTAGCAAAATGATTAACAAAAGTAGGGGGAGAATAACAGAAACCATATGGTGTTCTGTGCAAATTATTTTGGTAACAATGAAAGAGGGACTAGAAATATTGAGGAAGTATGTGGTAACAATGAAAGAAGGACTAGTTGATATGTTGTATTTGATATGTGTGTGTACATCCACACACACCATCGGTGTATATAAGATTAATTCTAATTTTAGTCGTAAGTGAAGTAGATTAAAATGAAAGATTAATTGTAAGGAAAGTAGATTAAAATTCGAATCAATCTTCTGTACACTGATGGTATATACTACTAGATTTAAATGAATAACAACTATGTAAAATTTGAATTTGAAATTCAAGTGTTATATATTTGTCATACATTCAATAGTGGTATTGTATATATTGTCCATGTGTATAGGATTTACTCTTAAAATTACTAACATACAACTTTTTTTTAGTATTAATGGATGGTTTCATATTCGAAATTTTGACTTACCCTTTTTCTCCTCGTAGCATCCAATTCAACTCTTTTCCTTGCTAACATGCAACTTTGACATCATCAATCAAGAAAACCGAAAACAAGACAAAACAAAAACTGAACGAGGTAAAAGGTGTGCAATTACACAAAGAACCGCAAGGTACATCATATCAAGATGAAAGCATTTTGGATCTCAAAAGTAATGGATGTGAACCGGCTATCAATTGCGATGATTTATCAAACACTATTTACAATAACAAAGTCAATATATTAAATTGATATTTAGATTTTTTTCTCAATTTAATTTAATTTTTTAAAAATTTGTACTTAGAACTACTTCCAACATTATTGCATTAGAAAAATTTGTTAAAACTTGTAACTCTCCCCGATTCTTATCATTCACATTCATCTAATAAATTTGGATTTTTAGATCCCTATGTATTATATTTTGGGAAATTTGCCAAATTGGTCCCTAATATTTATCAAAAACACTTTTTTAGTCCCTAACATATAAAATCAGCCAAAATTATCCCTCACATTTAAATTGTGATCCAATTTGGTCCTAATGCTCGTTTTTGCTAATTTCTCCGACTAAAAATAGCACGCCTCTCCCATGTGATCATATTTTTAGGGCAAAACTTGAAAACACATTTTCAAAATTGAAAGTAAAAGGATAGGGGACCACCACTCCCTTTTCACCTTTCCCCCTCAAATTACAGTTTCAAGAAACCCTAAATTGCATCCCTTAATTAACAATCATAACTTGGAAATGTTAGTGATGATGATGACGAAGACAAAGCTGTAGAGTGTGACGGCCTGCGTGCTTGGGGACATGGCATCTCATCCTAATTTCGGCCTTAATGAACTGGATTTCGTTTTCTCCACCCTCGTCGTCGGCTCCATTCTCAATTTCCTGCTTATGTATCTCCTGGCACGCACCGCGGGGGCTGGGGACGCTTCTTCTTCTGGCCGCCTCCCCTCCATCTTCGCCGCCTGTCTTCCCAGCCACATGTTCAAGCCGGGGGCTTACGGCGTATTTCAGTTGGATGGGGACTTTTGTGTACAAAGGTACCCTCTTTGCAGCTACGGGCTTCGCTGCCGAACTCGTGGGAACTGCCATCTCCAATGCCCTGATCAAGATGAGGAAGAAGATGGATCCCAATTTCCAGACCCCCAACAAGCCTCCTCCGACGCCTTTGAACGCTTTCACCTGGGCCGTCCACATGGGTGTCAGCAGCAACTTCAGATACCAAGTCCTCAACGGCATCGAGTTTCTGCTTGCCAAGGGCCTTCCCTCTTTTCTCTTCAAAAGCTTCGTTGTCGTTTTGAGGTGCTTAAACAATGTCCTTGGAGGGATGTCTTTTGTCGTACTAGCCAGGTTAACAGAATCACAGGCTGTTGCTGTTGCTGCTCCTCCTCTTCCTTCTCCGTTTTCCGCTGCTGCTGAACTGGAACAACAACAACAACAACAATTAGTCAAGGAGGAGGAGGAGGAGGAGGTGGTGGGTGTCCGGGAAGGTGGTGTTGCAGCTGGAGATGCTTTGCCTACTGACAAAGTCAAGTGGTCCCCTATCCTTTTACTTTCAACCGGTAATGAAATGTGTTTTCCGGTTTTACCCCTAAAAATATAATCACGTAAGAGATGCGTGCTATTTTTAGTCGGAGAAATGAGCAAAAACGAGCATTAGGACTAAATTGGATCACAATTTAAGTGTGAGGGATAATTTTGGCTGATTTTATATGTTAGAGACTGAAAAAGTGTTTTTGATAAATGTTAGGGACCAATTTGACAAATTTCCCTTATATTTTCACCTCTACGTATAAGCTGCACTAAATGTTTGTTTAATAAAACTAGAGTTTGAAAACTAAAATTTGAAATCTAAAATCTTAAATTTGAATCCATTAAGTTATTGAATTGTTAAGTACTACATTTGATACATTTGAGTGTATATCGTATTAAGTGATAAATGAATAGTTTGTCACTAATTTTTCAGACCAAGTTTTGTTGGGAAAATTTAGTATCACTTAATTAATTCAGATGTTCTTTTTTTTATTATTATTATCAAACGCAATTGAATATGTTAAACTCTAAATCCATTAAATTTAAGTGCTGTATTGAATTATTAAATAGGGCCTACATCACTTTGAACTTTTTGGAGGCTTGTACTTTACCTCCCACTTTACTTCCGGTTTAATGTATTCCTTAACTAGGATTTCTTGGAGACATAAAACTTTATTGTTAATTTTTCTAAGTTATTTCCCTTTTTTCTTTTTCTTCTATCTTATTCTCTCTGTTTATTGCTACTTTTCCTCCTATTCCCTTCCGTTCCCTCCCCTTCCCTTCCTTCCTATCCACACCCCCTCTCTTTCTATCACGCTCTAAGATAATCAAATGACCCCCCAAACTGTCCATACTTCATTTTCCTTTCCAACTTCTTCCGCACAAAAAAGGCAAAAATCTAAAATTAAGAAGACTCAAATGTTAGCCTTTTTGCATTCTTTCATCCGCCATAAATCTAATAATAATCTTACTTCCGCATAAAACCTCAAGTAAGAAGAATTATTAAAAGCAATTTGTTTATACAACAAGAGTGATAAATGATGTGTGCACAGATCTCAGGCCACGCAATGACCCAGTCCGAGTTCCATTGGGCCCAGTCACACGTGCACGAGCCAAGCTCTTCAAAGAATCCCTCCAAGGCCTTGTGCGAATTGTCCAAGACCAACATGGAGTCCATAGAGATATTGAAGGCTTAGAAGGAGACAATCAAGTTATCTACACCTTGATCCAAGCCCATGAAGAGACAAGTGGACCTCCAAGTGAGTTGGACGAATAGGGCCGTAAGCCTTAGTGTTTATTAGAGTTGGATTAGTTTGTCTTAGTAAAGCATGGACCGGCCCATCTTGACCCCAAGATGGCCGAATTTCCCTTTCCTGTTTCCCTTAGGTTTTTAGCAACCCTTAGCCTATAAAAAGGCTTGCTTTGTAAGGTTTTCAGGTAGACGTTTTATGAATAAAATTTGCTTAGATTTTCGACTTTCTTCCTTGTGAGAATTTCGAGCCTTTACTTGCTCTTGGCAAGGGTGTTGAGCAATCTCGTGTCTTGTCCTTGATTGTTCTACCGACCTATCCACTAGAGTATTCACCTTCCATTGGAGTCGTCGTTCTACCGCCTTTTACCAATTCGTGTCGTCCGTGTTGGTTCTAGCTTCCGCAATCCAAGCGTTGGACAACCTCGCTAGATCCTTGGCAAACGTGCTACGTGTCTCGAAACGTGTTGATCGAGGACCGTATCAGTTGGCTTCGGAGCTTAGGTGAAGGTATCTTCCGTTATATCCGTTATTTTTGTCGTTATTTGTCATCTAGAATTCCTTGTTTCCGCTGTTGTGTTTTAAAAAAAAAAAAAGAGAATTTCTGTCTGCACTTTTGCTCTTGTGTCGTTAAATTTCTGTTCGGTTAGAGTCTCTCCGTTGTTCATAAAAAAAATTCTGACCGTAAGTTGTTATCGTTTGCTTTAATCGTTGAAATCTGTCCGCACTTATTATTCCTTGTTGTGTGCGTCGTTGGCTCAAATCTGTCCGCCCTTTGTATCGTTTGTTCTGGTTGTGAGTCGTGACCAATCTGTCCGTTTGTGTCTGCATTCATCAAAAAAAAAGAGGCAAATCAGCCGCGGATATTGTTGCGCCTTTGTTTGCCCAAAATCTGTCCGCAAGTGTCGTTGGTGTTGTGTCGTCTGTTGTCATCAAATCTGTCCGTAGTAATTACTCAGTACCTTGTCCAAAATCTGTCCAAGTCGATAGTCCAAGCCGAAGCAACAAGAAAGCAAGTAGGCGACGGCTAGGTTTTCCTTGGCGGCTTGGGTTTTGCTTTGACGGCAAGGGTTTTGTTTTCCAAATCTATCCAAATCGATTCATCAGTCATCCAAGTTGTTTTCTTAATTTTCTAATCTGATTTTTGGGTTAAAACTTGTTGGTGTTGTGAAATCTTGAAGAGAACCTACAAGATTTTAGGGTTTCTTGAAGTCTTGGTTACTACCTAGAAGTTCTTGAAATTCTTGAAAGTATCTTGCTAGTTCTCGAGGGATTTGGGTTGTGCGTTATTGCGAGTTGAGGGGCTGACCTTATTTCTGGAATTTTACTACTTCAGCCGAGTATTTGTGTTGTTCTTTAAGTAAAAAAAAAAACAGAAACGAAAAGAAAAGAAAGAAAGCCATCGGGTGACAAGAGGGAAAAAAAAAGAAATAAACAAAACCAAGCGAGGGAGTTGAAATTTATTGCCAAATCAGTCTCTTACATCGTGCTTGTACCCCAAACAAAAAATTCAAACAAAAAGGAAAGAAACTCAAAAGTTTTGGCCTACCTCTTCTTGCAATTCTTGATCACTTTGAGCCTTGATCACTTGTACCACCCTTCGAGGTTCTTGAAGTTCTTGACCACCTTGTTTCTTGAAGACTTGAATCTCCCTTCGAATAAACAACTTCCTATACTCTCTTGCGGTGGTGAAGGGCTTCCGTGGTGTGGGAGTAAATTTCTTGGGCGATTCTTGAGCAGCCCGTTGGGAGGAAGCTTTAGTGAGGTTGCTCACGTCTCCTTGAGACGCCATTGACTCAAACCAAAGGCCGAAGCTGTTGTGTGTTGCGCAAGGGAGGAGGGAGTCGAATCTGAATTGTGTTGGTGTGAGAGGGTGTCGGCTGCCTTGGGGGACTTTGTAGAATCCTAACCGACATTGGTGAAGTGTTTTGGAAGGAGAAAACTTGGAAATTTTCAGTTGGAAGAGGTGGAGACCGAATCTGATTTGCAAGTCTACTAGGAGAGGAATTTGGAAGTTTCTAAAGAGTTGTACAAGAAAGGTTTTCTAAAGAAGTTCCAACACTAACTTGTTTCCAAATCGTTTTAGGAAACTAAGTACAACACTTGGATAACTCTTTGTTTTCACTTGGACACTTTCCTATATTAACCCCTTTATTTTAGAAACACTCCCCTACTTTCTCTCTTACATTTAGGGAACCTACTCCTACCTTTTAGGAAGTTAGGGTTTCTTTCTCTTTGTGTTCACATTGGCGCTTTTTCCCTTGCTGTCCGCCACCCTATCTTTTACAAATTTGCCCTTTCTACTTCATTCCCTGCTACCATTTGTGTCTTGCCTACTTGATTACTCTAGTGAAAACGGTTGGTGACGATTATTGGACTTGAGCGGCATTTCTCACCTACCTAAACCAACAGGTAAAGGTATTGGGTAAGATCTTTAAAGAGTGTTTTGAGTGATAAAACACGAGAGAGAGTGATACACTAAGGGAGTGAAGTGAGGATATACTTGCATTATTTTTCTTGTTACTAACCTTTTGCAGGGCATAAAGAGGGACATGGAGCCACAACAACCAACCACAGACTATTCCTTGATGTTCACCACCATGAAGAACAAGCTCAGGTGAGTTAGTGAGCAACAAATGGAGGAGTTGCATACTCGGTTTGATGAGCTATCCAAGAGTCTCACACGAGGCTCTCGTTCAAGGTCTCACAACCGAAGTAACCATGGCACCAAAGAGGCAAATAGCGAGGACTTCTCTGCTAGTGAGGATGAGGAACGACCCTAGAAGCCAAGAAGGGACACGTCTAAGAACGAACTCAAGGGACTTAAAATTCAAGTTCCCGCGTTCAAAGGCAAAAGCGACCCTGAAGCTTACTTGGAATGGGAAGGCCGTATCGAGATGGTCTTCGACTGTTATGACTATAGTGAGGAACAAAAGGTTAAAGTTGTCATCGTTGAGTTCACCGACTACGCCCTAGTTTGGTATGACCAAGTGAGGACCCATAGAAGGAGAATGGGAGAACCACGAGTCCGAACTTGGCAAAAACTCAAGGCATTGATGTGCAAGAGATTTGTTCCAAGCTACTACAATCGCAATCTCCACTCTAAACTTCAAACCCTCACTCAAGGCAACATGAGTGTGGAGGACTCTACAAAGAGATCGAGATGGCCATGATGAGGGCGAACATTCAAGAAGACAGTGAAGCGACATGGCCAGGTTTCTTAGAGGTCTCAATCCTGACCTTCAAGAAGCCTTGGAGCTCCAACATTATTTGGACATACAAGACCTTAAACTTGCCATCAAGGCCGAGAGGGGAAAGAAATTGAGGCGTGGGACCCGTACCTTCCAAACTTCCAACTCGCCTTCCTGGAAGGGAAACCTACCACGGCGAGCAACCCACGAAGCTGGAAATTCGGCTACACCAGCTCCTTCTAGCCGAATTCAAGGTAATGCCTCTGGCCGCAATACCAATTTTACCCCTAACAAAGCTGTTGATGTATCTAGGTCTGCTTCTAAGGCACCACTTGAGACTCCTAAGACTAGGAGTAGGGACATTAAGTACTTCAAGTGCCAAGGGTTTGGACATATCCAATCTCAATGTCCAAACCAACGGGTCATGCTAATTACTCACAATGGGCGAGATAGTATCCGATGATGACGATTGTGAGGAGGTGCCTGGATTGATCAAAGGTGACTGCCTGGAGGATGACTCGGCTGAGGAAGATTGCTCTCCTACACAAGGCGAAGTAGGTTGCTTGGTGGCATGACGAGTGCTAACCGCCCAAGTCAAGGAGGATGAACAGTTGCAACGAGAGAACTTATTTTACACTCGCTGTAAAATAGGTGATAAGGTGTGTAGTCTCATCATTGATGGGGGAAGTTGCACCAATATGGCAAGTTTGCTAATGGTTGAGAACTTGGGTCTCCCAACTACTAGACATCCACATCCCTACTGCTTCTAATGGCTAAGTGAGGATGGAGAGGTACGTGTCTTCAAACAGGTACGCGTCCCTTTTTCAATTGGTACTTACATGGATGAAGTTGTGTGCGATGTAATGCCTATGCATGCTGCACATGTCATCTTGGGGAGACCTTGGCAATTTGACAAACACGTCACATTCGATGGAAGGGCAAATAAGTACACACTTTTGCACGATGGCAAACGTAAGGTCCTCACACCACTCACACCTGCACAAGTTTATGAGAACCAATTAAAATTGCAAAGGGAGTGTGACTTAGACCGTCAAAAGCGAAAGCAAAAGATGGTCGACCCTGGCAAAAGCTCCACTTCTACAAGTGCGCAAACGACCAAGGGTCAAGTGAGCACACCTAGTGTTACGCATGACCATTCACCCATTAAACCACCCACTAGGAAGCAAAACATGATCATTAAGGCTAAGGATGTTAGGAAAGTTGTGAATTCTGATCAGCCTGTACTCCTCATGATTTGCAAACATGTGCTTTTAGATGTTGCTGAGCTCGATAAGGCATTGCCTTCGAGTATAGTTGCTCTTTTGCAGGAATTCGATGATGTGTTCCCTGATGAGATCCCAGATGGTTTACCACCCATTCGAGGGATTGAGCACCAAATAGACCTGATTCCTGGAGCACCACTACCCAACAAATCGGCTTACCGCATGGGTCCTGAGGAGACAAACGAGCTTCAACGGCAAGTTGATGGCCTATTAGGTAAGGGTTGGGTAAAAGAGAGTCTAAATCCTTGTGCTGTGCCTATGGTACTTGTCCCCAAAAAATGATGGTACTTGGCGCATGTGCACTGACTGTAGGGCCGTTAATGCTATTACTGTAAAATATCATCATCCCATTTCTAGACTAGATGATATGCTTGATGAACTCGATGGTGCTATTATATTCACTAAGATTGATTTAAGGAGTGGCTATCATCAAATTAGGATGAAAGAAGGTGATGAATGGAAAACGGCTTTCAAAACCAAACATGGTCTCTATGAGTGGCTAGTCATGCCTTTTGGGTTGACTAACGCCCCGAGTACATTCATGCGATTGATGAACCATGTTTTGAGGCATTTCATTGGGAAATTTGTCATTGTTTACTTTGATGATATTCTAATATATAGTCACAGTGAACATGAGCACATGGAGCATTTGAGATTAGTTCTTAATGCACTTCGAGAGGGGCGTCTATACGCCAATCTTAAGAAGTGCACCTTTTGCACTAATGAGCTTGTGTTTTTAGGCTATGTTGCGAGTTCACAGGGCATCAAAGTAAACGAGTCCAAGATTGAGGCCATCAAGCAATGGCCAACTCCAATATCCGTCCATGAGGTGTGCAGCTTCCATGGATTGGCAGGCTTCTACCGGCGATTTGTCAAAGACTTCAGCACCATTGCCGCCCCTTTGATCGCCGTGACCAAGAAGAATGACAAATTTCATTGGGGAGAAGCCCAAGAACAAGCATTTCTTACCCTCAAAGACAAACTCCCACATGCACCTGTTTTAACATTACCAAACTTTAACAAGACTTTTGAAATCGAATGTGATGCTTCTGGTGTAGGTATTGGCGCTGTCCTCGTGCAAGACAAAAGGCCTTGTGCCTTCTTTAGCGAGAAACTGGGAGGAGCTGCCTTAAACTACCTTACATATGACAAGGAATTATACGCACTGGTGAGGGACTTGGAGACCTGGCAACACTACCTCCGCCCTAGGGAGTTCGTGATACACACTGATCACGAGTCATTGAAGTTTCTCAAGGGGCAACCAAAGTTGAGTAAGAGACATGCCAAATGGGTAAGTTTCATCGATACCTTCTCGTATGTCATTAGGTACAAAACTGGCAAAACGAATGTGGTAGCTGATGCTTTATCTCGTAGACATTCTTTGCTTGCTGTTCTTGATGGTAAGTTGCTAGGGTTCGAAATGCTTAAGGAACTGTACACCCATGACCATGACTTTGGGGAAGTCTATGCATCTTGTATAAAGAATCCACATGGAAAGTATTTCTTGCACAATAGATTTTTGTTTTATGTGGATAAGTTGTGTGTCCCTAACTCTTCCATTCGTGATCTTTTGATTCGAGAGGCACATAGTGGTGGTCTCATGGGACATTTTGGGATTGACTCTAGCCATATTACAAGAGCATTTTTACTGGCCTCATATGCATCGAGATGTTGAACGCATGGTTGATAGATGTGTCATGTGTCATAAGGCGAAATCTAAAACAAATCCATACGGCTTGTATATCCCATTGCCTATCCCTCACTATCCTTAGGTAGACTTGTCTATGGACTTTGTCTTGAGACTACCTAGGTCACCAAGGGGTAATGACTCCATCTTTGTAGTGGTTGATAGATTCTCTAAGATGGCTCATTTTATCCCCTGTCACAAAACTGATGATGCATCTCATATTGCTAATTTGTTCTTCAAAGAAATTGTCCGTCTGCATGGTATGCCTAAGACCATTGTTAGTGATAGAGATGTAAAGTTTATGAGTTACTTTTGGAAGACTTTGTGGTCGAAACTTGGCACTAGATTATTATTCTCCACCACCAGTCATCCACAAAGCGATGGACAAATGGAAGTTGTCAATCGCACACTTGGTACTCTACTTCGGGCTTTAATTAAAAAGAATCTTAAATCTTGGGAAGAGTGTTTGCCTCATGTTGAATTTGCCTACATTCGAACTGCTCATAGTGCAACACACTACTCACCTTTTGAGGTTGTTTATGGCTTTAACCCCCTGACCCCCCTGGATTTGGTACCCTTACCTTCCTCTGAGCACACAAGATTAGATGGAAAAAAGAAAGATGATTTTGTGCGCAGGTTACATGAAGTCGTTAGGGCAAACATTGAGAGGCGTACTCAGCAATACATCCAGCAAGCCAACAAGCACCGTCGTAAGATGATTTTTGAGCCTGGAGATTGGGTTTGGCTACACTTGAAGAAAAAGAGATTCCCCAAGCAGCGTCAAAATAAGTTATTCCCAAGAGGAGATGGACCCTTTCGAGTGCTCCAACGAGTCAATGACAATGCATACAAACTGGAGCTACCTGGGGAGTACACTGTTAGCGCGACCTTCAATGTCGCAGATTTGAGCCCATTTCTTGACGAGGAGGATCCAGATTTGAGGGCAAATTCTTCTCAAGAGGAGGGGACTGATGTGTGCACGGATCTCAGCCCACGCAATGACCAACTCCGAGTTCTATTGGGCCCAGTCACACGTGCACGAGCCAAGCTCTTCAAAGAATCCCTCCAAGGCCTTGTGCGAATTGTCCAAAACCAACATGGAGTCCATAGAGATATTGAAGGCTTAGAAGGAGACAATCAAATTATCTACACCTTGATCCAAGCCCATGAAGAGACAAGTGGACCTCCAAGTGAGTTGGACGAATAGGGCCGTAAGCCTTAGTGTTTATTAGAGTTGGATTAGTTTGTCTTAGTAAAGCATGGACCGGCCCATCTTGACCCCAAGATGGCCGAATTTCCCTTTCCTGTTTCCCTTAGGTTTTTAGCAACCCTTAGCCTATAAAAGGCTTGCTTTGTAAGGTTTTCAGGTAGACGTTTTATGAATAAAATTTGCTTAGATTTTTGACTTTCTTCCTTGTGAGAATTTCGAGCCTTTACTTGCTCTTGGCAAGGGTGTTGAGCAATCTCGTGTCTTGTCCTTGATTGATCTACCGACATATCCACTGGAGTATTCACCTTCCATTGGAGTCGTCGTTCTACCGCCTTTTACGAATTCGTGTCGTCCGTGTTGATTATAGGTTTTGCAATCCAAGCGTTGGACAACCTCGCTAGATCCTTGGCAAACGTGCTACATGTCTCGAAACGTGTTGATCGAAGACCGTATCAATAAAAAAATGCAAATATATTAGAGGTGAAAATACAATAAAATAGAATCGAGTTTAAACACCTAACATTAATTGACTGAGATGAACGAGTTTGATAAAAAACAAAAAGGACAAAAAAAAAGAAGGGCCAAGAAAAGGAAATCGACCAATTAAAGTGAGGATTAATTTTGTATACACTAAAAGTGTAGTGATTTTTTTTTTTTACACTAGCAGTTATGGATATATGTTATATGTGCATGATTTGAATTTTAAATTTGAATTCATATTATGTGGCATGATTTAAATCAATTAGTGTAAAAAAATTGTACACTAACAGTGCATAAAAAACTTACTTTTGAAATAGTACATATATGTTTTGGTGTTTGGCACTTGTTAAGATAGTTTCAAGTATTATTTTTTTTATAAGAGTAAAACTAATTTGTAAAAGTATTTAAATATAGAGAGGAAACTAAATGTAAGTGTAAATTTTCATGTTTCAACAAATCTTTGAAGTCACTCACAATGAGCTAGTAATTGGATCACGGAGAGATAGTGGTAGTTTGACTATAAAACAAAAATAAAAAATGAGCTGGTAATACCAACAGGAAAAGGAATTGCAAGCATAAGTACGTAATCTAAAGAAAGTACTCACAATAGATTTCTTTGTTTCTTGGGAAAATTACAGAAACCTTCCCACTTGCACTCACCTCCCCTGTAGTTTGAGAAATAGCACTGACCTCCCTTGAACTTACTGATTCTTTGTATATCCAGTCCAGGCGATTAAAATATTCTTTTAGGAAGTGAAAAGAGAAATTTGTGCTAGATTTGCCCCTTGTGCTACTGCTAAGTAGTATTAGTAAAGGAATAACAAAGTACTACAAATCAATTAACAATTAATAAACTTTAATGAGTGTAGTTTATGAGGAAATAGAAATTATCTATTCAAAACACCAGTTCTTTATGGGTATTTTACTGTCAAACATTTAATTTATGATCAATACATCAATGTTTGTAAGTAAAATTCAAAAAGTGTTACAGTAATATTCTTACAAAAAAGAAACCGGTAGGTTATATATTTAATATAAATTAAATTTTTTAAAAAAGGAAATGTCCCATAAAGTATTAATTCTTTATGACTTTCTTTTTACATAACAAATTCTAGCCTTCTCAAATCCTTCAAACAAGTAGATGACCTTCAAACTAGAATTGCTTGGATCGAGCAATCAACCCTCATTCAAAAGAAACTAGAAAACAAACCTCCTGAATTCGAGATCGACAATTAAAAACTTATATCTGGTTGCAAATCACAACCAATTTAAAATAATTTTTTGACAAATATCAGGGAGAAACCCGAAAAAACATACAAGAAGTCTTCCATGAAAACCACAAACCTAGACAAATATCTTAGTATTACAAATCCAACCAAACACCCAATACCCTGGGTCTAGAAGATCTGTGATACCCCAACTTTTAGGATATTACGGTTTCTATATTTTATTTTTTGTTTTAAGACATTATTTTGTTTTAAATATTAGAAACCCTACTTGCACTCAAAACCCTAGTTTTACTTGTGACTAACAGGTTTTCTTAAATCTCTCATATTTTAGTCGAAACCCTAATTTTAATCTATGGAATTGTAAAATCCATCATATTTTTCTTAAAATTCCCTTTTATTTGAAATCCATTATCTTATAATAGCTATACTACTCATTTACATCCCCAAGGGTTGGAATAAAGAATAGAATTAAGAGTTTTCCCTTTTCATTCATCGTTAGGGTAAACTAAGATTTTTACGCCTTTTCGTAGTGTGATTATTCGGTACGGAGTGTGTATCAAATTTAATGATTAAAAGTGAGTTTTAGATGATGTTAAGTGTGTGATTAGAAGTGATAATAATAAGTTAGTGAATTATAAATTAAAACCCTAGTATATGTGATTTAAGGAAAATCGGCTTGAACCGACGGGTATCGTTCGCTACCGATTGAACACACCACTTGACCACCACTTTCTTATCATAAAATATCATTGATATTAGTGCAAAATATCAGCCCCTTAATCAGCTCTTGTTGGCCGAAAATATTGACTAGAAAAACCAAGGAAAAGAAAAAATTTTGAAAGTTAATCTCATGGTGACAAGTGGCGGCCATCCCAAGGTTGTTGACCAACCAATTTCTTTCATATTTATCACCAAAAATCACTTCAATTGCTCCTTATTTCTGCCATTCCAGCCGTGACATTGAGGGAGAAAACAAGAGGAAGAAAATTCCATTTTCATCTTGAGTTTAGCTCATTTGAGTGAAGAATCAAGAAATCTAAACCGACTAACTTCTAAATTGGGAGCTTAGGAAGCTTGGGGTGCTAAAGTTTGGGAAGGAAAGGTGAAGGATATCTCTTGCAAGCATCTTAGTGAGGTAGTATGGCTGCTCATCCTATTTCTTTCCCTTAATCTTGCTTAAGTTGTGTAGCAACTTAGAATCTTGATTAATGATAGCTATTCTAATAGTTTTGATAATTGTGGGGGTGGATTTGTGAGTTAGGGTTTTGAATTACTCAATTATATATCTTGTTGTTTAGATGACATATGGTGTCTATAATCTTGTATAGGAGGTTGAAGTAGTGGTTCAAGCTAGAAATGTGAAGTTTGCACCTTAAATTCATTAAATTCCAGATTTGAGTTCTTACACTGCCCTGTTCTGACTAGTTCCATTCAGCCATGATGGAGGCCGAATTGGGCTTAGCTTAAAACATGAAAGTTGTAGGCAATGATGTTTTATAGTTGGATGTAAAATATCAACTCAATCGGAGCACTGTATCATGTGAAATGATGAAAATACCCTTGACTGCCATAGGTAGAGTTCTGTGGATAGTTTTGACATTTTATCATTCTGCCTTCGTTTTTCACCTTGATCCGTATTAAATCAGTAGTTGGCCAAAACACAAAAGTTGTATTCTTATGTTTTAGCTTTTCAACGCATCTTAAAACGACTCAATCGGACTTGTGTAGCCTGAGTTATTGTCATTTGAACCCAATGCTATTATCCAGCCTGATAGTGAAATTCTGGTTCTGTAATCTGTAAATTCCACCTGGATAAACTGTGAACCTGTGACGGCCCCACCTCCCCCAAGGGCGTACCCCAGGGTTCGGCGGGTCGCCTGCCCAACTCTCGCTAGGACTCACTCACTCATAACTCAAGAAAAATAACGTACATCCATAGAAAATAAATAATACATCCACTTCAACTTAATATATACATAGATGCTCAAATCCATATACAAAGCTTCCACACACCAAAATACTTCAAAGTGTTTACAATTCGAGTACAATCAACCCTAGTCGAGTGCTAGCGTGAGTACCATTTCAAAACTTCAAAACTAGACTACTCTGTACCCCAGTCTCACGCCTCGCTCGTACCCCCTGTAAGGGAAACAAATGGCGTGGAATGACCTAAAAGCCCAATAAGGTTCCAAATAGCAAGTTGACCATTATTTAAAAGTGCAAGTATCACGTAGCAAAGTAATGAGCATGAAAAGTTCATAAAAATGAGCAATAACACTTCAAGTAGCAAATCTCAAAGTGAGCGAGTTTAAAGTTTTTCTTTTAAAACGAAACAATAACACGATAAGTACTAATCATTCCAAAGTATAAGGATACGGCTGGTTCTTAGGAGCCAAATTCCCATTGCATCACCAGAGCTTGATCAAGTATTAGTTGACACTCCCTCAACTTTCAAGTAAGTAACCAATCCAGTAGAGCACCACTTAAACTACTCTCCGTCCACTATCCAAACCCCCTACTGGGCCCAAAATCCTCAATCAACACTGGTGGTAATACTCGAGTATACCGATTAGTCGAGGAGATAACACTCTACTCGACAATACTAGATACCCATGGTTCGTTATCTAATCGACCAAGCCCTTGCTGGCTCGACTCGATTAACTAGCCAGTGGGATTTGGATCCCCAAGAATTCGATGAGATAACATCTCCAATCGACTGAATCAAGATAAAAGTACGGAGACGGGAATGAGAGGCATCTCCCACTCACATTGAGTGTGGTACATGCTGCCGCTCAGCACTTACAAGTCAAGTACAAGTATATCAAGTCAATTGCAACAATAAACAAGTATATATCATATTAGGGCAAGTGCGATAAAGTACACTCTTGCCCGATCAAACAAATTATATATCATTAAATCACATTGGTCAAGTATTGAAAATAAGTGTCTAGTTCAATCAGGTATTTGGAAGCACTCACCGAAGGTCTAGTGCCTCTCAAAAGTCACGTTCAGGTCCAACTCCTTGGTTGGAGTCCAAATCTGCGATAAAATATCATTTACGAATGTAAAACTCTATAGAGTTCGAAACATAGGAGTTTCGCTTCAAGAAAATCAAGTAAATGCAACTCGTTTAAGTAGTATTCAAGATACTTATCAATTTTTGAAAAAATCATGCTCGTTCTTAAAACAGTGAAACTTTAAAGTGATTAACCTTTGAAATCTCCGTTTGAGTCGAAATAACGAGAAAATGTATTTCTATTAGTTGTTACTTTCATTTTCCAAGGGTACAAGTTTTGGCCGACATCGCTAACTTATATACCTCTATGAACGAAGGCTTGGATACCCTAGACAAAGCGAATTCAATTCGTTCTCAAATTTCTGCTCAAGTTGCGAATACATACGTCTAACCCTCGAGTGAGAATTTGGGCGGCACGCCCGTTGTGTTTACCTATTTCTAGCCATTTATGGTTTCATTATTTTTCTCAAGTCAGCCCCAAAATCACACACAAGAAATGGCACCACCCTAGCCCTTCAATTAGGCTCCAAAATCATCCAATTACATCACAAGTCTAATAATACAACCAGAAATCAGTTTTGAAGACAAAAGGTTAACCAGCAGTTTTGACATCTTATAGTATTTTGGTCACAAATGGAACTACGTTTATCGAATTGAGGCACAATTTATACCATTTGAAAGCTAAGACAAAGCGTTACAACTTCATGAAGACAACTCAACCCAGTTAATAGTTGATCTATATGGAATTTGGAGATTACTGAACCAGAAGTTCATTGTCAGTCTGGTTGTCAGCACTGAATTCAAATGGCAATAACTCAGGCTACACAATTCCGATTGAGGCGATTTCAGATGTATTGGAAAACGGAAACATAGGGTTAAAAGTTTTGTGTTTTGGCCAAAGGCTGATTTGATACGGATCAAGGTGAAAAATGAGGCCAAAGTTGTGAAATTTCAAAACTGTCCATGAAATGAGACTTTTGACAGTCAGGGGTATTCCAGTTATTTCACATGTTACAGTACTCCGATTGAGTTGAAATTTTACAGACACCTATATAACACCATTTCTTACAACTTTCATGTTTTGACCTAAGCCTAATTCGGCTTCTAACATGGACGAATGAAGCTGGTCAGAAGCAGGGCAGTTCATCATCAAAGCTGGAAATTTCACTACTAAAGCTGGAATTTTATAACTAAAGCTGGAAATTCAACCAAAGCTGGAAAACCATATACCAAAGTTTAAAAGGTCACATCAAAGTTAAACCATTTCATATCAAAACTATCAAGTTCATCTCATGGCTGGAAAATGCATATCAAGGCTGGAATTTAAACATTAAAGCAGGAAAATGAAACCCTAGGCTGAAATTCCATCAATCTTCACCAATCTAGGTTATCATCCATAAAACTTCTAAGATTCAAGTCATCTATCCAATAAAATGCAAGATAAGAGAGAGAAGAAGAGTTTCTTAGCTTAATACCTTCAAGCCTCAAGGAAATACACAACATCAAGGCTGCCCAAGCAAAATTACTCCACCCAAAGCTTCCTTGTCACCTTGTTGCAAGTTTAATTGGTTTAGATTTATGGTTCTTGTTGATTTCTCTCCAAATCAATCAAAACCCAAGATGAAATGTGAAGTTTCTCCTCTCTTTGCTCTCTCTCTAGTTCGGCCAAGGGAGGAAGAAAATGAATAGCCCTTAAGGAGAGTTTACAAAAGACTAGAATGGTCTTTGGTCAAAGGTCTTAGTCAAGGCCTTGGATATTTTGTTTTTCCTCTTATTTTTGGTCAAAAATTTCGGCCATCTTAAGATAAAATTAGGGAAAGGAAAAATAAAATAAAACAAGGAGATTATGGTAAGAAAGTATTGGTCAAGTGCGGTACTCCACCGGTAATAAACGGCGCACGTCGGTTCAAGTCTATTTTCCTTAACTCTCTTGTACTTGTGTTTTAACTTATGATTCACTAACTTATTAGTAGCACTTCTAATCACACACTTTCTCTTACTTAATACTTCTTCTTATCTACCAAATTTAGTACACATACCTCACCAATTAATCACACTATCAAAAGACGTAAAAATCCTGGTTTACCTTAACGATGAAAGTAAAGGGAAAACCCTTGGTTCTATGATTAATTGTAACTATTGAGGAAGTGAATGAGTAGTAAAGCTATTTTAAAATAATAGATTCCAAATAAAAGCAAATTTTTAAGAAAATATGAGGGAATTTACAAGTCCTTACAATCACACTACCAAAATGCACACAAAAACATACACCAAAACCTTAGTATGCACAAAAACCCTAACTTATGCCCTTCCTTTAGAAAAATCATAACTTGAGTTAATATCAAAATTTTATATAACTTGGTTTGTTAAAAACTAGACTTCAAATACTAAGAATCTTTAGAAGACACCTCAAAGAGATTTAGTTCATAAGTTGGTCTAAATTGAGCCATAAGCTACTACAACATTCCTATGTTTACTTGTGCAGGGCACAATTTTTAGTCAAATTTGCCAATTTTCTGGAATTTACAGAGATTGAATTAAACTCTGAATTTTCCACCGTAAGAAGCCCCTATGAGTCTAGTTTCAAACGCAACAAACGGAACTCAATTCCGACCTTCCCATACGAAGTTATAGCCAATTTCCCAAAGCTGCGCAGAGCCTCCTGCGAAAACTTTTAGATTTTCTAACAATTCGAGAATATGAAACTTTTCTTAACAAAATTCACTCTCTTGGCTCAAATTCAACCATTAGAGCAACCAAGAATCAAAGGTAAGTGAGTTCACATAAGGGTTATAAAGAAAAGTAAAATTTTGGGGTCTCACAGAATCGGGCTGAGTTGTCTTCATGAAAGTTGTAGCCCTTTGTCTTAGCTTTGAAACGGTATAAATTGTACCCCAATCCTATAATCGTAGCTTCGGTTGTGACCGATACGCTAAGAGACGTCAAACCTGTCATTTTGTTCTTTACCTTAAACCTTATTTCCTGTCACTTTTCTAGCTTGGTTTTGTAATGGAATGACTTTTAGCCTATTGAACGGCTATTGTAACGAGATTATTTGTGTGTGATTTTGGGGGCTGATTGAGGAAAATAATGAAGCCACAAATGGCTGGAAAATAGGTAAATACAAAGGGCATGCTGCCCAAATTTGCACTCGAGGGCTAGGTAGATGTATTCGCGACTTGAGTAAGGGTTCCTTGATGATTGAGGGTATTATCCGGAAGGAAACTTTGGACGTTATTTTGCTTAAATAGGTGAGTGTTCTTTGTACGTTATGTTTCCAATGACTATGTGGATTGTTGTGACTATGTGACTATTTGTGAATGTTCGATTAAATGTTAAATGTTTTCAATGATTTCTAAAAATGAATTTTGTTAGGCGAGTGTGTACTTTATCGCACTCGACCTAAATGAATGTGAAATTTTCAATGATTAAATGATTAAATGTTTACATACTACTTGTACATGAATGTAAGCCTTTTGGCTGAACTGGCCCCTTGCCCTTCGTTGCCGGTCAACTTGAGTCAGAAGCGGACTCGGTCGGGTGATTGGTGACCCTAGATTAATGTTTGGTATACTCGAGTATGACCACGAAGTCTGGTGGAGACTGGCCAGTGTCCAGTAGGGGGAAAATTAAATGAATGAATGAATGGCAAGAACAATTGAGGGGTTTTCACTTACAAATGAAATTATTTTTAATGCTGGAGGAATTAGGAAATGGTTGGTGGAATGAATGAACGCAGGGCTCCATGTGAGCATGTATCCTTTTAATGAATGTATTATCATTACTTTATATTGTAAATATTTTCTGGATTACTTGTTATTACATGATTAATGTCCTTGTTTATGTGACAGCCTCACCTCCCCCTAAGGCGAACCAAAGGGTTCGGCAAGCCGCCTGCCCAACTCTCGCCGGGACTCACTACAAAACTCAAGCATGAATATAATCGATGGTTCTTAAAAGCTCAAACGGAGTATGTTATATCCACCAGTCCAACATACCAAAGTACTGTGAGGACCCATAATTTTATTATTTCAAAATATTATTAAATTGGTCATTTTAAAAATATTTCGTACTCGAGTTACCCAAAAAATTACTAAAGTACATGAATTTTTCGAAAATAAATTTTACCGATTGGTTCTTTAAGTGCATATTATTTTAATGCCCAAATTTTAGACTACTAGTAATGTACTATTGATGTACTAGGGAAATTACCTCAAAGGTTTAGTGCACAAAAGTTGCAAACAAGCGCTAAAATTGGACACGCGAAGACCCTAAATGGACCTAGCATGAGTTGACACTTAGGCTTAACTATTAAGTCACCAATTCTCTCCACTTTCATTACAAAATCTGATTGTACTCTCTCTCCTCTCTTCGTAATCTCTGTTTGGCCGAAAATAGGAAGAAAAAAGGGAAGAAAAATCT
Organism: Coffea arabica; assembly: GCF_036785885.1. Lineage (NCBI taxonomy): Eukaryota > Viridiplantae > Streptophyta > Magnoliopsida > Gentianales > Rubiaceae > Coffea > Coffea arabica. The sequence goes on from NC_092317.1 coordinate 31,314,185, forward strand.
AGCCAAAATCCTTACAAAATTACTTCAATCCACTTCCAAATTTCATCATCCATTAGAGGGCTTTGATCCTAGCTTGGAAGAGGGGGCTGTTCATCGATTTTTTTGGAGGAATTTCGGTCAAAATTTCTGCCCTAAAGCTGTCCCACTAAGTTCTTGAGGTAACTCACTCACCCACACTTCAATCTTGCAAAATTATAGCTCAAATGGAGCAAAGGTAGCATGGGTTTGCAACCTATGGCAGAAGTTTGGTTGATTGGTTGAGTAATTATTTTATTGCAATTTCATGACATGCTGGACGGCTTGAGGATGCTTAGTGGTGGCTAATTTGATGAATTAACATGTTGTGGTTGCTGATATTGTGCTATGTTACATGTATATAGAATGATTGATGGAATGAAGTTGGAAGAAAGTTAGAAATTTGGAGAAGGTGCTGTCCGAAATTTCAAGGACTTGCTGCCCTGTTTTGCTTTGATATTTTTGTGCATAATTTGGCTACAAATGTGAGTGATATATGTTGTGTTATGTGTGTGGTGGTTGTCTAAAAAAAAATTAAAATTAGCCAATTTGGTTGGATAAATTTTGAGTTATGAGCAAAGAGGCAAAACTGGACTAGGTCTAGAAATTTTCTGACCAGTGATTTTGTGGAGATCATAACATTTTTCTCGATGATCAAAATTGAGTGCCGTTTGTGGCATTTGAAATTAGACTCTTAGAGCTTTAAAATGGTACCAAGCTCATTTTCTAGTTCGTCCCGAGCGATTCGTGGCGAGTTTTGAAAGTTGGCTGCCTGTTTATTACTGTTCATCCGAGACTGTTTAGAAAATCCATTTTGTTGCTTGATTTTGAACCGCTTATGTCTGGATTTTGGAAATCATTTGTTCTACATAAATATATCCTTGTGAACCTAGTTTCTAACACCACCAACCATTTTCAATTTCACTGAGAATCGAGTGAGATACGGCCAAATTAGCGAAGTGCATTAAATCTGGAAAATTTCTGGAAAGGCCAACAGTCCAGGAATTTTAGTGAACTTCAACTTTTTATTTCTTGAGCTAGGAACATCGGAATCAAGTTCCGCTTTTTTTATTTGAAACCTGGATTGGAGCTTTACCTGCATATCAAATTTCAAAGACAGGTTTTGATTCTATGATTTTGGCAAAAATTCCAAAGATATTGGAAAAATTTGGACTGTTTTGACCTATCTTCAATGAATAGTAAACTTTCTTGGAGAAATTGACTTGTTTCTGATTTGATTCTTGGAAAGTGACCTTCTACAAAGTTGTTATGCTTCGAATGAAGTTTCTGACGGTGTAAATTTTTCCATTTTTAGACTTTCCGAACTTTCGGACTGATTTTTTCAAGAATGACTCGAAAAGTGAAAATTTCCAATTTGGACCTAAATGTTCTTTTAAGGGCCTAGGTTACATTTTTACAACTCTTAGAGCATTTCAAACCTATTTTCATGGTGAACTTGAGTTCAACTATCACTTGAGACCTCATTTGAAAGTCGATTCCTTATGAACTGAAATATTTTGGAAACTGGAATTTTGGAGTCAAAATTGACTGTTTCTTTTCTTTACACGAATACTGTATGGCCTGGAATTTGAGATACAATGCATTATTGCATACTTTCAGGATCTCAAGAGGACTTCGAGGGAACTCCCGACGAAGCGTCTTAGAGCTAATTTCTCAATCTTTGACTTTTGATACTTGGTGAGTGTCAAGTGCATGTTTACTTGCACTTCACTTGAGATTTGTTGCCTACATGAACTCTACTTGAACTTGTTGTTACATGAACTATACTTGTTGAGGGAAGTGTGTACTTTACCGCACTTCATCTCCTTTACTTGGATCAATACATGACTTGCGACATGAATTACATGAAATTACTAGATTTTACATGTACATGACCCGAAGTCGAATGCAGAGAAAATCTCATCGACTAAAACTTGATTTGTTTTTGAAAACCTGACCTGTGGGGACGCCCAAACCCAATGGTTAAACCTCGTAATCTCGCAGCCAATCGTGAGGTCTTGGTCGGGAAAACTTGGTAAACCTTGGGACCTGAAACTTGATCTTTTGAGATCTTGCTTGGCATACTTGTATAGTATCGCCTTTACATGCCTGTTGGTTATGGATCCGAGAGGGTGAAATGATGGATGGAGAGAAGTAAGTGGAGATCTATAGATTGGATATTTATTCGGTTGACGGAGTGTCAACCCCTGGTTCGTGAGATCGGGACTATGGCAAATAATCTGGAAATGAGCTCCGGAGGGCTCCAGTATCCTTGAATTGTTTGTGTTTATGAGTACTTGCCGATACTTGAAAACTACATGACAATTACTTTTGATCACTTGATCATGTTACTTGAACTACGTGCGCATGTTATATATATGTATTTTTTTTCCTGGCCTCACTGAGCGATTGCTCACCCCATTAGTTGTTTTCCTTAACAGGAATCTGGATCGGAGATGTTTTGAATAGATCGGCTTGTTTTTGATATTTTAGAACTTTGGAAATGAAATTTAAGTGCTGGTTATGGACTTGTATTTTGGAAATCTGAATGTATATGTCGGATTCTTGTGTTGTAAGTTGAATATATTGAAGGAAACGAATTTTATTTAATTTGCCTCATTTAGCCATTAATTGCTCGTTAGTTTAGGTATGAAGGGACCTGAGTCCTGGCGAGAGTTAGGCAAGCGCCCCGCCGATACCCTTGGGTACGCCCTTGGGAGAAGTGGGGGCGTCACAAGTACAAGTCCAATACTTCATCTAAATTTTCATAATAATAACTTAAGTACAATCGTTATGTTTGCAATTCAAATCATTCTTACAAAAGTATAATCCCCAAGATATCATGAGATTTACATTCACTTCAACCACAAGTACATCATACCATAAAGTTCACAAGTCTTTCAAAATAACCATTACATTCCACAAAGAAAATCAATCACAACCCAGATAAAGGATAATCCACGGTACTCCAAATCCTTGTGCTTGAGTAACTATCCTTCTCGAACCCTGCATAGAACTAAAATGTTTTTGGGGGTGAGCTAAAACTCAATGAGGTTTCAAAAGGGAAAATCAAGTATTTATAAACCAGTACGCAAGTGCTACTTTGAAAAACATGTAGAAATAGTACTTTTGCTGGTAACTTTACTATGAGTACAACTCATAAATCATTTAAAATCACTAACGTACATTTGGAATGAATGACCATATAAATATATTTTCATGAATTTTAGTCAAACAAATAGTGGCTCGTCTGACTAGAAGGACATTACAAAGATTGCTTCGTCTCAGAGATTAATGCTCATGAGGAGTCTTACCCGAGAAATGTCAACTAGGAGAGTAATAACAGTATTAATAGTAAAGCAAACACAAAAGAATACAGTACTCGGTCCACTTCCCGTCCTTATAACTCCCATCGGTAACTCCTTCGGTTGACTGGCCATCACCTTATCCCTCCAGCGGTAATACTCGAGTATACCAAAATACAGTGCCCAGGGTTATCAACCTATCCGACGGAGTCCATGTAAGGCCCAAAGACAACCTAAGAGAGGGGGTGAATTAGGTTGATTAAAACTTAATTGAGTTTAGACACTATTTACTTAATAAAAAATTTACCTTCTTTTCTAGTAGAGACCAATCAAGTAAATTTAAAGAAGAGAACAATGTTGATCAGAAATAAGAATATATATAAGCAATGAGAATTTTATTAAACAAAAAAGAATAAGATAGAGTATCAAACCGATTGTCTACCAAACTTTCCTCAAACTTGAAGACCAATCACAAAGATGAGCACCTTCTCTTTGATGAACAATAATCAACTCAATGTACAATGGAGGGATCACTTCCTCCTTACCCCAAGCCTCACTTAGTCAAGCTAGGAAGTTTTACTATCACTCAGATAACCCTCAACAAAGCTACACTATTGAAAATTTCAAACACAAGAAAAGAGCTTACAAGAACTTCACACAACTAGGAGAACAAATCTTGCTTGGGAGACTATTTTCTAGCTAAAATATCTCTTTAGATCTTGTAGTCAAAGTGTGCAAAAGTTACTTTCTCGTTCAGAATCGTTTGTATTTGAAGGGGACCAAAAATGGGCTTCATTAATGCTTCAAACGGATAGAAGGCAGATGAAGAGTCAGCTAGCCGTTGGGGCTGTCGGACGTCCGACAGATTAATCATCGTCCGATCCCATCATCCGAAACTCACCAAGTTGTCGTTCGGACGTCCGATGGGATTTTATCGTCCGAAAGCATCTGCGTCCGAATGTCGTCCAGAGAGTCATCAAAACTTTGCGAAATTTTTCGGACGTCCAACACGATCGATATGCGTCCGAAGAGTGCGTCCGATCCTCCCGGACGACCGATGCTTCCTCACGAGCGTCCGAAGGAGTTTCTTTCTTGATGTTCTTCATCCTTTCGGACGTCCGACAGTTTCCTTTCTGACGTCCGACATGAGTGCCCTGTTTTTGCTTCTTCTTTTGGTTGATTTTCTTTCCTTGACACCTTTGTACGTGATTCTCTAAAAAGCAAAACACTTATATTTGAAGAGAATTAGATAAACATTTCAAAGTGCTTTTGTGATCATCAAAATCAATAATAACATTCTCCCCCTTTTTGATGATGACAAAACAATGATTTGCAATGAAATTTGATGATTACAAATAGGCTCCCCCTTTCTCAGTCAATCGAAGAACAAAAATTGAAAAACTCTCCCTCACTTGGCTACTTCACAGATTTATTCAATCATCCAAAAATAGTTAAGCAATTAAAAAACTCCCCCTCACTTAGTTAAGCAATTTATTCACTGATTTATCCAAAAACAGTTAAGCAATTGAGAAACTCCCCCTCACTTGGCTACTTCACAGATTTATCCACATATCCAGTCAATTCATATCTTTTCTCCCCCTTTTTGTCATCACAAAAGTCAAAAGTAAAGAGACATGTCAAGAATCACAAAAGTAAAAAGACATGTCAAGAATCAGTAACATAAAAAAAAAGGACTAAACATTCTTAACAAAATAACTTACGAGCATCACAAAACATTACAAGCACCATTACATCCACATATCCAGTTTTGAACATTACAAGCACCAGAATCAAAGAAAACAACAAAAAAAAATCAAGACAACCATCTAACACCTAGCAAATAGAAAACAGTCAAACAGAATGCAAATGATCCTAATATGGCTAGAGATCCTAAATGGTAAATTAAGTGGACCCAGGCGTCCTTCGAGTAAGCAGATACTGAGAGAGATCCTCCTCCTCAGTGTCTTCATCATCTTCAGCATGTTCACCAACTGGTTTCTTGCCTTTGTCAGATGTGGAAGGATCATGAGGTGCCACCGGAGTAGAGGTGAGATCAATGGGAGCAGGACTCATGGAGCGAATAGGAGCTGATGAACTTGGATAATTAGAGCGTGGCTCTTTGCCATGAGGAACTTTCTCAACCACAGGTGGGGGAAAGAGAAGACTCTTTTTATCCAGAAAGTCTGCTTGTTGCTCAGATGACATGGTGAGCATGAGACCATTTTCAAGAAGTAGAACATGTTGTTTAAGATCACGAAGGAGCTCAACCACTTCAGAATTTGAAGAAGAAGATGCCTTAGTAGCAGTCTTCCTAGGATGAATAGAAGTCAGTGCAACAGAGGATAGAGTGTGAAGGGGATCATGTGCAGCCTTAGATCTAGGTTCATTAGACATAGCCCCCTTATAAGCCCACAAATTATCTCTAAAGACAAGATTCTTGCGCTCAAAATAAGTCTTAGTAAAGGCAGAAGAAAACGTTTCTTTGGGACAAACACCAAGGATGGGTACTTTGTAAAACTCAAAAATCTTCTGAAGAAATTTTCCATAAGACAGTTTTCTACGAGAATCAGTGGTGAAACGAAGTAAAAACTTGCACATGACAAAGCCAAAGTCAATGCGAATTTTTTCTCGAAAACAATAAAAAAGATACAGCTCTATTTTATTGGCATCTGTCCTATGACCATCAGTAGGTACAAGCAAATTTGAAATGATTGAGAAAGCAATTAGATTCACAGGAGCAAGGTCATTCAGTTTTGCATCAGCAGGGGCAGAAAACTTCTTTTGAAAATAAGACATCATCTTAGCACTATCAAAGTGATTATCAACAGTGGGATACTCTTCATAAGAAAAGAAATTGGCAATTTTACTTTTGCATCCTGGTTCAATAACAGTATTTAAAACAACATTCACAATCTCAGGATCAAACACTAAATCTACCCCATTTACTCTGGACATAATTTCAGTGTGATCAGTGCCTATCCTAAGATTGGCAAAGAATTGATATAGTATTTCAGGGTAATAAACGTTAGGCATGGAAATGATATGTGACCATTTCTGAAATTCAAAGAGACGCAGAATGGACTCTAAACCTATTTTGCGAAACTCAGAGGGATTTACGGTACGTGAGGAATGAAACCTTTTTGGGATATCCAGGAGTGTTTTTCTTTGGCAGCGTCAGCAAAGAATGGGGAGACAGTGGTTGATTTGGAGGTCGGTTGAGAAGAAGTTCCTTGTCCGGATTCTGGCTGAGCGGAAGGCTGGGAAATTTGAGCCTTTACTGCCCCCTTTTTGACACGTTTGGATGATCTTTTGGCCCTAGGAGAATCAGCATCTTCATCCCTGAGTGTGTGTTTGCGTCCGGTAGTCACCTTTCCTCCTCTTGGTTTCACCATTGTGTGAAATGCGTGAGATGTATGATGCTAATGATGCACACAGTAGTATGGGAGTGAATCACACAAGAATTTTGGGATAAACGAGCCTTGAAAATGATTGAACAGAATGGCTAGGAGAAAATAGGGTTTTGAGAGAAATTTGGGAACTGTCGAAATGTGATAAAATTTGGTGAGAAGATAAGGAAAATGAACTCGCAATGATCAGGAGAAGTTTTTGGTTGAATCAATTTTGGAATGAGTGCTTCAAAATAGCATGAATTGAAAGTGAAAAGAGAGACAGTTTTTCGTCCAAGAGAGAAGAAAAGAAGAAGGGTTTGAAGCAAATAAGGAGGGAAGTTACTTTAAAAAGTGTACCGTTGCACTGTCGGACGGCCGAACGAAGTCGTGCGTCCGACAGTTTCGTCCGAACAGGTGCTTTCTGAGAAAATAGCTGAAGAACATTATCGGACGTCCGTTCATCTGCTTTCGGACGTCCGAAAGCTTTGAACAAAAAAAAATTTTTAAGATGATTTTTCGATTATCCCTAGTTTTGATCTTAGATGAATGAATTGATCCAATGGCAAAGCTTTTGTAAAAATATCAGCAATTTGATCTTTAGAACAAACATAATTCACACAAACTTCACCTTTTTGAACAAGATCGCGAATAAAGTGGTGCTTTATATCTATATGTTTTGTCCTAGAATGCTGAATTGGATTTTTGGTCAAATTGATAGCACTAGTATTATCACAGAATATAGGCATGCAGTCATATAACAATCCAAAATCATTCAAGGTATGCTTCATCCATAAAAGTTGAGCACAACATGCACTAGCGGCAATATATTCCGCTTCGGTTGTGGACAAAGAAATTGCATTTTATTTTTTGCTAAACCAAGAAACTAAGCAATTACCAAGAAAGTGACAAGTTCCACTAGTACTTTTTCTGTCCACACGACAACCACCAAAATTAGCATCCGAATATCCATATAGAGCAAATTCACAAGATCTAGCATACCAAAGACCATAGTCTAATGTACATTTCAAATACCTAAAATCCTTTTAACAGTATTCAAATGTGATTCTTTTGGACAAGATTGAAATCTAACACACAAGCAAACAACAAACATAATATCGGGTTTACTTGCGGTTAAATAGAGTAGGCTTCCAATCATACCTCTATAGTGCTTTTCATCCACATGTTTACCTTCTTCATCTTTGTCAATTTTTGTAGAAGTGCACATTGGAGTTCCAACTTGCTTTGAGTCCTCCATGCCAAATTTTTCAGCAATTCCTTGGTGTATTTTGCTTGATTTATAAAAATTTCCTCTAGTACTTGATGTATTTGAAGTCCAAGGAAGAAATTTAATTCCCCATCATACTCATTTCAAATTCACTTTGCATAATAGTGGAAAAATCCTTGCATAGATATTCATTAGTAGCGCCAAAAATAATATCATCTACATATATTTGCACAATAAGAAGATAATTTAACACTTGCTTAGTAAAAAGTGTGGTGTCCACAATAGTTAGAATTGTGTCTAACTAACCACATGCATCTCATTCCTCTGTTCATATTTCTTTTCACATAACAATCTCCTTTCAAATGCCCTCTTTGACAACAAAAACTGCACATAATGGAAGAGTCTTCAGAAAGGTGGTTGACATGTTCTTTTTGAGATAATCTTGTTTTCTAGCTTTTAAAGTCTCATCCAAATTGTTCATCCTTTTATTCAAATCAGCATGTCTTTCCTTTAGCATTTCACAAACACTTGTCTTTCTATCAAGTTCATTTTGAACATCAAATCTGGCTCTTACAAGGCACTCATTGTCAGCCTTTAGTTGTTTATTTTGTTGAAAAAGACTTGTATTATTTTGAATGAGAAAGACAATTTTCTGTTTTAGCTGCTTATTTTTATCACAAGATTCCTTCAAGGCATTATGTAATTTTTCAACAAAGGATTCAAGATCATCATCATTTTCATCATCACTATCAGATTGAGAGTGTATGGAAGTTACCTCATTATCTCCAATAGCCATGAAGGCCATTTGAGCTGATTCTTCTTCTTCTTCAACTTCGCCTTCGGAGTTACATTCATTCCATGTAATCTGGAAGTTGTTGAACCTTGGCTTTCAATCAGCTTTTCCATCTTTCTTTTTCTTCAGGGAGCATTCGTTTGCATAGTGTCCAGGCTGTCCACATTCGTAGCATTTGTCCAATTGTTTCTTGTTGAATTCTTGTCTTCCTTTGTTCCTTGCGTTTGAAGACTGATTCTGGAATTGATTGCTAGGTCCTCCCCCTTCTAAACTTCCTTTTATTCAAGATTCTCTTGAAGCTTTTTGTGATGAGAGCAAGATCGTTGTCATCACCATCCGAGTCTTCATCATCCAACCGAGTTGGATCATCTTCACCTTGAGCTGCTTTTAGAGCTATGTTTCTCTTTGCTCTCACGTCCTCTTCCTCCTGCACTTTAGTTTTCAACTTCAACTCATAGGAGGTTAGTGAGTTAATGAGAGATTCAATAGGCACAGAATTCAAATCCTTAGCCTCTTCTATTGCAGTCACTTTACTTTCCCATTCTTTGCTCAAAGCATTGAGAATTTTCTTGTTTTTCTCTCCCAAGGTGTACTCTTTGCCTAACACCTCGAGATCTTTGATCAAGTCATTGAACCTGCAATACATTTTGTCAATATCCTCAAGGGGTTCCATTTTAAATGATTCATACTTTGTGACCAAATAGACTTTTTCTGTTCTCTCACGTTGTCACTACCCTCATGAATTTCTCTTAGCTTATCCCACATTTCTTTAGCAGATTTACATCCTTTTACTCTAATCGATTCATTTGAGTCTAAGGCACTATAAAGAACATTCATGGTTTTGACATTCAAAGTGAGATTGGTTCTATCTTGAGCATTCAACTCAGCTCTTGTTTTAGGCCGAAACAAACCTGTATCTGCATCAAGAATGTTAGCATCATGCGGTCCTTCATTCACAATAAACCATAACTCAATATCAATGGATTGCAAAAAGATAATCATTCTTTCTTTCCAACTAACATAATTAGAACCATTAAACATGGGAAGCCTAGTGACAGATTGCCCCTCAACAAACATGGCATGATTAGTTGTCATCTTTACTTCAAGCCGCTTGAGCTTAATCTCTAGGAGACCAAGCTCTGATACCAATTGTAAGGCCCAAAGACAACCTAAGAGGGGGGTGAATTAGGTTGATTAAAACTTAATTGAGTTTAGGCACTTTTTACTTAATAAAAAATTTACCTTCTTTTCTAGTAGAGATCAATCAAGTAAATTTAAAGAAGAGAACAATGTTGATCAGAAATAAGAATATATATAAGCAATGAGAATTTTATTAAACAAAAAAGAATAAGATAGAGTATCAAACCGATTGTCTACCAAGCTTTTCTCAAACTTGAAGACCAATCACAAAGATGAGCACCTTCTCTTTGATGAACAATAATCAACTCAATGTACAATGGAGGGATCACTTCCTCCTTGCCCCAAGCCTCACTTAGTCAAACTAGGAAGTTTTACTATCACTCAGATAATCCTCAACAAAGCTACACTATTGAAAATTTCAAACACAAGAGAAGAGCTTACAAGAACTTCACACAACTAGGAGAACAAATCTTGCTTGGGAGACTATTTTCTAGCTAAAATATCTCTTTAGATCTTGTAGTCAAAGTGTGCAAAAGTTACTTTCTCGTTCAGAATCGTTTGTATTTGAAGGGGACCAAAAATGGGCTTCATTAATGCTTCCAACGGATAGAAGGCAGATGAAGAGTCAGCTAGCCGTTGGGGCTGTCGGACGTCCGACAGATTAATCATCGTCCGATCCCATTGTCCGAAACTCACCAAGTTATCGTTCGGACGTCCGATGGGATTTTATCGTCCGAAAGCATCTGCGTCCGAATGTCATCCAGAGAGTCATCAAAACTTTGCGAAATTTTTCGGACGTCCAACACGATCGATATGCGTCCGAAGAGTGCGTCCGATCCTCCCGGACGTCCGATGCTTCCTCACGAGCGTCCGAAGGAGTTTCTTTCTTGATGTTCTTCATCCTTTCGGACGTCCGACAGTTTCCTTTCGGACGTCCGACATGAGTGCCCTGTTTTTGCTTCTTCCTTTGGTTGATTTTCTTTCCTTGACACCTCTGTACCTGATTCTCTAAAAAGCAAAATACTTATATTTGAAGAGAATTAGATAAACATTTCAAAGTGCTTTTGTGATCATCAAAATCAAGAATAACAGTCCACTTCTGGCTCGAATAGGTGATAACGAAGGGGGGAAAGGCCTTGTTCAGCCGATGTGATAAAGTACACATCGCCTACAGCATACACAAATAACATATAAACAATGAAATATCGAACAGTTAACCGATACAGCAACAGTTAGGTCGAGTGCGATAAAGTACACACTTACCTAGGAATAAATATTTATCATTCAAGTGAACAAGATTCATCAAGTATTTGACCACTTAGGCATGTAAGAAGCACTTATCAAGTCACATCACGTATATATATATATATGCAATTATACAAACAGTGGTTATAAAAGTTCGAGAAGCAATTTTTTTGTGCAAAACAGTTCGGAATCCCTCACCGTAATCCGGAGCAAAGCAAGAGCAAAAGTAGGAAATTAAAAGAGCTTCTTGGTGTCCTCTGGATCACCTGAGATTAATCACAATCACGAATTACCTAGATGCTCGATCAAGGCGAATAAAAGAAAACCTCTTAGATACACACACTCAAGAGCCTCAAGCTCAAACAAATCGAAATAGGAAGTTTTCACTTAATCATTGGAATAATAACCAAAAGGAATTTAAAAGTCCCATTTCTGAGTTAAATCGTGGCAAGGACTATCAATTTCAAAAGAAGAGTAAAATGCTTAATTTGGCACGGAAATCGAGAAAGGAGAAAAATGTGTTCGTACTAGAAAATTTTCAATAAAAGCCCAAGTGCTAGAATATAAGTGAAAAATCATGTTTTCTAAACTTACGAAGTCAAAGTTTCCTAACAATCACTTTTTCCATAATAAATATGGAAGTTAAAGTTTTAACTTTCAAATAGGAAATTTAGTGAAATTCCTCAAGGATTTCTCTAGTTAAAATGCTCAAGGCCAAATTTTCAAGTGTTTCGGTTTATCGAAACCGACATTCAAAATAAAGTTCCAAATTATAAGTGAGCACATTTTCACCATAAAAATAAGTTTGGAATATCCCAAGAGTATCAAAAGAGTGACCTAAGCTCTTAAAAGAGCAAGCAGGTTCAAATCGAAAAATTTCACTTTTACGCGTGAAACTTTGAAAAATCGGTCCGGAAATTCAGAAAGTCCAAAAATGGAAAATTTTACACCGTCGGAAACTTCATGCGAAGCATAACAACTTTGTAGAAGACTGTTATCCAATCAGAAGCAAGTCAAATTTTCAAGTGAAATTTCTGTTCATAGAAGATGGGGCAAAACAGTCCCCACTTTTCCAATAACCTTGGATTTTTGTCAAAAATCATAGAATCAAAACCAGCCTTTGAAATTTGATATGCATTCCATTCCAGTTTTCAAAAAAAAAAAATGAACGGAACTCAATTCCGACGTTCCTAACTCAAGAAATAAAAGTTTGAAGTTCGCACAAGCTTAAGGACTGATGAGCTTTGTTTTCCAGAATTTCAATTCTGACACACTTCAGTAAAAAGGCCATATCTGGCTCTATATTTACTCAGATCAGGAATGGTTGGTGACATTGAAAACTAGATTCACAAGGCTACATTTATACAGAAGAAATAGTTTTCAATATCCAAACCCAAGTGGTTCAAAAATCAGCAACAATTTGCAATTTCTGGACTGTCCTCGGGTGAACAGTGGCTGTCAATCAGCAAACTTTCAAGACTCACCACGGATCACTCGGGATGAACTAGAAAATGAGCTTGGTACCATTTTAAAGCTATAAGAGTCTAGTTTCAAATTCCACAAGCAGCACTCGATTTTGATGAACGAGCAAAACGTTATAGCTACACAAATGTTGCTGGTCAGAAAATTCTGGAGCTTGTTCTAGTTTGCTTCTTTACTTGTAACTCAAAATTTAACCAACCATTTGGGTTGATTTTTGGTAGACAACCACAATACACACAGCACAACATATCTACATCAATTTGGAAGCTCAATTAGCACCAGAAAATTTTTGAAATTACAGGGCAGCAGCAAACAAGAAGTCGGGCAGCAAGTCAGAAATTTTCCAGGGTTGTGACCAAACTTTGCGTGCAATTTTGGTGTACCAAATCAAAAGGTTTTTCGCTGAAATTTTGTACGCTTAAAGCTCAACATATCAGCACTCAAATGGACTAAAAAAAAGGCACGAAAATATGGACAGAAAAAAAGTGTAACAAGGTCAAGAATTTCGGTCAACAGTCCTCCCTTCTCTCGGTTTCCCTCTTTTCTCTTCCTCTTCTAGTTTCTACCATTATAACTCATCAAAATCACACTCACACACACATTAACATCTTAACAGCCCTCAAACAACAATGGTGGGAGTTCATAAAGCCCACATCAACCAACCAAATTCAACTAATAACAACAATAAGGAAGCTACAAGCTTCAGAGCTAGAAATGAACCAAGAAAGCAAGGATTTTGTGTGTTACCTCTTGAAGCTATGAAACCTAGCAAAATCAGAATTTTCCTTCCCAAATTTCACCACCATCAACCACCCAATCCACCCTCAAAGCCACAAAATCAGCTCCTCCACTTAGCCAGGATGAAAACCCACAAGTTGATGAGGAACTTTGATGGATTAGGTGCAAGGTTTGAGCAGAAAAATTGGAGAGCTCTTCCTTTATTTTTTTTCTTGTGAGGGCCGAATTTAGAGAGAGAAAGATGAGAGAGATTGTTTCAGAATTTTTTAAGTGTGTTTTTGGGGAGAAAAGGAAGCTTAAAGGCTAAGTTTTCAAGGTCAAACCTCGCTAGGTCCGAATAGGGTTTCGCGCGGCCACTTTTCGCACTCGTTTGCTACTTTTGTGCACTAGACCTCCGAGGTAATTCCTCTAGTGCATTAATAGTACATTCTTTGTGACGCCCCCACTTCTCCCTAAGGTGAACCAAAGGGTATCCGCGGGACGCCTGCCCAACTCTCGCCAGGACTCAAGCGATCTCATTCCAGCTTAACACAAAATTATACAACAACACGAGATAAAGTAGGGAAGTACGGAAAGCTTCCAAACTTAACAATATACAATAACCATCCAATCCTTACATTGGATTTCCAAAAGTTACATTAATACTCCAAATATACCTATAACAGCCCAAAATGTCTAGTCAATATACATTAGAAACCCTAAGCCAAAATATAAAAGGGGGGTTTCTCCAAGTTCATTCCCGGTCCAGTCCTATTAAGGAAAACAAATCTACAGGGTGAGCAAAACGCTCGTGAGGCCAAGAACACACATGCAGGCACATAGTTCAGGTAACAAGCCCAAGTAATATAGTTCAAGTGATAACTTGCAAGTAATTAACAATGCCAACAAAATGTAAACAGAAACAATTCAAGGATATGGTAGCTCTCAGGAGTTAAGTTCCACTTGTTTTGTCGATGTCATTCGTATATCTCCCCGCGATGACTCTCCGTCAACCGGATTGATATTTCCAATCCGTAGATCACCACTTACTTCTCATCCGTCCACCATATACCGCTCCGGGCCCGCTCGACATTTAGAAGGCTATACTCCACGAGTATGCCAAGCAAGATCTCTCAAATAGATCAAGCTTATCATGTAATTCTCATGGCTCACCAAGGTTCCCGACCAAGCCCATGTCGGCTCGAGTCCCAAGGTCGGCCTATGAGTTTGGGCGTCCCCCATGTATCATGTAAGTGTCGAGGAGATTCACTCCAACGACGTATGCAGCCATAGCATACCATGTCATGTATTCAAGCATTTGACAGGTTTAAGTATGTATTTCAGGCCATGTAAACCAGGCAAACCATGTTAAGCATGAGTCATTTGTTTCAAATGAGAACGAGTGCGATAAAGTACACACTTGGCTCCATTTTTCAAAACCAAGTAGGCTAAGCATGTAATCAGGTAAGCCAAGCATGTAATCAGGTAAGTCAAGCATGAATCAAGGCCATAGAGTTCAAGTAGCCATACACTTGACACTCACCAAGTAACAAGAGCAAGTAGATTCAATTGAAGTTCAAGCGTCCACTGTTGGATCCTCTTGAAGGTCCTCGTATGCGCCTGAGCAAATAATAATAGACTATCATTCACAAACCCCTACTATTAAAGAAGATCGTACCATAGTACAATCTTAGAAAGTCTCGTGAAACGAGCCTTAATTATCCTAAATGGAGGCTCTCAAGTGGGGTTTCAAAGTACAAGAGAAATTGAGTTTTCATCTTGGAAATCAAGTATAAAACGTTCAAGTAATATCGCAGGAATAAGGAGTACTTGAAAAACTCCATTTCCTTGGAATTCGGAAAATTTCAGTTTTGATACGATACATTAGAAAAATCGTATCTCACGCTTTACAAGACGAAAATTGGAAAACTTAGTACCGTTGGAAACCTCTTCCAAAGTACTAAAAGTTCATAGAATACAGTTTTTCATGATTCCAGACGGAAAGTATTCAAAAATTGGCTCAAAGTTGCTGTTTTGAACATGAAGACAGCTTTCGGGGTTGGTTTTTGGCTAACTTTGGAAATTCGGCAAAATTCACCCATTGCGAACCAGCCTTTGAAATTTGGAACTCAATTAGAGTTACAAACAAGGTTTAAAACAAAACAATCGGAACAAGAATTGGAGTTTTGAGCACCGAGATACGGTAGCTCAAAGTTGCTGAAATTTGGAACCTGTTTACCATTTTCCAGATTTAAATCACTGTTTTTGGGACATCGGATGAACATCAAAAAGAACTTGAAATGGCACCAAATTTGGTAGGTTTATCGTACCATATAAGGGCTATTCTTCTACCAAATTTCACAGGAAAATTCATTCGGGAAGTTGGTTAACGAAATCACGAAAACTCCAAGAACTTCAAGGCAAATCTGCCTTGTATGTTCCGTTTTCCGTTTTCAAAACGTTTGGCCAACAAAGTACCTCAAGCACGGTCCATGTGCATAGAAAATGTCTAAGAGGTATCCAATACACATTTTTTAGGTGATTAATCACCAAAATTTTGGATAACAAGTCCCAAGTCATTGTTAGTTTCAAATCTGTCCAAAACACTGTTTTCGTTCACAATGTCAGTTTTGAATTTCGATCATAAATCACTCAATTCAACTCAGAATTGAGAGTGATTGGTGGTGTTAGAAAATAGACTCAAAATGCTATACTTTCTCAGAAGAAACCATTTTCAAAATCTGTCCATAACCAGCTCATTCGTGAGCATCAAGTTGCAGCTCACGTGCTGCCTTCCAGGAAGCAACGAAACAGGACAGTGGATTTCAAACGAATGGTTTGGCTTACTTAAGTGGAACCAGGACATGCATTTTATACCAACGGAAAGCTGGGAATGTCTAGTTTCCAATTCTGCAAACAGCACTCGATTTCAACATCGGAGCAACAAGTTATGGCCAAAACAAGAAGACTGCCTACGCAATCCGGGGACAAAATTCCAGTTTTCTAACCTTTCGAAATTTCAACATTTGAGTGACCAAATCAAGTTATTTTTCAATGAAACTTTTTACACAACCAATATAACATATAAGCAACATAAAAAAGCCATTATAACCTCAAAATTTTGCACAAAAGTGGTCGGACAAGGCAGGGGTAAAACGGTCACTTTTGCTCCAAGCATCTCTTTTGATTCTCTACCAACAATACAACATTAATCCACTAATTTAAGCACTAAACCACCATTAATTTCATCATCAATCATCAAATCAGTCCTTCCATCAAAAGTGGGAGTTCATAGAGCCCACACAACAAAAATCCACCATAAACAAGATTACCCACATGCATACAAGAGTTTATACGTGAAATTCTACTTCCATAAACCAAGATTTGAAGGTTGGATCATCACCTACTTGTGTGATGAACAAAGGCAGAATTTCGGCTCCCTCCTTGTCCAAGAAAACAGTGGATTGCAGCTCTTCTTTGTAGCTTAATGTGATCTCCAAGTATTAAGCTAAGTGTGTGTGAAATTTGGAAGGAATTGGATGAAGATTTTGTGAAGGAAAATTTTGAAGAACTTGAGTTGTTTTTGTACAAGGATGGCCGGCTGCTTTGTGAGGAGGAGAGAGAGTGTTTTGGTCTAAATTTGGCTTCCTAAGGAAGCTTCATTTGTGTGGCTAGAATTGGTGCAAAAGTCAATTCTCTCTCGCGCGCGCACGCGCGCGTTTCGTGCTCAATTCCTCTTGCATTTGTTTCACTAGTGCACTAAACCTCTCATGCACTTGTATTCATATTAATATTATTCACTCTTAATTATCCCAAAATAAGGGTCTAAAGTCCCTCAATTAAATCGCACGTGTAAAAATATGTATCTCCAAATTAAGCGCGATAAAGCGAAACCTCCAAGAATTTCTTATAACGATAGTACTAATAACTATCACTTGAGTACTTAAACATAAAATTACCTATTTTAGGACCATTATACAAGTCTCCAATTTTCCAAACTTATAATACCCTCAATCGGGTAAAATTTCCAAACACGTTTTCACTATTTTCATTAAACGAGCTTCCAAAAATTAATTTTTGAAACAAGTCACTTTAAAAATATAATGAAGCTATAATTCCATGTATTTAGATCTAATGAGGATAGAAAATAATATTTGGGGCAACTATCCAAATAAATAATTAAATGAGCCAAAAATAGGTTTTTTTTAAAATAAGAATTTTACGAGTCCTCACATTCTTAGTAGTCTAATATCAAATTCTTAAATCTCCAATTAAGCAGATTAATGCGCCTGTCGGGGCCATTTCGGCACGCGGGCGCACAAGGGTCGAACTTAAGGAATTCTCGCTCGAACTTTGAAACTTCAACTTATTCGACTCTAAAACTTTAAAATATGATAATTCAAGTATATATAACAATCAAAATCACCATAAATAATTCAACTCGAATAAATTTGGTCATTAAAATAATAATTATTTAAAGAACCAATTGTTTAGACTCATTTTCCAGAAATTCATGCAATTTGGGAAAACTTGAGTAACTCACATGCAAAAATACTTTTAAATGACCAATTTAAGAATATTTTGCAATAATTAAAATATGAGTCCTCACATCCTCTCCCCCTTAAGAGAATTTCGTCCTTGAAATTCATACCTTAAACTACCTCGGTCGACCCCAGAGTCTGTCGACCAATAGAGGCATATGTTCTAGTTGGCACTTGTGGTCGGTTCCCTCCTTCAGTAGTTCGTTCAGAAGTAGTTCCATATCCTTGTCGATTATTACTCTCTCGTGGTTGTTTTCTTGGGCAGTTGCTAACCTGATGGTCTGCACTCCCACAACGCAAACACTTTCGCTCCTTCACCCAGCAGTTATTTTCGGTGTGGTTTCCTTTTCCACAGTATCCACAGATTGGTTGAAAACTCATGGCTTGACTTCCCTGTGGCGTCACCCTTGATTGACCCCTTTTTATTTGAGTTCCTTGTGACGGAGTTCCTTTTAGTTGCTGCATCTGAGAAGAAGATGGAAGTGGTAGTCTCACCCCACCAGCTCCTTTTCCAACTTTAGGTGGTGGTACAGTGTTTCTAGATGCCTCAGGGTGACTACTACTAGGTGCATCTCTTTTCCGTACTTGAAAAACTCTTAATTTGGCTTTTGAAATCTCAACCCTTTGGGCTTTCTCAAGGACATCACTAAACGTTTCGATTTGGGCCGCTGCGAGACCATCTTGAATTTCTATATTGAGTCCCTGAATAAACCGCCTTATTCTCTTTCGCTCTGTAATTACCAATCCTGGGGCAAACCTAGACAACTTCGTAAACTCAGTTTCATATTCCGCCACACTTGAAGTTCCTTGGCGAAGCTTTATAAAATCATCCTCTCTCTTTTCTTGGACTAGTGGTGGAAGGAATTTTTCATTAAATTCTAGGACAAAATTCATCCAAATTCTCGGAGTTTGTTCCCTTTCCCACTTATTTCTTATAACATTCCACCATGCTCGAGCCGGTCCTTCAAGTTGGAACACAGCAAAGTTTACTTCTCTCTCCTCGGAATAATCTAGTGCATCAAATATATTCCTTATATTCTCCAACCAATTCTCAACTATATCGGGGTCAGGACCCCCAGAAAATTTAGGAGGGCAAAACTTTTGAAATCCCTCTAAAGCCCTATCCTCCCCTATTTCTTGGTTTCCAAGTTGGTTCAGTTGTCCAATTCCCTGGCCTTGTTGGGGTACCAATCGCTCTAGTATGTCTGTCATGCGAGTCAAAACTAACCCAATTTGGTTTTCTACCCCAACCCTAGGTTCAACGTTTCGGTCGGCGGTAGATTCTCTATCTCCTCCTTGATTTTGAGGTCATCTGGGTTGACGCCCACGTCGTCGTCTCCTAGCTTCTATTCTCACAACTAATCTATACATGTATGTGTAAATGGCTCACTAAACCAAAAATTATCTATGCACACGTGTATTTAACAATTTTCAAAATGAGCAATAAAACTATATCCACAGATAACATTTTCACAATTGACAGACACATTCACAGTTAACATAGAATTTAAACTAGTCTCAATTAAGTTGCATGCCATTACAAAATTAGAGCTAATCAAGTCATAATAAAAGTTGAAATCAAAGGTCATTCATCCAAAGTTTACAAATCTTTAGCAAGCCAGCCAATAACTAAAGTACATTCATCTCCAAGAATAACCAACCTTGAGATTTCTAGTTAAAGCCTCAAGTCCCATGTTCAAACTCAGAGAATATGTACAACTAGCTCACTTAAGCATCAAGTGGAAACCAAGTCAATTCGTACTAGGACTGGCCATCTCCAGATGCAAATCAACTCAATCCCCACTATTCCTCAAAGAAAATTTCACAAGAGGTCTCACTCAAGCAATCGATCCAAGATTCACATTCAGTTTTATACATATACTTACGAAGATTACAAGCTTAGAGGATACCTTGAACCTTACGATTTACCCAGTCAAATTTGATCATATAAATATCAGCTAGTACCAATGTTCAAGAAACTCAACTATCACTTTTCAAATCAATCTCACACAATTCTCTTCAGTTTCCTATAATATAAGAAACCCTAGTGTGCAAACCCACTTAAAAACAAGCACTTCAATATTACTCAATCAATCATCAAGTACTAAGATCACATTCCACTTACTAGACAATCAAACTCCACAGTCTGGCATCCTATACTTAAAGCCTAGGATACACTACAAAAATGTAGAGCCTAAGCTCTGATACCACCTGTGACAGCCTCACCTCCCCGTAAGGCGAACCAAAGGGTTCGGCGGGCCGCCTGTCCAGCTCTCGCCGGGACTCACTACAAAACTCAAGCATGAATATAATCGATGGTTCTTAAAAGCTCAAACGGAGTATGTTATATCCACTAGTCCAACATACCAAAGTACAAGTCCAATACTTCATCTAAATTTTCATAATAATAACTTAAGTACAATCCTTATGTTTGCAATTCAAATCATTCTTACAAAAGTATAATCCCCAAGATATCATGAGATTTACATTCACAAATCTTTCAAAATACCATAAAGTTCATAAATCTTTCAAAATAACCATTACATTCCACAAAGAAAATCTATCACAACCCAAATAAAGGATAATCCACG
Organism: Coffea arabica; assembly: GCF_036785885.1. NCBI lineage: Eukaryota > Viridiplantae > Streptophyta > Magnoliopsida > Gentianales > Rubiaceae > Coffea > Coffea arabica. Next base: position 31,334,628 of record NC_092317.1, read on the forward strand.
GTACTCCAAATCCTTGTGCTTGAGTAACTATCCTTCTCGAGCCCTGCATAGTGTGACGCCCCGAAAGGTATAAGTGTGAGAGCCTGTAATTTTGTTTTAAAGTACTCGATTTTATTTTTTTTATTGCACGTTTTTCCATATTTTATTGATGTGAGAAATTGGGAAAATAATTTTTATGAGTAAATATAGTTTTTGGATGATTTTTCTAGTATCGGTTAGTTTTTGAGAAATTAAAAGCGTATTTTGAACGTGGGACCCGCAAGTGCGGTAAATGCATTATATTTTTGACAACTTGTTGGAATTTTGTATTAAGTGATATTATTTTACAAAGTGTTAAGATATTTGTATTGGAGAGACAAAAAGATAAGTTTTAAACCAAAAGGTGACATGTGTCACCTTCTTATTCAAAGTTGGACTTTGACTAATTTGCATCACCTTTACTAAACCTCAAAAATTGACCAATTTCTCTCCATTTTAAGCTTGTCTTGGCCGAACCTCTTGGAGCAAAAATACAAGAAGAAAGCCTTCAACTCCAACTCCATTTCTTGCTCAATCTTGTGAATCAACCGTTAAACTTTCAAATTCCTCCACAAAAGTCACTTGTTTAGGAAGATTGAAGGTAGTGGTGGAGTGATTAGAGAAGGCAAAGAACTAAGCCATCAACTTTCTTGATATTTCAAGGTTCATGTCTAGCAATCCTTTCTTTGTTCTTGATTATGCTAAATTAGTGACTTGTGATGACTAAAGAGATGGTTTGATGGATTATATCTTGAGTTGTGGTTGACTTGATGAAGTTTTATTATTTTTGGGGATTTTTCTGTTTTAATATGAACATGGTTGTGTGGCTATCTATGATGATTGGAAATGGTATATAATGATTCTAGAAGGTGGAAAAAGTGGACAATTGCAATCAATTTCTGTTTTGGAAGAAATTTCAGAAAATTAGGTTTTGTGAAGGAACATTCTGCCCGAATTTTTAGCTCCTAGTTAGAGGCCGAATTGGCCTTGGCTTAAAACACGAAAGTTGTAGGGAATGATATTTTAGAGGTGCCTACAAAATTTCAGGTCAATCGGAGTAGCGTAGAGTGAGAAAAGTCGAAATTACTATTGCTGTTCTGGTTTTACCCGAATGTAAGAATTGCGCCTGTAATTCGTTGTTTTGGCTGGAATTGCTTCCGAATTGGCTGTTGAGGCCTTCTGATGAAATTTAGCCATGTTTCTTATCTTTCATCTGGTTTTGGAATTTCTGGATTTGGACTGGGATAGCCTAATTTATGATGTTTCCGCTTTGCTTTTGACATGTAATTATTGGAGAATTTGATGTAATATTTGAGTTTTATCTTGTAATCTGTTTGAGGAATGTAGTGAACGACTGAGTCCCGGCGAGAGTTGGGCAGGCGGCCCGCCGAACCCTCTGGTTCGCCTCAGGGGGAGATGGGGCTGTCACAGTTGGTATCAGAGCTTAGGCTTCAGATCTCTGTAGTGTATCCTAGGCTTGAAGTTTAGGATGCCGGGCTGTGGGTTTGATTTGACTCTTAGTGTTTACTTGGAATGCTTAAGTGATTTTTTCGGGATGTCTTGACTTGATTGGTACAAGAGAGAATGTCGAGGACGACATTCTTTTAAGGAGGGGAGATTGTGACGCCCCGAAAGGTATAAGTGTGAGAGCCTGTAATTTTGTTTTAAAGTACTCGATTTTATTTTTTTTAATTGCACGTTTTTCCATATTTTATTGATGTGAGAAATTGGGAAAATAATTTTTATGAGTAAATATAGTTTTTGGATGATTTTTCTAGTATCGGTTAGTTTTTGAGAAATTAAAAGCGTATTTTGAACGTGGGACCCGCAAGTGCGGTAAATGCATTATATTTTTGACAACTTGTTGAAATTTTGTATTAAGTGATATTATTTTACAAAGTGTTAAGATATTTGTATTGGAGAGACAAAAAGATAAGTTTTAAACCAAAAGGTGACATGTGTCACCTTCTTATTCAAAGTTGGACTTTGACTAATTTGCATCACCTTTACTAAACCTCAAAAATTGACCAATTTCTCTCCATTTTAAGCTTGTCTTGGCCGAACCTCTTGGAGCAAAAATACAAGAAGAAAGCCTTCAACTCCAACTCCATTTCTTGCTTAATCTTGTGAATCAACCGTTAAACTTTCAAATTTCTCCACAAAAGTCACTTGTTTAGGAAGATTGAAGGTAGTGGTGGAGTGATTAGAGAAGGCAAAGAACTAAGCCATCAACTTTCTTGATATTTCAAGGTTCATGTCTAGCAATCCTTTCTTTGTTCTTGATTATGCTAAATTAGTGACTTGTGATGGCTAAAGAGATGGTTTGATGAATTATATCTTGAGTTGTGGTTGACTTGATGAAGTTTTATTATTTTTGGAGATTTTTCTGTTTTAATATGAACATGGTTGTGTGGCTATCTATGATGATTGGAAATGGTATATAATGATTCTAGAAGGTGGAAAAAGTGGACAATTGCAATCAATTTCTGTTTTGGAAGTAATTTCAGAAAATTAGGTTTTGAGAAGGAACATTCTGCCCGAATTTTTAGCTCCTAGTTATAGGCCGAATTGGCCTTGACTTAAAACATGAAAGTTGTAGGGAATGACATTTTAGAGGTGCCTACAAAATTTCAGGTCAATCGGAGTAGCGTAGAGTGAGAAAAGTCGAAATTACTATTGCTGTTCTGGTTTTACCCGAATGTAAGAATTGCGCCTGTAATTGGTTGTTTTGGCTGGAATTGCTTCCGAATTGGCTGTTGAGGCCTTCTGATGAAATTTAGCCATGTTTCTTATCTTTCATCTGGTTTTGGAATTTCTGGATTTGGACTGGGATAGCCTAATTTATGATGTTTCCGCTTTGCTTTTGACATGTAATTATTGGAGAATTTGATGTAATATTTGAGTTTTAACTTGTAATCTGTTTGAGGAATGTAGTGAATGACTGAGTCCCGGCGAGAGTTGGGCAGGCGGCCCGCCGAACCCTCTGGTTCGCCTCAGGGGGAGATGGGGCTGTCACAGTTGGTATCAGAGCTTAGGCTTCAGATCTCTGTAGTGTATCCTAGGCTTGAAGTTTAGGATGCCGGGCTGTGGGTTTGATTTGACTCTTAGTGTTTACTTGGAATGCTTAAGTGATTTTTTCGGGATGTCTTGACTTGATTGGTACAAGAGGGAATGTCGAGGACGACATTCTTTTAAGGAGGGGAGATTGTGACGCCCCGAAAGGTATAAGTGTGAGAGCCTGTAATTTTGTTTTAAAGTAATCGATTTTATTTTTTTTAATTGCACGTTTTTCCATATTTTATTGATGTGAGAAATTGGGAAAATAATTTTTATGAGTAAATATAGTTTTTGGATGATTTTTCTAGTATCGGTTAGTTTTTGAGAAATTAAAAGCGTATTTTGAACGTGGGACCCGCAAGTGCGGTAAATGCATTATATTTTTGACAACTTGTTGGAATTTTGTATTAAGTGATATTATTTTACAAAGTGTTAAGATATTTGTATTGGAGAGACAAAAAGATAAGTTTTAAACCAAAAGGTGACATGTGTCACCTTCTTATTCAAAGTTGGACTTTGACTAATTTGCATCACCTTTACTAAACCTCAAAAATTGACCAATTTCTCTCCATTTTAAGCTTGTCTTGGCCGAACCTCTTGGAGCAAAAATACAAGAAGAAAGCCTTCAACTCCAACTCCATTTCTTGCTCAATCTTGTGAATCAACCGTTAAACTTTCAAATTTCTCCACAAAAGTCACTTGTTTAGGAAGATTGAAGGTAGTGGTGGAGTGATTAGAGAAGGCAAAGAACTAAGCCATCAACTTTCTTGATATTTCAAGGTTCATGTCTAGCAATCCTTTCTTTGTTCTTGATTATGCTAAATTAGTGACTTGTGATGGCTAAAGAGATGGTTTGATGAATTATATCTTGAGTTGTGGTTGACTTGATGAAGTTTTATTATTTTTGGAGATTTTTCTGTTTTAATATGAACATGGTTGTGTGGCTATCTATGATGATTGGAAATGGTATATAATGATTTTAGAAGGTGGAAAAAGTGGACAATTGCAATCAATTTCTGTTTTGGAAGTAATTTCAGAAAATTAGGTTTTGAGAAGGAACATTCTGCCCGAATTTTTAGCTCCTAGTTATAGGCCGAATTGGCCTTGACTTAAAACATGAAAGTTGTAGGGAATGACATTTTAGAGGTGCCTACAAAATTTCAGGTCAATCGGAGTAGCGTAGAGTGAGAAAAGTCGAAATTACTATTGCTGTTCTGGTTTTACCCGAATGTAAGAATTGCGCCTGTAATTGGTTGTTTTGGCTGGAATTGCTTCCGAATTGGCTGTTGAGGCCTTCTGATGAAATTTAGCCATGTTTCTTATCTTTCATCTGGTTTTGGAATTTCTGGATTTGGACTGGGATAGCCTAATTTATGATGTTTCCGCTTTGCTTTTGACATGTAATTATTGGAGAATTTGATGTAATATTTGAGTTTTAACTTGTAATCTGTTTGAGGAATGTAGTGAATGACTGAGTCCCGGCGAGAGTTGGGCAGGCGGCCCGCCGAACCCTCTGGTTCGCCTCAGGGGGAGATGGGGCTGTCACAGTTGGTATCAGAGCTTAGGCTTCAGATCTCTGTAGTGTATCCTAGGCTTGAAGTTTAGGATGCCGGGCTGTGGGTTTGATTTGACTCTTAGTGTTTACTTGGAATGCTTAAGTGATTTTTTCGGGATGTCTTGACTTGATTGGTACAAGAGGGAATGTCGAGGACGACATTCTTTTAAGGAGGGGAGATTGTGACGCCCCGAAAGGTATAAGTGTGAGAGCCTGTAATTTTGTTTTAAAGTAATCGATTTTATTTTTTTTAATTGCACGTTTTTCCATATTTTATTGATGTGAGAAATTGGGAAAATAATTTTTATGAGTAAATATAGTTTTTGGATGATTTTTCTAGTATCAGTTAGTTTTTGAGAAATTAAAAGCGTATTTTGAACGTGGGACCCGCAAGTGCGGTAAATGCATTATATTTTTGACAACTTGTTGGAATTTTGTATTAAGTGATATTATTTTACAAAGTGTTAAGATATTTGTATTGGAGAGACAAAAAGATAAGTTTTAAACCAAAAGGTGACATGTGTCACCTTCTTATTCAAAGTTGGACTTTGACTAATTTGCATCACCTTTACTAAACCTCAAAAATTGACCAATTTCTCTCCATTTTAAGCTTGTCTTGGCCGAACCTCTTGGAGCAAAAATACAAGAAGAAAGCCTTCAACTCCAACTCCATTTCTTGCTTAATCTTGTGAATCAACCGTTAAACTTTCAAATTTCTCCACAAAAGTCACTTGTTTAGGAAGATTGAAGGTAGTGGTGGAGTGATTAGAGAAGGCAAAGAACTAAGCCATCAACTTTCTTGATATTTCAAGGTTCATGTCTAGCAATCCTTTCTTTGTTCTTGATTATGCTAAATTAGTGACTTGTGATGGCCAAAGAGATGGTTTGATGGATTATATCTTGAGTTGTGGTTGACTTGATGAAGTTTTATTATTTTTGGGGATTTTTCTGTTTTAATATGAACATGGTTGTGTGGCTATCTATGATGATTGGAAATGGTATATAATGATTCTAGAAGGTGGAAAAAGTGGACAATTGCAATCAATTTCTGTTTTGGAAGAAATTTCAGAAAATTAGGTTTTGTGAAGGAACATTCTGCCCGAATTTTTAGCTCCTAGTTAGAGGCCGAATTGGCCTTGGCTTAAAACACAAAAGTTGTAGGGAATGACATTTTAGAGGTGACTACAAAATTTCAGGTCAATCGGAGTAGCGTAGAGTGAGAAAAGTCGAAATTACTATTGCTGTTCTGGTTTTACCCGAATGTAAGAATTGCGCCTGTAATTGGTTGTTTTGGCTGGAATTGCTTCCGAATTGGCTGTTGAGGCCTTCTGATGAAATTTAGCCATGTTTCTTATCTTTCATCTGGTTTTGGAATTTCTGGATTTGGACTGGGATAGCCTAATTTATGATGTTTCCGCTTTGCTTTTGACATGTAATTATTGGAGAATTTGATGTAATATTTGAGTTTTATCTTGTAATCTGTTTGAGGAATGTAGTGAACGACTGAGTCCCGGCGAGAGCTGGGCAGGCGGCCCGCCGAACCCTCTGGTTCGCCTTAGGAGGAGGTGGGGCTGTCACACATAGAACTAAAATGTTTTTGGGGGTGAGCTAAAGCTCAATGAGGTTTCAAAAGGGAAAATCAAGTATTTATAAATCAGTGCGTAAGTGCTACTTTGAAAACACATGTAGAAGTAGTACTTTTGCTGGTAACTTTACTGTGAGTACAACTCATAAATCATTTAAAATCACTAACGTTCATTTGGAATGAATGACCATATAAATATATTTTCATGAATTTTAGTCAAACAAATAGTGGCTCGTCCAACTAGAAGAACATTACAAGGATTGCTTCGTCTCAGAGATTAATGCTCATGAGGAGTCTTACCCGAGAAATGTCAACTAGGAGAGCAATAACAGTATTAATAGTAAAGCAAACACAAAAGGATACAGTACTCGGTCCACTTCCCTTCCTTATAACTCCCATCGGTAACTCCTTCGGTTGACTGGCGATCACCTTATCCCTCCAGCAGTAATACTCGAGTAAACCAAAATACAGTGCCCAGGGTTATCAACCTATCCGACCGAGTCTGCTTCTGGTTCGAATAGGTGATAACGAAGGGGGGAAAGGCCTTGTTCAGCCGATGTGATAAAGTACACATGGCCTACAGCATATGCAAATAACATATAAACAATGAAATATCAAACAGTTAAGTGATACAACAACAGTTAGGTCGAGTGCGATAAAGTACACACTTACCTAGTAATAAGTATTTATCATTCAAGTGAACAAGATTCATCAAGTGTTTGACCACTTAGGCATGTAAGAAGCACTTATCAAGTCACATCACGTATATATATATGCAATTATACAAACAGTGGTTATAAAAGTTTGAGAAGCAATTTTTTTGTGCAAAACAGGTCGGAATCCCTCACCGTAATCCGGAGCAAAGCAAGAGCAAAAGCAGGAAATTAAAAGAGCTTCTTGGTATCCTCTGGATCACCTGAGATTAATCACAATCACGAATTACCTAGATGCTCAATCAAGGCGAATAAAAGAAAACCTCTTAGATACACACACTCAAGAGCCTCAAGCTCAAACAAATCGAAATAGGAAGTTTTCACTTAATCATTGGAATAATAACCAAAAGGAATTTAAAAGTCCCATTTCTGAGTTAAATCGTGGCAAGGACTATCAATTTCAAAAGAAGAGTAAAATGCTTAATTTGGCACGGAAATCGAGAAAGGAGAAAAATGTGTTCGTACTAGAAAATTTTCAATAAAAGCCCAAGTGCTAGAATATAAGTGAAAATTCATGTTTTCTAAACTTACGAAGTCAAAGTTTCCTAACAATCACTTTTTCCATAATAAATATGGAAGTTAAAGTTCTAACTTTCAAATAGGAAATTTAGTGAAATTCCTCAAGGATTTCTCTAGTTAAAATGTTCAAGGCCAAATTTTCAAGTGTTTCGGTTTATCGAAACCGACATTCAAAATAAAGTTTCAAATTATAAGTGAGCACGTTTTCACCATAAAAATAAGTTTGGAATATCCCAAGAGTCTCAAAAGAGCAAGCAGGTTCAAATTGGAAATTTTCACTTTTACGCGTGAAACTTTGAAAAATCGGTCTGGAAGTTCAGAAAGTCCAAAAATGAAAAATTTTACACCGTCAGAAACTTCATGCGAAGCATAACAACTTTGTAGAAGACCGTTATCCAATCAGAAGCAAGTCAATTTTTCAAGTGAAATTTCTGTTCATAGAAGATAGGGCAAAACAGTCCCCACTTTTCCAATAACCTTGGATTTTTGTCAAAAATCATAGAATCAAAACCATCCTTTGAAATTTGATATGCGTTCCATTCCAGTTTTCAAAAAAAAAAAGAATGGAACTCAATTCCGACGTTCCTAGCTCAAGAAATAAAAGTTTGAAGTTCGCACAAGCTTAAGGACTGATAAGCTTTGTTTTCCAGAATTTCAATTCTGACACACTTCAGTAAAAAGGCCATATCTGGCTCTATATTTTCTCAAATCAGGAATGGTTGGTGGCATTCAAAACTAGATTGACAAGGCTACATTTATACAGAAGAAATCATTTTCAATATCCAAACCCAAGTGGTTCAAAAATCAGCAACAAGTTGCAATTTCTGGACTGTCCTCGGGTGAACAGTGGCTGTCAATCAGCAAACTTTCAAGACTTACCACGGATCACTCGGGATGAACTAGAAAATGAGCTTGGTACCATTTTAAAGCTATAAGAGTCTACTTTCAAATTCCACAAGCAGCACTCGATTTTTATCAACGACCAAAACGTTATAGCTACACAAATGTTGCTGGTCAGAAAATTCTGGAGCTTGTTCCAGTTTGCTTCTTTACTTGTAACTCAAAATTTAACCAACCATTTGGGTTGATTTTTAGTAGACACCCACAATACACACAGAAAAACATATCTACATTAATTTGGAAGCTCAATTAGCACCAGAAAATTTTCGAAATTATGGGGCAGCAGCAAACAAGAAGTCAGGCAGCAAGTCAGAAATTTTCCAGGGTTGTGACCAAACTTTGCGTGCATTTTTGGTATACCAAATCAAAGGGTTTTTGGCTGAAATTTAGTACGCTTAAAGCTCAACATATCAGCACTCAAATGGACTAAAAAAAAGGCACAAAAATATGGGCAGAAAAACAGAGTAACAAGGTCAAGAATTTCGGTCAGCAGTCCTCCTTTCTCTCGGTTTCCCTCTTTTCTCTTCCTCTTCTAGTTTCTACCATTATAACTCATCAAAATCACACTCACACACACATTAACATCTTAACAGCCCTCAAACAACGATGGTGGAAGTTCATAAAGCCCACATCAACCAACCAAATTCAACTAATAACAACAATAAGGAAGCTACAAGCTTCAGAGCTAGAAATGAACCAAGAAAGCAAGGATTTTGTGTGTTACCTCTTGGAGCTATGAAACCTAGCAAAATCAGAATTTTCCTTCCTAAATTTCACCACCATCAACCACCCAATCCATCCTCAAAGCCACAAAATCAGCTCCTCCACTTAGCTAGGATGAAAACCCACAAGTTGATGAGGAACTTTGATGGATTAGGTGCAAGGTTTGAGCAGAAAAATTGGAGAGCTCTTCTTCCTTTATTTTTTTTCTTGTGAGGGCCGGATTTAGAGAGAGAAAGATGAGAGAGATTGTTTCAGAATTTTTTAAGTGTGTTTTTGGGGAGAAATGGAAGCTTAAAGGCTAAGTTTTCAAGGTCAAACCTCGCTAGGTCCGAATAGGGTTTCGCGCGACCACTTTTCGCGCTCGTTTGCTACTTTTGTGTACTAGACCTCCGAGGTAATTCCTCTAGTGCATTAATAGTACATTCTTAGTAGTATAATATCAAATTCTTAAATCTCCAATTAAGCAGATTAATGCGCCTGTCGGGGCCATTTCGGCACGCGGGCGCACAAGGGTCGAACTTAAGGAATTCTCGCTCGAACTTTGAAACTTCAACTTATTCGACTCTAAAACTTTAAAATATGATAATTCAAGTTTATATAACAATCAAAATCACCATAAATAATTCAACTCGAATAAATTTGGTCATTAAAATAATGATTGTTTAAAGAACCAATTGTATAGACTCATTTTCCAGAAATTCATGCAATTTGGGAAAACTTGAGTAACTCACATGTAAAAATACTTTTAATTGATCAATTTAAGAATATTTTGCAATAATTAAAATATGAGTCCTCACAGTTTAATTATTTGGCTATGTGTATGGAACCTCATTGGGTTTTTAGCTCATTCCGTTAGAATTGTTTTCCTTACAGGGGATGCGAGCGAGGGCGTGAGTCCTGTGCAGACTAGCTTGGTCTAGTTTTTGAAATTTTATTTTTTTTTATTGTTCTCGCGCTAGTGCTTGGATAAGGTTGGATGTAGTAAGAACTTAAAGCTTTTGTTCTAATTGGGATTGTATTTCTGTTTGAGATGGATATGAATGTAAGTATATGTTTCAAGTTTGGGAATTGTTTTTCGCTTAATGATATGGTCCTCGATCAACATGTTTCGAGACACGTAACACGTTTGCCCAAGGATCTAGCGAGATTGTCCAACGCTTGGATTGCAGGTCCTAAAACCAACACGGACGACACGAATTGGTAGAAGGCAGTAGAACGACGACTCCAATGGAAGGTGAATACTCCAGTGGATAGGTCGGTAGAACAATCAAGGACAAGACGCAAGATTGCTCAACACCCTTGCCAAGAGCAAGTAAAGGCTCGAAATTCTCACAAGGAAGAAAGTCGAAAATCTAAGCAAATTTTATTCATAAAACGTCTATCTCAAAACCTTACAAAGCAAGCCTTTTTGTAGGCTATTGGCTTCTAAAACCTAAGGGAAACAGGGAAGGGGAATTCGGCCATCTTGGGATCAAGATGGGCCCGGCCCATGCTCTTACTAGTACAACTAATCTAACTCTCAATTAAACACTAAGGCCTAAGGCCCTATTCAGCCAACTTGCTTGGAGGCCCACTTGACTCTTCATGGGCTTGGATCATGGTGTAGATAACTTGATTGTCTCCTTCCAAGCCTTCAATATCTCTATGGACTCCATGTTGGTCTTGGACAATTCGAACAAGGGTTTGGAGGGATTCTTTGAAAAGCTTGGCCCGTGCACGTGTGACTGGGTCATTGCATGGGCTAAGATCCGTGCACACGTCAGTCCCCTCCTCTTGAGAAGGATTTTCCCTCAAATCTGGATCCTCCTCGTCAAGAAATGGGCTCAAATCTGTGACATTGAAGGTCGCGCTAACAGTGTATTCCCTAGGTAGCTCCAATTCGTATGCATTGTCATTGACTCGTTGGAGTACTCAAAAGGGTCCATCTCCTCTTGGGGATAACTTGTTTTGTCACTGCTTGGGAAATCTCTCTTTCCTTAGGTGTAGCCAAACCCAATCTCCAGTCTCAAAAATCATCTTACAACGGTGCTTGTTGGCTTGCTGGATGTATTGCTGAGTACGCCTCTCAATGTTTGCCTTAACGGCTTCGTGTAACCTGCTCACAAAATTGGCTTTCTTTTTCCCATCTAAGCTTGTGTGCTCAGAGGAAGGTAAGGGTACCAAATCCAAGGGGGTCAGGGGGCTAAAACCATAAACGATCTCAAAAAGTGAGTAGTGTGTTGCACTATGAACAGTTCGATTGTAAGCAAATTCAACATGAGGCAAACACTCCTCCCATGATTTAAGATTCTTTTTAATCAAAGCCCGAAGTAGAGTACCAAGTGTGCGATTGACAACTTCAGTTTGTCCATCACTTTGTGGATGACTGGTGGTGGAGAATAACAATCTAGTGCCAAGTTTAGACCACAAAGTCTTCCAAAAATAACTCAAGAACTTTACATCTCTATCACTAACAATGGTCTTAGGCATGCCATGCAGACGGACAATTTCTTTGAAGAACAAATTAGCAATATGAGATGCATCGTCAGTTTTGTGACAGGGGATAAAATGTGCCATCTTAGAGAATCTATCAACCACGACAAAGATGGAATCATTACCCCTTGGTGACCTAGGTAGTTCTAAGACAAAGTCCATAGACAAGTCTACCCAAGGATAGTGAGGAGTAGGCAATGGGGTATACAGGCCGTATGGATTAGTTTTAGACTTTGCCTTATGACAAGTGACACATCTACCAACCATGTGTTCAACATCTCTACGCATGTGCGGCCAGTAAAAGTGCTCTTGTAACATGGCTAGAGTCTTAACAATGCCAAAGTATCCCATGAGACCACCACTGTGTGCCTCTCTAATCAAAAGATCACGAATGGAAGAGTTAGGGACACACAATTTATCCACATAAAACAAAAACCCATTGTGCAAAAAATACTTGCCATGTGGACTCTTCATACAAGATGCATAGATATCACTGAAGTCAGTGTCATGTGCATATAGGTCCTTAAACATTTCAAATCCTAAAAACTTAGCATCAAGCACAACAAGCAAGGAATGTCTTCGTGACAAAGCATCAGCTACCACATTAGTTTTGCCAGTTTTGTACTTAATGACATAAGAGAATGTGTCAATGAAACTTACCCATTTGGCATGGCGCTTGCTCAACTTGGGTTGGCCTCTTGTCTTGCATGAGAACAGCGCCAATACCTACACCAGAGGCATCACATTCAATTTCAAAGGTCTTGTGAAAATTTGGTAATGCCAAAATAGGTGCATGTGTAAGTTTGTCTTTGAGGGTGAGGAATGCTTGATCTTGGGCTTCTCCCTAATAGAATTTGTCATTCTTCTTGGTCACGGCAGTCAATGGGGCAGCAATGGTGATGAAGTCTTTGACAAATCGTCGGTAGAAGCCTGCCAATCCATGGAAGCTACGCACCTCATGGACGGATGTTGGAGTTGGCTATTGCTTGATGGCCTCAATCTTGGACTCGTCCACTTTGATTCCCTGTAAGCTCACTACATATCCTAAGAACACAAGCTCGTTAGTACAAAAGGTACACTTCTTAAGGTTAGTGTATAAACGTGCCTGTCGAAGTGTCTCAAGAACTAATCTCACATGCTCCATGTGCTCTTGTTCACTGCGACTATATATTAGAATATCGTCAAAGTAAACAATGACAAATTTTCCAATGAAATGCCTCAAAACATGGTTCATTAACCGCATGAATATACTAGGGGCGTTAGTCAACCCAAAAGGCATGACTAGCCATTCATAGAGACCATGTTTGGTTTTGAAAGCCGTTTTCCATTCATCGCCTTCTTTCATCCTAATTTGATGATAGCCACTCCTGAGGTCAATTTTAGTGAATATAATAGCACCATCGAGTTCATCAAGCATATCATCTAATCTAGGAATGGGGTGACGATATTTACGGTAATAGCGTTAACGGCCCTACAGTCAGTGTACATGCGCCAAGTAACATCCTTTTTGGGGGCAAGTATCACCGGCACAGCATAAGGATTTAGTACTCGAAGGCAATGCCTTATCGAGATCAGCAACATCTAAAAAGCACATGTTTGCAAATCATGAGGAGTACAGGCTGATCAGAATTCACAACTTTCCTAACATCCTTAGCCTTAATGATCATGTTTTGCTTCCTAGTGGGTGGTGTAATGGGTGAATGGTCATGCGTAACACTAGGTGTGCTCACTTGACCCTTGGTCATTTGCTCGCTTGTAGAAGCGGAGCTTTTGCTAGGGTCGGCCGTCTTTTGCTTTCGCTTTTGACTGTCTAAGTCACACTCCCTTTGCAATTTTAATTGGTCCTCATAAACTTGTGCAGGTGTGAGTGGTGTGAGGACCTTCCGTTTGCCATCGTGCAAAAGTGTGTACTTATTTGCCCTTCCATCGAATGTGACGTGTTTGTCGAATTGCCAAGGCCTCCTCAAGATGACATGTGTAGCATGCATAGGCACTACATCACACATTACTTCATCAATGTAAGTACCGATTGAAAAAGGAACGCGTACCTGTTTGAAGACACATACCTCGCCATCCTCACTTAGCCATTGGAGGCGGTAGGGGTGTGGATGTCTAGTAGTTGGGAGACCCAAGTTCTCAACCATTAGCAAACTCGCCACATTGGTGCAGCTTCCCCCATCAATGATGAGACTACACATTTTCTCACCTATTTTACAGCGGGTGTAAAATAAGTTCTCTCATTGCAACTGCTCATCTTCCTTGACTCGGGCGGTTAGCACTCGTCGGGCCACCAAACAACATACATCGCCTTGTGTAGGAGAGCAATCTTCCTCAGCCGAGTCATCCCCCAGGCAATCATTCATGTGTAACTCAGGCACCTCCTCACAATCGTCGTCATCGGACACGATTTCACCGTTGTGAGTGATTAACATGACTCGTTGGTTTGGATATTGGGATTGAATATGTCCAAACCCTTGGCACTTGAAGCACTTGATATCCCTACTCCTAGTTTTAGGAATCTCATGTGGTGCCTTCGAGGTGGACCTGGATGCATCGGCAACTTTGTTAGGGGTGGAATAGGAATTTCGGTTAGGAACATTACCTTGAATTCGGCTGGAAGAAGTAGGTGTGGCCGAATTTCCAGCTTCGTGGGTCGCCCTCCGTGGTTGGTTGGCCCTCCATGAAGTCGAGTTGGAAGATTGGAAGGGACGGGCTCCTCGCCTCAATTTCTTTCCCCTCTCGGCCTTGATAGCGAGTTCAAGAAGGTCATGCATGTCCAAATAGTGTTAGAGTTCCAAGGCTTCTTGAAGGTTAGGGTTGAGACCTCTAAGAAATTTAGCCATGGTTGCTTCACTATCTTCTTGAAGGTTCGCCCTCATCATGGCCATCTCGATCTCCTTGTAGTAATTCTCCACACTCATGTTACCTTGAGTGAGGGTCTGAAGTTTAGAGTGGAGATCGCGGTTATAGTAGCTTGGAACAAATCTCTTGCGCATCAATGCCTTGAGTTCTCGCCAAGTTTGGACTTGTGGTTCTCCCATTCTCCTTCTATGGGTCCTCACTTGGTCCCACTAAACTAGGGCGTAGTCGGTGAAGTCAACGGTGGCAACTTTAACCTTTTGTTCCTCACTATAGTCATAACAGTCGAAGACCATCTCGATACAGCCTTCCCATTCCAAGTAAGCCTCAGGGTCACTCTTGCCTTTGAACGCGGGGACTTGAATTTTAAGTCCCTTGGGTTCGTTCTTAGATGTGTCCCTTTTGGGCCCTTCGGCTCTTTCGTCATCTTCACTTGCCGAGTAATCCTCACTATTGGCTCCTCTGGGTCCACGGTTACTTCGGTTGTGAGACCTGGATCGAGAGCCCCTCGTGAGACTCTTAGAGAGCTCGTCAAAACGATTGTGCAATTCTTCCATTTGTTGTTCGCTAACTCGCCTGAGCTCGTTCTTCATGGCGGTGAACATTAATGAGTAGTTAGTGGGTGGTTGCTCTTTCTCCATGCCTGCAGAATGGTTAGTAACAAAAACAATGCAAGTATAACCTCACTTCACTCCCTTAGTGTATCACTCACTCTCGTGTGTATCACTCAAATAAAACACTTTAATGGACTTACCAAATACCTTTACCTGTTGGTTTAGGTAGTTGAGGAATGCCGCTCAAGTCCAGTAATTGTCACCAACTTTTTCCACAAGAGTAATCAAGAAGCAAGACACGAAATGGGATGGGTGTCCACCAATCTTTGAGAATTCCTGAAAAATGAGCAGTAAAGGTTGAGAGAATTTCAAAATGAGATTCTTCATGAAGATTTTGAGCAGTCATCCAAGCATGAAATTCTTGGAATTTTGCTTCCCATTTTCCCGCAGGAATATCATCAATTGAAAATAATTGTACTCCCTTTGCTTTGGGAAAATCTTGTCTTGGAGGAGGCTTGTTGGTTGATGTTTCTTCCTACCAGAGTGCCTGCTTAGAAACCATATCAGAGAAATAATTTGCTCTTTGAAGGTATTCTCGAACACAACAGCCTCTCTCCTTCTGGGCTTTCAAAAGTTCAAGGGACTTTTATCACAAGAGCTGATTATAACAAGGCTATGATTATCTAAGCAACACGCAGCTCTGAGGATCTCTTGGCCTTCCCTTGGGAGAAAACTAAAGGTTTTAGCCTGTCATATGGATAAGAACACTCTGAATTTTAATTGATAGATTGCACAATACAAACCTCGATAATCCTTTCAACTGATAAGGCTCATCTATTTATAGACTACAATGTGGCTCTTGAAATGTCTGAAGGGACAAATAGCCTTTCTAAACATCAAAGGACATCTTGACTCTTCAAAATTTAAAAAGACAACTCTTTACAAACTTCAAAAGGTAAATAACCCTTGATTATTTGAACAGATCATTGACTTTTGTAATAGTAACTTGGCCTTTCATAAAGGATAAGAACCATGTCTGGGAAGTGGCAAACACATGGGACCTTGTGGGTCCTTGTGTCTTCAAATTGTCCAGTCTTCATCAGGGGTATCAGAAGGAGTAGAATCTGGATCAATGATATTCATTTGTTCAATCCAATCTTCATGGCTCCTTTTATTTTTCTTTTTGTTCTCAATGCTTTTCCATTCTAGACGGTATTTGTGGAATGATCTTTATGTACTGGAAGATCCAGGGTCCTGAGTGAAATTGTCAGGCATCTGGGAATCTTGAAATTCGGATGAATTCATTTTATCAGTCCACTGTCTTTTAGCCTTGCGAACCTGGGTCCAATAAGGATGAGAATTTTGGTAATTCCATGATCCATAAGATCCTGGCCAGATTTCAGGAAGAATGCATCTGTTTTCCTGGAATATATATCTCTGAGCTTCTCCATACTCAACTTCTTGGTCTAAAATAGTATGAAACAATTCCCTATAAATAACTGCATTGGATAAGGTTTGGACCTGGTTATTTATGAGATGACAAGGGCGATGAAAATGGAAGAGTAGATGATTTGGATTTATGGCAAACAGATCTTTCCAATAAGATAAAGGCTTAAACCATTGAAGAAATTGTTTAAGATTTTGAACTAATGGTCTATTGAAAAATGGACTCTGAAATTCCATTAAAATATGATATTGGTGACACAAGCACCAAAAGTACCATAATAATTCTTTTGGAAATTCAGTGGGACTGGCAATAAAGATCTGACAAAAAGGATATTTAGGATTAGTACCAAAGAGACTGAGTATTGATCCACCATATGAACGGAAAAGTTCAAGTTCATAGTGGTTTCTAATTCTTTCAATATTTTCTTTTTCCCATGGGTATGGTATTTCATAGATGTCTGGTGGATGGTCTTGGACAAGGGTAAACATGAAACAAGGTAAGGCCTCTGGGGGTAAGACTTATTGAGGCAAAGGTTCTTTCCTTGAAAAGAAATCAACAACAATATTAGTTTTCCCTTTAATGTGCTTAACATCAAAGGAATATTGGGAAAACCATGCTGCCCAACGGAGGAGTTGTGGATGTGGTATGGTCTTTTGTT
The DNA here is from genome assembly GCF_036785885.1 of Coffea arabica. Taxonomy (NCBI): domain Eukaryota; kingdom Viridiplantae; phylum Streptophyta; class Magnoliopsida; order Gentianales; family Rubiaceae; genus Coffea; species Coffea arabica. The sequence continues at coordinate 31,351,688 of NC_092317.1, forward strand.
TGAAATGCAGCATTTTAGGAAATGATCCCATATCCATTTCAACCAAAAATTGTTGAGAAATGAGGAAGAAAGAGAATTTCTTTATTCCATTTCTTACCGCAAGTATTTCTTTGAAAGTGGAATGATAATGTTGTTCAGAAGCCTTGAATTTTCCACTAGCAAAACCACAACAATGCCTTTTCCCATTGAGATCTTCTTCAAGTAAAATAGCTCCCCAGTACTTGTCACTGGCATCTGTCTGTAAAATCTTTTTTCCTGTGGAGGGAATGAATAGAGTAGGAAGACCCAAGAGGGTTTCCTTCAACATCTGGACTGCTTTTGTCTGAGACAATCCCCAAGGACGAGGATCTTTCTTGAGCATTTTAGTCAGGGGACTAATATGCTTTGAAGCTTTGGGAATAAATTCCCTCACATAGTTGACAACACCAAGGAATTGTTGTACCTGTTGTTTTGACAAATTTTCTTCTGGAAAATCTTTAACCGATTGTCCAACATGTTGTTCAGGTGTACAAGTTCCATTTGAAATTTTCATTCCTAAAAATGAAATTTCTTTTGTTGCCAAAATCATTTTCTTTTCAGAAATCATTATACCATATTGCTTCACCAAATCATGAAACTGATTAAGCAATCTGATATGTTCATCCAAAGAATGGCTGAAAAGAAGAATGTCATCAATGTAGATGAGTGCTGTATGCAAGATAGGCTGGAAAATCTTTATCATGGCCTTTTGAAAAAGTGATGGCGCTGTTTTGAGACCAAAAGGCATCACCTTCCATTGATAATGATGATTTGGAATGCAAAATCCAGTTTTATGCCTATCTTCAGGATAAATTCCCAATTGCCAAAATCCAGATTTCAAATCAAATTTTGAAAACCATTTTGCTTTCGCAATCTGAGAGAAAAGTGTAAATCTGTTTGGAATAGGAAATTTATCATCAAGTAGGAAAATGTGAAGGGGGTTGATAATTGATTACCAACCTCATTTTTCCTCTTACCTGTTCTGATCTCTTATTAACATAAAAAGCTTGACATGCCCACTGAGAATCAGAGACTTCAATAAAACCATATCTCAAGAGTTCTTGGCATTCCTGGTCAGCAAGTTTAGTATCCTCAGGATTCATTCCAGAATGACTTGCTTTTGTGGGATTTATATCCTCATTCTTTTTGAAGGGAAGATGGCTATAAAAATCAGAATTTTCCCACAATGGATGATCACATTTTTGTAGAAACTCCTGATGGTTAGAAGCACAAGACTCCTTGATAAATTTCTGTTGAAATTTCTTGAGTCTTTCTTCTAAGGAAGTAGAGGTTTCATCCTCTATTAAATAAAGATTAGGGATTTCTATGAAAGATTTGAAAAACTTTTTTGATCTGATCCCTCTGGCTGTAATAAAAAATTTGTCTTCTCTGTAAACATCAAAGCCAAGTAAAAGATCTTTTCCAGAATCAAGATTAGCTCCTAAGAATTGAGTAGTGACAACACAATCTAGAAGGATTTTAAGAGTAATGGGATATTTTGTAATGAAATTTGTATAAAAAGATTTCCCATCTGCTCCAGTAAATTCCTTTTCATAGGAGGTCCAAAAGTAATCTGGTAAAACATCTTTTTTCATGATAGATAGAGAAGCACCAGTATCGAAGAAAGCAATTAATGGAATAGGCGTACAATACTGGTTCATAAGAAGATGAACAAGTGCTTGAGGATATATGGGCCTCTTTCCATGTTCCTTCGATTTTGCCATAAGAATTTCTGGCACCTGTAAAGCCAAAAAAGTAGAATCAGTTTGTTCTTCTTGTTCAGAAAATTCAGATTCTAAATCAGAAAATTGTAAATTAAACTCATTCTGAATTTCTGAAATAAGATGTACTTCCTTTTGGTTTTGAGGACAATTTTTTGCAAAATGTCCAGGCTTTCCACAAACAAAACATTTGGTTCCTTTCTTTCCTCTGAATTGTTTAGTTCTTCTCTTAAAAAATCTCCATCTTTTCCTGAAAGGTCTTTTTGAAAATTGTTTGTAGCTTTTGCTGAATGTCTTGAATCTTTTAAACTTTTTCCTTCGCTTAAAAGGTCCACAAGCTTTGCACTTTCCTTTGATAATAAGCTCGGGCTTCTTGCAAGCTTGATCAAGACAAACATCTCCTTTGAGATATTCTCGGATAACCTTTCTGTTGTGACATAGATCATCAAGAGCTAATAAGACTGCCTGTCTCATTTGTCCTGTTGTGAGATTAAGAATAGATCCATATTTATTATGGATGTATATTCCAGCTCCTTCAGCAAGTGACTTTGGCAGAGAGCTAATAAATGCCTGTTTGAGATTGATATCTGCACCAAGAGTATAAAAAAGTTTAGTCATTCTTTTGAAATGCTTATTTATGTCTTTTCGATCATAAGATAAACACTTCATTTGAAAAAAACTCTTTTCTCTTAGTTTCTCGGCTTTCTTTGACATCTCCAATAAACATCAGATGAAGGATGTTTATATTTTCAGCAAAATCTTATCGGGTCAAGAAAGTCATTTTGTCAGCATCACCAAGGCTTTACAAATTTCTTATTATATCAATGGCTTCATCCAGTTCATCTGCTGTAACTATGTCTAGTGGACTTTCATTAAGTAAAATTAATAGTAGTAAATTAGATTATCTCTATGAAGTGTCTATTGAACCAGAGGTGGTTAATCCTACCTCGTTACCTCTTATTAATCCTTATACTGTCTTTACCAAGAAATCTTTTTCTCCTTCTCGAGTAATAAAATCTTTAATCCAATATCATCCAAAAGGAGTGAAGGAATATATTCAGGCCTCCAAGATTGATCAACACCCCATCCCTGCTACAAAAAAGGAACAATTCATAACATTACACATTCCAGATGATTTCCCTTTGCAGTGGAGACAACAGGGATACACCCACATACATTTTGGAGCCATAAGGCTTTCCTTATCATTTCATGGAAGAAAAGGACTCCCTGTAGTTGCTCGAGTACCACTACTGGACACCAGATTTATACAATATCAGCATGCTTGTATTGCAACTGTGGAAACAACATTAAATGCTGGAACTGTGTTTGTCACCCTTTTCCCTAATTTTAATATGTCTTTAGCAGAGCCCCATTTTCTTGATGCTCTCAAAGTACAGGTTCAAATTATTGGTGTAGACCAAGTTCAAGATGCAATTGCAGCAACTCTCCATTACAGATGGTATATAGAGTCCAGAACCATGCTCTTGATCTTAAAGTTCTTGGAAGTAAAGATGCTCTTCTTATCCAAGTTGATGAGAAGAATTCAACATCCTGCACGCATGTTCCAAGACAGATTTCTAAGTCAGATCTAGTCCAATTATTACCCAATAGTTGGATTACTGATTATGAAAGTCTACACACCCAGACAAATGAACCTCTTGAGTCATCCAAACTCAAAGATTGCAAAGACAATTGAAGGGAGAACTTCTATCTCTTTTGATCATTCTCATTTGAGTTTTTTCAAATGAAGTGTTTATCTTATGATCGAAAAGACATAAATAAGCATTTCAAAAGAATGACTAAACTTTTTTATACTCTTGGTGCAGATATCAATCTCAAACAGGCATTTATTAGCTCTCTGCCAAAGTCACTTGCTGAAGAAGCTGGAATATACATCCAGAATAAATATGGATCTATCCTTAATCTCACAACAGGACAAATGAGACAGGCAGTCTTATTAGCTCTTGATGATTTATGTCACAACAGAAAGGTTATCCGAGAATATCTCGAAGGAGATGTTTGTCTTGATCAAGCTTGCAAGAAGCCCGAGCTTATTATCAAAGGAAAGTGCAAAGCTTGTGGACCTTTTAAGCGAAGAAAAAAGTTTAAAAGATTCAAGACATTCAGCAAAAGCTACAAACAATTTTCAAAAAGACCTTTCAGGAAAAGATGGAGATTTTTTAAGAGAAGAACTAAACAGTTCAGAGGAAAGAAAGGAACCAAATGTTTTGTTTGTGGAAAGCCTGGACATTTTGCAAAAAATTGTCCTCAAAACCAAAAGGGAGTACATCTTATTTCAGAAATTCAGAATGAGTTTAATTTACAATTTTCTGATTTAGAATCTGAATTTTCTGAACAAGAAGAGCAAACTGATTCTACTCTTTTGGCTTTACAGGTGCCAGAAATTCTTATGGCAAAATCGAAGGAACATGGAAAGAGGCCCATATATCCTCAAGCACTTGTTCATCTTCTTATGAACCACTATTGTACGCCTATTCCATTAATTGCTTTCTTCGATACTGGTGCTTCTCTATCTATCATGAAAAAAGATGTTTTACCAGATTATTTTTGGACCTCCTATGAAAAGGAATTTACTGGAGCAGATGGGAAATCTTTTTATACAAATTTCATTACAAAATATCCCATTACTCTTAAAATCCTTCCAGATTGTGTTGTCACTACTCAATTCTTAGGAGCTAATCTTGATTCTGGAAAAGATCTTTTAATATGGTTTGATTGAAGTCTCTGATTCTCAGTGGGCATGTCAAGCTTTTTATGTTAATAAGAGATCAGAACAGGTAAGTGGAAAAATGAGGTTGGTAATCAATTATCAACCCCTTAACATTTTCCTACTTGATGATAAATTTCCTATTCCAAACAGATTTACACTTTTCTCTCAGATTGCGTAAGCAAAATGGTTTTCAAAATTTGGTTTGAAATCTGGATTTTGGCAATTGGGAATTTATCCTGAAGATAGGCATAAAACTGGATTTTGCATTCCAAATCATCATTATCAATGGAAGGTGATGCCTTTTGGTCTCAAAACAGCGCCATCACTTTTTCAAAAGGCCATGATAAAGATTTTCCAGCCTATCTTGCATACAACACTCATCTACAAAGATGACATTCTTCTTTTCAGCCATTCTTTGGATGAACATATCAGATTGCTTAATCAGTTTCATGATTTGGTGAAGCAATATGGTATAATGATTTCTGAAAAGAAAATGATTTTGGCAACAAAAGAAATTTCATTTTTAGGAATGAAAATTTCAAATGGAACTTGTACACCTGAACAACATGTTGGACAATCGGTTAAAGATTTTCCAAAAGAAAATTTGTCAAAACAACAGGTACAACAATTCCTTGGTGTTGTCAACTATGTGAGGGAATTTATTCCCAAAGCTTCATAGCATATTAGTCCCCTGACTAAAATGCTCAAGAAAGATCCTCCTCCTTGGGGATTGTCTCAGACAAAAGCAGTCCAGATGTTGATACGTTCCTCGATCAACACGTTTCGAGACACGTAGCACGTTTGCCCAAGGATCTAGCGAGGATGTCCAACGCTTGGAATTGCGGGATCTAGAACCAAACGGACGACACGATTTGATTCAAGACGGTAGACGACACTCCGATGAAGGTGAATACTCCAGGGGAATAGGTCGGTAGAACAATCTAGGACAGGACGCAAGACTGCTCAAAACCCTTGCCAAAGCAAGTAAAGGGGTCGAATCTCTCTCTCAAGAAGAATCGAAAATATGCAAAACTTTATTGATAAAACGTCTACCCTAAAACCTTACAAAGCAAGCCTATTTATAGGCTAAAGTGACTGAAACCCTAAAGGGACTAGGAAAAGGAAAAGTCGGCCCATGGTCTTGGGACAAGATGGGCCGGCCCATGCTCTTACTTAAACACTAATCAATTGCTAAATAACTACTAAGGCCTAAGGCCCTTTCGGCCAACTCATTTGGAGGCCCACTTGACTCTTCATGGGCTTGGGTCATGGTGTAGATAACTCGATTAAAATCCTTCAAGCCTTCAATATCTCTATGGACTCCATGTTGGTTTTGGACAATTCGAACAAGGGCTTGGAGGGATTCTTTGAAGAGCTTGGCTCGTGCACGTGTGACTGGGCCCAATGGAACTCGGACTGGGTCATTACTTGGGCTAAGGTCCGTGCACACATCAGTCCCCTCCACTTGAGCAGGATTTGTCCTCAAATCTGGATGGAAATGAATGACACTAACAAGAGTTGCCAGTATGACACCTCAAATCTCCACATATTGGCCCTCTTAGATTGAATAACACTTGCATATGTTATGATTAAAATAATTCGGTGCACATGTCTCTTAGTCAGCTTCAAGGGCCTCTCGAACAAGGACATTTGCCAAGGTAAGAAGGAACGTGTGTAAGGCTTGTGAACGTTCCAGGTTGCAACACAAAGCTCTCCAATTTGTCTTCGAGTATGGGCATTCACGTGCACTTGATAACGATGTTCGTTGGGACTAAAAAAGCCCCGAATCTGGTTGTGCAAGATGGTACAGTTCGACCCTAGGCATTGCTGAATCAACTCAACTTTCCAAGCTGGAGGTAGGACACTGAACCACCCGTGTTGTACACCCATATAAATATGACCCAGGGAGGTAGGGGTAGCATTCGGATTGTGATTGACACACTTGTGTGCATCACCCAACATAAGCGGTAGTAATGAAGTGAGACGCACTCCATACGAATCACATGCGTTCGCGCCATATGCATCTGGAACAAGTACGAAATCAGGTTGCAACTCTTTAGTCATAGTTGGGAAATTTTGGCCAGCTTTACAACCTACAAACACAAAATAACCTTCAACTTGAAACAATTCAGAAATTGGATAAAGAAATAAGGGAACATTATTAACTAAATAGTAAGAAGGTTTAGAGCAAGATTTAAATGTGAGAACTCCCTTTGACACTTCAATATTTCTTCCACCAATTGATTCAACTTGAGAGTCCAGTGCTAGTAAGAGCAACAAGAGTTAGTGCTAGTAACATGCTCAAAATAAGGCAAAGGTGATGAATGAACCATAGGTAAAGAATAAGAAGTAGAATCTGGAATTTCCCTTTTGAGATGAGCTCGAATGAATCCTCCAATGGCGCGGACAGATTTGATTGGACATTGTTCCATGAATTGATACCAAAGAGATTTAGTTCCTAAAAGATAAACTCCATGGAAACTCACAAAGTGTCCAAGTGACTTCGGGATGGAACATGCCATGACCAACTCTACTTGACTTTGTTTAACCTGCACAAACGAGGATATACTAAACAAAACACATGTTATCTGGTTAGCAAACAAAGTGTTCACACGTTCAATGTTTGCAGACATGGTCAACTCTTTTTCTTGACTCTTCACTAAGGCCAAATTGTTCTTGCTTATCCCCACTCCCTTCTTCTCGGACCATTGATCCTTCATTGCACTTGAGTTTTGTTTTTCATTGGGGAGCTCTTGTTCACGGCTCGGCAGCAACTCATTCGTACGTGGCTCTTCAATCAACGATGGACTAGACTGAATTTTTCCTTTATTACCACCGGTTGGCACATGGTTAAGTTGCTCCAAGTGTGAATCCAGCACTTGGCTAAGTCTTTCCATCATGTCATCAATCAATGCTTTAGTCCGACTTCGGAATTTTTCCTTTGATTCACGAAGCGTTGACTCAATTCGAGAATTCTCAAACTCCTCGTCCTGATTGTCAAGACGCTTCTTAGATGCACCTCGTTTGCTTGAAGTTGACCTCGATTTAGATGCTCTATGCAGACTTCTTTGCTCCTTCTCATACTCATCACAATCTTGTTTATACCTTTCATATACACACAAAGCACGGTGGCGTTGCAACTCCTCCCGGAGTGAATGATACCCATGTTGTGAACTGGATTGCATGGAACTAGAGTACTTGTGAGTAGGCATCTTGAGACCCCTCCTCTTGAGAGGCTCATTCTCCAAGAATTCTTGGTTGTATCGGTAAGACGCAACTTCTCTAGGCATGAGTGCGTGACCTGCCAAAATGGTAAGCAAAGAAAAGGAGATTCCTCACGTCACACAAGCTCACGTGTATGTGCTCATCCCTCGTGTATCTCTCGAAGCATTCTAATGGACTTACCAAATACCTTTACCTGTTGGATTAGGTAGTTGAGAAATGCTGCTCAAGTCCAACAACCGTAACCAACCTTTCCACAAGTGTATCCACAAGAATGTAGGAGAAAATGTAGGAAAGTGTTCCTAAAATCTAGGAGAAAATATAGGAGCAAATGTAGGAGAAAATGTAGGAAAGTTTCCTAAAATCTAGGAAGAGAATATAGGAGATTTTCCTAAAGTGGATGAGAGAATATAGGAGAGTTTCCTAAAGTGGATGAGAGAATATAGGAAAGGTCCTAAAAATAGATGAGAGAATTTGAGGAGAGTTTCCTAAAAAATGGATGAGAGAATTTAGGAAAGTTTCCAAAAAATAGATGAGAGAGTTTTAGGAAAATTTCCTAAAAATGGATGAGAGAATTTAGGAAAGTTTCCAAAAAATGGATGAGAGAATTTAGGAAAGTTTCCTAAAAATGGATGAGAGACCTTAGGAAAGTTTCCAAAAAAAATAGATGAGAGAGTTTGGGAAAGTTTCCTAAAAAGGTAGGAGAGAGAGTGTCCAAGTGAGTACAAAGAGTTATCCAAGTGCTTTACTTAGTTTCCTAATTGATTTTGGAAACAAGTTAGTTTTTGGAAACCCTTTGAAAATCCTTTTCCTCTTGAACAACTTTTGGTAACCTTCTTGAAACAACTTTTGGTAATCTTCTTGAAACAACTTTTGGTAACCTTCTTGAAACAACCTTTGGTAATCTTCTTGAAACAACTTTTGGTAACTTCCAAATTCTACTCCAAGAAAGATTACACAAATCAGATTTGGTTCCCTATTCAAAACAATTCGATTGCCACTTTCTTTCCTTTCCTTTTTTTTTTCTTGCCAACCGATTCCTCTTTTCTTTCTTTTTCTTTTCGTTTTTGTTTTCTGTTTTTTTTTTCTTGACTACAACTATCAACCACGACACAAAACAAGGAAGTCCACAAATAATAACTACCAAAAACTCCAAGATCTTTCAAGAACTTTCAAGGAAGTTGTCAGGAACTTCAGAAATTTCAAGATTGTGGTCAAGAATTCAAGAAGCTCAAGATTATTGTAAGTTCTCTTCAAGATTCACAAAATTCCAACAAGTTTTGCCAAAATCCAGATTTGAAAACCAAGTAAACAAGTTGGATAACACAAACAACAAGGCTGGACAGATTTGTATTCGGATGAACAGTGTCGGGTGAACAGTAACGATGAACAGTCGGTGAACAGTGATTTTTTTATTTTTTTTTTGAACAAGGCAGTGGAAAGTACTAATAATTCTACGACACAACTACGAAAAATATGGATATAATGAAAGATACCTCTAACAAAGCTCTGATACCAACTGATACGTTCCTCGATCAACACGTTTCGAGACACGTAGCACGTTTGCCCAAGGATCTAGCGAGGATGTCCAACGCTTGGAATTGCGGGATCTAGAACCAAACGGACGACACGATTTGATTCAAGACGGTAGACGACACTCCAATGAAGGTGAATACTCCAGGGGAATAGGTCGGTAGAACAATCTAGGACAGGACGCAAGACTACTCAAAACCCTTGCCAAAGCAAGTAAAGGGGTCGAATCTCTCTCTCAAGAAGAATCGAAAATATGCAAAACTTTATTGATAAAACGTCTACCCTAAAACCTTACAAAGCAAGCCTATTTATAGGCTAAAGTGACTGAAACCCTAAAGGGACTAGGAAAGGGAAAAGTCGGCCCATGGTCTTGGGACAAGATGGGCCGGCCCATGCTCTTACTTAAACACTAATCAATTGCTAAATAACTACTAAGGCCTAAGGCCCTTTCGGCCAACTCATTTGGAGGCCCACTTGACTCTTCATGGGCTTGGGTCATGGTGTAGATAACTCGATTAAAATCCTTCAAGCCTTCAATATCTCTATGGACTCCATGTTGGTTTTGGACAATTCGAACAAGGGCTTGGAGGGATTCTTTGAAGAGCTTGGCTCGTGCACGTGTGACTGGGCCCAATGGAACTCGGACTGGGTCATTACTTGGGCTAAGGTCCGTGCACACATCAGATGTTGAAGGAAACCCTCTTGGGTCTTCCTACTCTATTCAATCCCTCCACAGGAAATAAGATTTTACAGACAGTTGCCAGTGACAAGTACTAGGGAGCTATTTTACTTGGAGAAGATCTCAATGGGAAAAGGCATTGTTGTGGTTTTGCTAGTGGAAAATTCAAGGCTTCTGAACAATATTATCATTCCACTTTCAAAGAAATACTTGCGGTAAGAAATGGAATAAAGAAATTCTCTTTCTTCCTCATTTCTCAACAATTTTTGGTTGAAATGGATATGGGATCATTTCCTAAAATGCTGCATTTCAAACAAAAGACCATACCACATCCACAACTCCTCCGTTGGGCAGCATGGTTTTCCCAATATTCCTTTGATGTTAAGCACATTAAAGGGAAAACTAATATTGTTGCTGATTTCTTTTCAAGAAAAGAACCTTTGCCTCAACAAGTCTTACCCCCAGAGGCCTTACCTTGTTTCATGTTTTGATACGAACAAGAGGAGCCACTGGAGCCATGATACCAACCCTTGTTCGTGTCATTCATTTCCATCCAGATTTGAGGACAAATCCTGCTCAAGTGGAGGGGACTGATGTGTGCACGGACCTTAGCCCAAGTAATAACCCAGTCCGAGTTCCATTGGGCCCAGTCACACGTGCACGAGCCAAGCTCTTCAAAGAATCCCTCCAAGCCCTTGTTCGAATTGTCCAAAACCAACATGGAGTCCATAGAGATATTGAAGGCTTGAAGGATTTTAATCGAGTTATCTACACCATGACCCAAGCCCATGAAGAGTCAAGTGGGCCTCCAAATGAGTTGGCCGAATAGGGCCTTAGGCCTTAGTAGTTATTTAGCAATTGATTAGTGTTTAAGTAAGAGCATGGGCCGGCCCATCTTGTCCCAAGACCATGGGCCGACTTTTCTCTTTCCTAGTCCCTTTAGGGTTTCAATCACTTTAGCCTATAAATAGGCTTGCTTTATAAGGTTTTAGGGTGACGTTTTATCAATAAAGTTTTGCATATTTTCGATTCTTCTTGAGAGAGAGATTCGACCCCTTTACTTGCTTTGGCAAGGGTTTTGAGCAGTCTTGCGTCCTGTCCTAGATTGTTCTACCGACCTATTCCCCTGGAGTATTCACCTTCATCGGAGTGTCGTCTACCGTTTTGAATCAAATCGTGTCGTCCGTTTGGTTCTAGATCCCGCAATTCCAAGCGTTGGACGTCCTCGCTAGATCCTTGGGCAAACGTGCTACGTGTCTCGAAATGTGTTGATCGAGGAACGTATCAGTTGGCTTCAGAGCTTTGGTAGAGGTATCTTCCGTTATATCCGTAGTTTTGTCTTAGAGTTCTTTATTTCCGCTGCCTTGTTTCAAAAAAAAAAAAAAAAAAAAAACGTCACTGTTCACGTTACTGTTCATCCGAACACAAAATCTGTTGGTGTGTTATCTCCTTTGTGTTGTGTCTAGTTTGTTGATAATTTCTGTCCACAACTTGTTTCTTGCGTTTGAGTCGTTTGTTGCATCAAAAATTCTGGTTGCTGGTGTTTCAACGTTGCTCCCAAATCTGTCTCGTTAGTTGGTTGTCGCTTGGGCAGCAAGAACAATAACGTGACGGCTGCTAGGGTTTCCTTATCTTGCTAGGGTTATCCTTGCGGCTAGGGTTTTCTACTTGCGGCTAGGGTTTCTTTGTACTCACTTAGACACTCTCTCTCCTACCTTTTTAGGAAACTTTCCCAAACTCTCTCATCCATTTTTTTGGGAAACTTTCCTAAATCCTCTCATCCATTTTTTAGGAAACTTTCCTAAACTCTCTCATCCATTTTTTTTGGAAACTTTCTTAAAGTCTCTCATCTATTTTTATGAAACTTTCCTAAATTCTCTCATCCATTTTTTGGAAACTTTCCTAAATTCTCTCATCCATTTTTAGGAAACTCACCTAAAATTCTCTCATCCATTTTTAGGACCTTTCCTATATTCTCTCATCCACTTTAGGAAACTCTCCTATATTCTCTTCCTAGATTTTAGGAATACTCTCCTACACTTTCTCCTATATTTTCTCCTATATTTTCTCCTAGTTTTTAGGAACACTTCCCTACACTTTCTCCTACATCTCCGTGATTACTCTTGAGGAAGAAGTTGGTGACATTTATTGGACTTGAGCGGCCTTTCTCAACTACCTAACCCAACAGGTAAAGGTATTTGGTAAGTCCATTAGAGTGAGTAATTGTGAGTGATACACGAGTGTCGAGAGAAAACACGTAAGGGAGCGTGAAAAACAATATCTTCGGTTTTGTTACTAACTTTTACAGGTTCCCTCATACATTCATGGCGAGTACAAGACGCATAAAAGTTAGCTCACCACATTGGCTTCCTGATCCTAAGGGAGTCAAAGAAGTGCATTACGTGGTGTAGATGAGCAATTGGACATCGTCAAATCTCAGTTGCTTGGTTGGTTTTATACTCGTTGTGGTGTCAAAGATAAAATCTGTAGCTTGGCCATTGATGGGAGTTGTGAAGTCAACCTTGCAAGTGCTATCATGGTTGAGAAATTAAATCTTCCAACCATTGATCATCTTCAACCATACAAGTTGACGAGCACTCATGGTAATGTTTGGGTTACTAAGTACACACTTGTACCTATTCAAATCGGCAAATATGTGGATGAGGTGTTGTGTGATGTAGTCCCAATTCAAGTGACACATGTGTTGTTGGGCAAAGCATGGATGTCTAGGCGAGGAGTTAGATATGACGGACATACTAATAAGTATTCCTTCTTATTTAATAGTCGTCGTTTGGCACTTGTATCACTTACTTATGACCAGCTTTGTATTGATCTAGCATGCATGAAAAGTGAGCTTGAGTATCATAGAATGGAGAAAAAGCTAGATGAGGGAATTGTGCCTGTAGAGGTAAAACCCGAGGGAGTTGAAAGTAATGAGATGAAAGGGTCAGCTGTTGAACTAGAAAAAGAAATGAAAAAATCTAATGAGATGGGTGGTAAAAAGGAAGAAAAGAGAGAAAGTGGGCTGATCTTGAGCAACCCGGTGAAGGCCTATTATTTTCTTAACGAACTTACCTTTGCTTTGTTTAGTGTTTCTTCTTTTATACAGATCAAGCAAAGGCAAGTTGAGCTGATCTTGGTGTGTTCCATTCCAAAATCAATTGTAGACGTTGCAAGCCTCCATGGAGTTGGTACTCCAAGAGTTAAACCCCGTTGGTATCCATTCATGGAACAATGTCAACTCAAATCAGTCCACACCAAAGGGGAGTTGATTCGAGCTCGTCTTGAAGGGAACACTCCACATTTTGGGGATCGTTGTGTACCAAGGGTTCGTTTAAAGAACAAGTACCTCAATGACCATTATGATTTTCGTCTTGCTCTTAGTCCACATGAAGCTCCAACATCACCAAATCCGCCTTGGTGCCTTGCAAGTGTGTTCGAGCCGGAGTTCGATTTCATGGGATACACTTCATACCACTTTGAGGACCCTTACCTCATGACCACAAACGATCAAGTTGAGCATACATTGAAGATGGTTTGTGAGATTCAAGGTTCGACAAGGGTTATGTTCCAACTTAGCCCATGGGCTTTGCATTGGATGCCATCTGTAGCCATCATAACAAGATTGAGTCGAAGGCATGTAACTCGTCTTGTCACCATTCGTGCTTCAATTTGTGGGCAAATTGCTTTCAAGAGGGGGGGAATGATACGAACAAGAGGAGCCACTGGAGCCATGATACCAACCCTTGTTCGTGTCATTCATTTCCATCCAGATTTGAGGACAAATCCTGCTCAAGTGGAGGGGACTGATGTGTGCACGGACCTTAGCCCAAGTAATAACCCAGTCCGAGTTCCATTGGGCCCAGTCACACGTGCACGAGCCAAACTCTTCAAAGAATCCCTCCAAGCCCTTGTTCGAATTGTCCAAAACCAACATGGAGTCCATAGAGATATTGAAGGCTTGAAGGATTTTAATCGAGTTATCTACACCATGACCCAAGCCCATGAAGAGTCAAGTGGGCCTCCAAATGAGTTGGCCGAATAGGGCCTTAGGCCTTAGTAGTTATTTAGCAATTGATTAGTGTTTAAGTAAGAGCATGGGCCGGCCCATCTTGTCCCAAGACCATGGGCCGGCCCATCTTGTCCCAAGACCATGGGCCGACTTTTCTCTTTCCTAGTCCCTTTAGGGTTTCAATCACTTTAGCCTATAAATAGGCTTGCTTTATAAGGTTTTAGGGTGACGTTTTATCAATAAAGTTTTGCATATTTTCGATTCTTCTTGAGAGAGAGATTCGACCCCTTTACTTGCTTTGGCAAGGGTTTTGAGCAGTCTTGCGTCCTGTCCTAGATTGTTCTACCGACCTATTCCCCTGGAGTATTCACCTTCATCGGAGTGTCGTCTACCGTTTTGAATCAATGATACGAACAAGAGGAGCCACTGGAGCCATGATACCAACCCTTGTTCGTGTCATTCATTTCCATCCAGATTTGAGGACAAATCCTGCTCAAGTGGAGGGGACTGATGTGTGCACGGACCTTAGCCCAAGTAATAACCCAGTCCGAGTTCCATTGGGCCCAGTCACACGTGCACGAGCCAAGCTCTTCAAAGAATCCCTCCAAACCCTTGTTCGAATTGTCCAAAACCAACATGGAGTCCATAGAGATATTGAAGGCTTGAAGGATTTTAATCGAGTTATCTACACCATGACCCAAGCCCATGAAGAGTCAAGTGGGCCTCCAAATGAGTTGGCCGAATAGGGCCTTAGGCCTTAGTAGTTATTTAGCAATTGATTAGTGTTTAAGTAAGAGCATGGGCCGGCCCATCTTGTCCCAAGACCATGGGCCGACTTTTCTCTTTCCTAGTCCCTTTAGGGTTTCAATCACTTTAGCCTATAAATAGGCTTGCTTTATAAGGTTTTAGGGTGACGTTTTATCAATAAAGTTTTGCATATTTTCGATTCTTCTTGAGAGAGAGATTCGACCCCTTTACTTGCTTTGGCAAGGGTTTTGAGCAGTCTTGCGTCCTGTCCTAGATTGTTCTACCGACCTATTCCCCTGGAGTATTCACCTTCATCGGAGTGTCGTCTACCGTTTTGAATCAAATCGTGTCGTCCGTTTGGTTCTAGATCCCGCAATTCCAAGCGTTGGACGTCCTCGCTAGATCCTTGGGCAAACGTGCTACGTGTCTCGAAACGTGTTGATCGAGGAACGTATCATGTTTACCCCTGTCCAAGACCATCCACCAGACATCTTTGAAATACCGTACCCATGGGAAAAAAAAAATATTGAAAGAATTAGAAACCACTATGAACTTGAACTTTTCCGTTCATATGGTGGATCAATACTCAGTCCCTTTGGTACTAATCTTGAATATCCTTTTTGTCAGATCTTTATTACCAGTCCCACTGAATTTCCAAAAGAATTATTATGGTACTTTTGGTGCTTGTGTCACCAATATCATATTTTAATGGAATTTCAGAGTCCATTTTTCAATAGACCATTAGTTCAAAATCTTAAACAATTTCTTCAATGGTTTAAGCCTTTATCTTATTGGAAAGATCTGTTTGCCACAAATCCAAATCATCTACTCTTCCATTTTCATCGCCCTTGTCATCTCATAAATAACCAGGTCCAAGCCTTATCCAATGCAGTTATATATAGGGAATTGTTTCATACTATTTTAGACCAAGAAGTTGAGTATGGAGAAGCTCAGAGATATATATTCCAGGAAAACAGATGCATTCCTCCTGAAATCTGGCCAGGATCTTATGGATCATGGAATTACCAAAATTCTCATCCTTATTGGACCCAGATTCGCAAGGCTAAAAGACAGTGGACTGATAAAATGAATTCATCCAAATTTCAGGATTCCCAGATGCCTGACAATTTCACTCAGGACCTAGGATCTTCCAGTACACAAAGATCATTCCACAAATACCGTCCAGAATGGAAAAGCATTGAGAACAAAAAGAAAAATAAAAGGAGCCATGAAGATTGGATTGAACAAATGAATATCACTGATCCAGATTCTACTCCTTCTGATACCCCTGATGAAGACTGGACAATTTGAAGACACAAGGACCCACAAGGTCCCATGTGTTTGCCACTTCCCAGACATGGTTCTTATCCTTTATTAAAGGCCAAGTTACTATTACAAAAGTCAATTAGCTGTTCAAATAATCAAGGGTTATTTACCCTTTGAAGTTTGTAAAGAGTTGTCTTTTTAAATTTTGAAGAGTCAAGATGTCCTTTGATGTTTAGAAAGGCTATTTGTCCCTTCGGACATTTCAAGAGCCACATTGTAGTCTATAAATAGATGAGCCTTATCAGTTGAAAGGATCATCGAGATTTGTATTGTGCAATCTATCAATTAAAATTCAGAGTGTTCTTATCCATATGACAGGCTAAAACCTTTAGTTTTCTCCCAAGGGAAGGCCAAGAGATCCTCATAGCTGCGTGTTGCTTAGATAATCATAGCCTTGTTATAATCAGCTCTTGTGATAAAAGTCCCTTGAACTTTTGAAAGCCCAGAAGGAGAGAGGCTGTTGTGTTCGGGAATACCTTCAAAGAGCAAATTATTTCTCTGATATGGTTTCTAAGCAGGCACTCTGGTATGTGGTATCAGAGCCATACCTTTGGGAGGAACAGTAACATTTCTTGTCAATTTCTCTGTTTAAGCTCTTTCCTTGTATGAATATTGTGAGTGAATATTATGCTAATATGCAATGGTTAGAATTAGTAATTAAATGGGAATGGGCCAATAGGAGCTCAAAAGTAAGAAACCCTGTGACAGCCCCACCTCCCCCTAAGGCGAACCAAAGGGTTCGGCGGACCGCCTGCCCAGCTCTCGCCGGGACTCAGTCGTTCACTCAAGCAAATAAAAAATAAATCCACAAGAAAGAGCAAAACAAGGATCCAAAACTTAAAGCAAAATTATATACATTGTTATCTCAGAAGGAAGTACAACCGTCGAATATACAAAGGTTTTCAATTCACCATACAACCAGCCCGTGCCAAGCACTAGGGCGAGAACCATTGCAAAACCAAAGAACTAGACCAAGCTAGTCTATATAGAGCTCTCGTCCTTGCTCGCCTTCCCCTGTTAAGGAAAACAAAACTAAAGGGATGAGCTAAAAGCTCAGTGAGATTCCGAACACGTAAGCAGCAATCCATCCAAAACATTAAATATAGAATTTCACAAGTAACATTTACAATGGAAAGCGATAATAACACATACATTAAAAGGATACAGGCTCACAAGGAGCCATTTGTTCATTCGTTCGTTCATTCGTTCTCCTGACATTTCCCTTATTCCTCCATTCATTCACTTGAAAATACATTTTGTAAGTAAAACCCTCGTTCGTTCGTTCATTTCATTCACCCCCTTCACAGACATTGGCTGGGCTCCACCAGACTTCAAGGTAATACTCGAGTATACCAAACGTTCACCCAGGTCACCATATCGCCCGACCGAGTCCGCTTCTGGCTCGAGTCGATCGGTAACAAGGGGCAGTGGCCAGTTCAGCCAAAAGGCTTACATTCATGCACAAGTAACATTTCAATCGTTCAATCATTGAAAATTTCACAATCATTTAGGCTGAGTGCGATAAAGTACACACTCGCCTAGAAAACTCGTTTTGGCTAATCATTGAAAGTGTTTAACATGTTATCAGTCATATATACAAGCCATATAATCAAGAAACATAACAAACAAGGAACACTCACCTATTTACGTAAAACAACGTGCAAATATCCTTCCGGATATTACCTCACTCACCGAGAAAACCTAAGAGTAAATGAGAAAGAATATTACAGTCTATCTAGCACAAACAAGTAAGTGAAATCAAAGAAAAACTGGCAATTGATAAGTAAAACGTATAAAGACGCCTTTATAGTGAAAAGGGGATATTTGGATCGGAGGACGAAAATAACTAGGATTTCATAAACCAAACACAAAACTAACTCAAGCGGGTTATAAAATGTCCGGCGGAAAACACTTGGACCAAAGACAACTCGGACTCCAACGAGATAGGCTAAAAATATTATTTTCGAAATCGTTTAGATAGTTCAAAATCACCTCATACCCAAGCAGCTAGTATAGACTACACGTCATGATAAAATCATGTGAAAAGGAGGTTAAGTTCACACTTAAAACCTCACTTAAACGTGGTTCACTTGTGGCCGAGAAAACCCTAAATCATACCTCTATATTTTGGGTACGGAGTAAGTAAACATCTGGCATTTCAAATCGAAGAGGTATCATGTTTTGGAATGGTAAAACGGAATGGTAAAACGGTCATAGTATTTGCCAAACGAAAATATACAAATTCAAATAGAAACTTAGCCCTCGAGCGAAAATTTGGGCAGCACGCCCTTTGTATTTACCTATTTTTCCAGCCATTTATGGCTTCATTATTTTTCTCATTCAAGCCCAAGTTTATACACAACACAAATGCATTTCAATAGCCGTTCCATAGGCTCAAGACAATACAAGGACATAAATCAACTAATAACAAATGCGGAAATGAAGTTTACAAAAGACAGATTTGACGGGTTTTTGCGGAAAGAACACATCTGAGGCTACGCTTATCAGATTGGTGTGAAACTTATACCATTTCGAAGCTAAGACGAAATCCTACAACTTTAATGAAGATCACTTGGTCAAATTTCCAGTGTAACCTGGTCAAATTCCCAAATTGGGAATTTGACCAGGGTTTTTACTTCCTATTCACTACCTTTTTATCATTGCTTCTAATCACATATTATTTCTCACCTAAAAGTCACTCTTAAGCAACAAATTTGATCCTTACTCCATACCGGATAATTACACTACGGATACACGAAAAACCCTATTACACTTCGAATTGAAATCGGAACGGAAAACCCTAATTTCCTATGATCATTGGCACTTTTTCTAGGGTGATTGAGTAGAAGATAGTATAATTTAATAATTTCCAAGTAATTTTGAAATAAAATGAAATTTTCAAGAAATATGTAAGGAATTTGCAAGTCCTCACAAACCCTAGCTTCCTAAAATGCAGGAGTGAATTCCTAAAACGTAGGAAAGAATATAGGAGGATAGCCAAGTGGGAAACAAAGGAGTTATCCAAGTGTTTTACTTAGTTTCCTAAATTGATTTGGAAAACAAGTTGGTTTTGGAAACTCTTGAGAAGACCTTTCTTGCACAACCTTTAGAAACTTCCGAATCCCTCTCCAAGAAGACCTCTAAATCAGATTTGGTTTCTTCCTCTTCCAACAGAAAAATTTCAGATTTTTTCTCCTTCCAAGATCCCCTTACCAAGGTCGGTTACTCCCTCATAAAAACCCCTCTCACAGCCGCACTCCCCCTCACAATCAATTCAGCCCTTTTTTTACTCTCAAGAAGCAAGCAATTCTGTTCTTCCTCCCTTGCACAACACACAATCAGTTTCGGCCTTTGGTTCAAGACAATGGCGTCTCAAGAGGATGTGAGCAATGTCACTCAAGCCTCCCCCAAACGGGCTGCTCAAGACTCTCCCAAGAATTTTACTCCTAGGCCAAGGATGCCCTTCACTACTGCAAGAGAGTATGGAAAGTTGTTTATTCGAAGGGGGGTTCAAGTTTTCAAGAAACAAGATGGTCAAGAAATTCAAGAACCTCAAAGGGTGGTTCAAGTTATCAGGCACAAGGTGATCAAGAATTGCAAGAAGAGGTAGGCCAAAACTTTTGAGTTTCTTTCCTTTTTATTCAAATTTTCTGTTTTGATTTAGAAACAAGATGTAATGGTGGTTGTCTTGGCAATAAAAGAACCGAGTTCTTCCTCTTTCTTGTTCGGCCTCTTGTCCTCCCCGAATGGCCTTCTTTCTTTTCTTTTCGTTTCTGTTTTCTTTTTTTTTGACTTAAAGAACAACTCAAATGCTTGGCCGAATAAGTAAGATTCCAGAAATCTGGTCGGCTCCCCAATGCACTCTTTCAATCCTCCAAGAACTATCAAGATACGTTTCAAGGTTTCAAGAACTTCAAGGTAGTAACCAAGAACTTCAAGAACCTTAAAATCTTGTAGATTCTCTTCAAGATTCACAACCCCAACAAGTTTTTACCAAAAACCAGATTAAGAAGATTAAATAAAACAACTTGGATAACCGAAATAAACTTGGACAGAATTGGAAACAAGAACCCTAGCGCAAGACTCAAACCCTAGCCGCCACCACTAGAACGACACACGATTTGGACAGAACTTGGGGCAACAAAGGACTCAAACTACGGTCACAAGACACCAAGACACAACCAGAATCCATACCACAAATGAGACAAAACTAAAGCAAATAGCCACGGAAAAATCTAGGCAGTTTACTACCAACGCAAGATGCGACAAGAACACATGCACGGCCAGACTTCTAACGCCAAGGAGACCAACCCCGGACAACAATTATCAATGAAATTTCGGGCAGATTGCAAACAACTAGCGACTCAACAAACGACCAAAAACACGGACAGAATCGTGACTCAACAAACGATGAAACACGGACAGAATTGTGACTCAAGAAACGATGAAACACGGACAGGATTGGAACCAATTAATGACTCAACAACACAGGCAAGTTCCGGGCAGATTGGTGACAATCTATGGCCAGAATTTTGACGCAACACGAAACACAAAATGGCAGACAGGTTATTATTATTTTTTTTAAAGCAAGGCAGCGGAACAAGGAAAGCAAAGACAAAAACTACAGATATAACGGAAGATACCTCCACCAAAGCTCCGAAGCCAACTGATACGGTCCTCGATCAACACGTTTCGAGACACATAGCACGTTTGCCCAAGGATCTAGCGAGGTAGTCCAACGCTTGGATTGCAGGTCCTAAAACCAACACGGACGACACGAATTGGTAGAAGGCGGTAGAACGACGACTCCAATGGAAGGTGAATACTCCAGTGGATAGGTCGATAGAACAATCAAGGACAAGACGCAAGATTGTTCAACACCCTTGCCAAGAGCAAGTAAAGGCTCGAAATTCTCACAAGGAAGAAAGTAAAAAATCTAAGCAAATTTTATTCATAAAACGTCTATCTCAAAACCTTGCAAAGCAAGCCTTTTTATAGGCTATTGGCTACTAAAACCTAAGGGAAACAGGGAAGGGAAATTAGGCCATCTTAGGATCAAGATGGGCCGGCCCATGCTCTTACTAGAACAACTAATCTAACTCTCAATTAAACACTAAGGCCTAAGGCCCTATTCGGCCAACTCGCTTAGAGGCCCACTTGACTGTTCATGGGCTTGGATCATGGTGTAGATAACTTGATTGTCTCCTTCCAAGCCTCCAATATCTCTATGGACTCCATGTTGGTCTTGGACAATTCGAACAAGGGTTTGGAGGGATTCTTTGAAAAGCTTGGCCCGTGCACGTGTGACTGGGCCCAATGGAACTCGGACTGGGTCATTGCGTGGGCTGAGATCCGTGCACACGTCACTTAATCTCGAGGTTATATCTTATTTCACTTGATGAGAGCGATCGAGTCCTGGCGAGAGTTGGGCAGACGGTCCGCTAAACCCTTTGGTTCGCCTTAGGGGAAAGTGGGGTCGTCACAAGATCAGACCAAGGCACAAATATCAAATCTTCTAATTAGGCTAGATACTAATAGTTTTGGACAAAAAGAAGATTATATCAGACAACCAAAAGATGAGAATATCTCATCATCGTCGTTGATGAAAAAGAAGGGTCAAGAATCAAAACTCCCCTTCAATATTATTGAAAATATTCCAAACGACAACTTCAAAATTCCTAAGCCAAGTTTTAATCCAAAACCCCAGAATTCTCAAAAACCTATGATCTCTTAAAAATACTTGAAAAATTTCCTACCAAACCAATGACCCTACAAAATCGAATTGCTCTCCTCAAAAAGGATATTAGAACAATCAGAGCCAAACAAAAATTTAACAGTCTTAGTGATACGAACGTCGCCAACCTTGTGACGAAACCCGTAAAAAAATTAGCTTCAGGATCGACAAGAGGACACCAAGTTTGAAGCGGATGACCTCAACCCGTTAATCACGTGGTTAACGAACCTTGGTATAATGGTAGAAGACGCCACAACCTAGTGCGATTCTAGATTGATAAGTCACGAACACCTAGAGAAATTCTAAGGTATTCAAGAAGCCTTGGAGAAACCAAGAAAACTCTCAAAATCTGATTTATTGATTCAATGCCTAAAACCATTGGAAGTGTGGGCTATTTATAGCCTTACATAGAGATGAACAACTAAATGTGGAACTAGTCTAGAGTTGTGGTCTTGACTAAGACTAACAATTGTAGGCTTGACTATTTCCATAAGACTAAGAATTGTGGGCTTGACCAAACCTTATGAGGTCATCCCTTAGGTAAACAACCTTATGAGGTCATCGCTTAGGTAAATAACCTTATGAGGTCATCGCTTAGGTAATTAAAGCAAGACTATGGACCATTAAGCCCTTATTACAATGACTTAATTAAAACAGCAAATGTGACTAGAGAATGGTCACACATGGTTCTCTTTGACGTGCACTACATGGATGACTTTCATTCCTTCATGCTCAAGCCCCTCAATGACCTTGGGGACAATTTCTTGGCCTTGTATCTCATGAACAAGTCCTTGGAGTTCCTTCCTCATCTTGTTAGCTCGTGCTCGAGTTACGGGTCCTAGGGGAACTCGAATAGTTCGCACTGGTGTCTCTTGGTTCGTATCATCCCCCTCCTCTTCAAAAGGATTTGTCCTCAAATCAGCTTCATCGTCTGCAAGAAAAGGAGATAGATCAGAGACATTGAATGTAGCGCTCACATTGTACTCACCGGGTAGGTCCAGTTTGTAAGCATTGTCATTGATGCGCTTGATGACTTGGAATGGCCCATCTCCTCGGGGAAGTAATTTATTGCGCCTTTGGACTGGGAACCGTTCCTTGCGTAGATGTAACCACACCCAGTCACCAGGTTCAAACACAACGCGTTGGCGTCCCTTGTTAACCCGTTGAGCAACTTGGTCCATCCTTCGCTCAATGTTTAGGCGTACCTGCTCGTGTAATTTCTTGACAAAATCTGCTCGTTTAGCACCATCCATGTTAATGTGCTCAGAAGAAGGTAAAGGTGATAAGTCTAGTGGTGTTAAAGGGTTAAAACCATAGACTATTTCAAATGGTGAAAAATGAGTAGAACTATGCACCGTGCGATTGTATGCAAACTCAACATGGGGTAAACACTCTTCCCAGGTTCTAATGTTTTTTCTAATGATGGCACGCAAGAGTGTAGATAGTGTACGATTGACAACCTCAGTTTGGCCATCAGTTTGTGGGTGACTAGTAGTAGAAAATAGCAATTTGGTACCCAATTTTCCCCACAAAGTTTTCCAAAAGTAACTCAAAAATTTGACATCCCTATCAGAGACAATTGTCCTAGGCATGCCATGCAATCTAATGATTTCTTTGAAAAACAAATCAGCAATGTGCGATGCATCATCTGTTTTGTGACATGGTATAAAATGTGCCATTTTTGAAAATCTGTCAACAATAACAAAGATGCTATCATTTCCCCTCTTTGACCTAGGCAACCCTAAAACAAAATCCATGGAAATGTCGGTCCAAGGTTCCTTAGGTACAGGTAAAGGACTATAAAGGCCATAGGGTTGAAGTTTAGACTTAGCTTTGTGGCAAGTAATGCATTTAGCCACCATTCGCTCCACATCTCGTTTCATCCTTGGCCAATGGAAGTGCTCTTGAAGGATAGCTAAGGTTTTAGCTACGCCAAAGTGTCCCATCAAGCCACCTCCGTGTGCTTCCCTAACAAGTAAAGAGCGAATAGAGCAGTTAGGTATACATAGTCGATTGAGGTAGAAAAGAAATCCATCAAGGATGTAGAATTTACCTTGAGTTGCTGAACCACAAGAGTC
This sequence comes from Coffea arabica, assembly GCF_036785885.1. Classification (NCBI taxonomy): domain Eukaryota; kingdom Viridiplantae; phylum Streptophyta; class Magnoliopsida; order Gentianales; family Rubiaceae; genus Coffea; species Coffea arabica. The sequence goes on from NC_092317.1 coordinate 31,375,489, forward strand.
ATAAATACCTGAGAAATCTGGGTCATTGGTGTATAACTCTTTGACTAATTCAAATCCTAACAACCTTGCATCAAGTTGAGTGAGCAAAGAGTACCGACGTGATAATGCATCAGCAACAACATTAGTTTTCCCCACTTTGTACTTAATCACATAAGGGAAGGTTTCAATAAATGCAATCCACCTAACATGACGCTTATTCAACTTGTGTTGTGACTTAATGTGCTTAAGCGACTCATGGTCAGTGTGTATGACAAATTCCCTTGGTCTCAAGTAATGTTGCCAAGTTTCTAAAGCACGGATTAAGGAGTACAACTCCTTATCATAAGTGGAATAGTTCAAAGCTGCCCCATTGAGTTTTTCACTAAAGTATGCAATTGGTTTGCCCTCTTGCATTAGGACAGCTCCAATACCCACCCCAGATGCATCACACTCTATTTCAAACATCTTGTCAGAGCATGGTAATGCAAGTAGTGGTGCATGTGTGAGTTGATGTTTAAGCATTTGGAAAGCACGTACTTGAGCATCTCTCCACACAAATGGCTCATTTTTCTTAATTACAGCAGTTAGAGGTGCAGCAATGGTACTAAAATCTTTAACAAATCGTCTATAAAAACTAGCAAGACCATGGAAGCTACGTACCTCACCCACCGTGCTTGGAGTAGGCCATTCTCGAATTGCTTTAACCTTCTCCTCGTCCACTTTGATTCCCTGTTTACTCACAACAAAGCCTAGGAAGACAAGTTGATCAGTACAAAAGGAGCACTTCTTAAGGTTAGCATAGAGCTTTTCCCTTCGAAGTACATCAAGAACAAGCTTCACATGTTCAACATGCTCATCTAAGCTCCTACTATAAATCAGGATATCGTCAAAATATACAACTACAAATTTTCCAAGGAATGGACGAAGTACGTGGTTCATCAACCTCATGAACGTACTAGGTGCATTAGTTAGTCCAAATGGCATAACTAACCACTCGTACAAGCCATGTTTGGTTTTAAAGGCCGTTTTCCATTCATCCCCCTCTTTCATCCTAATTTGATGATAACCGCTTTTTAGATCAATTTTAGTGAAAATCACAGCACCATATAGCTCATCTAACATATCATCAAGTCTAGGAATAGGGTGACGATATTTTACCGTTATTGCATTAACGGCCCTACAGTCAGTGCACATTCGCCAACTTCCATCCTTTTTAGGCACCAAGATGACGGGAACCGCACATGGGCTCAAGCTTTCTCGTGCCCATCCCTTTGTTAGAAGCTCTTCGATTTGGCGTTGGAGCTCCTTTGTCTCATCTGGACCCATTTTGTAGGCTGGTCTGTTAGGAAGTGGGGCACCTGGAACCAAGTCAATTTGATGCTCAATTCCCCTTATTGGTGGTAGTCCATTTGGAATCTCATCGGGAAAGACATCCTCATAATCCTGCAAAAGAGAGACAATACTAGATGGTAGAGTGTTAGTAAGATCACTTGTAACAACCAACACCTCTTTGCACAAAAGTACAAAGATGGGTGTATTAACACTCAAAGCTTTTCTTACTACATTGGCTTTTATCAATAGACTTTGCCTTTTCTCTCTCTTTTCAATTTTGGCCGGCTCACTATATGTCTTTTTCCTCTCAATTTTCTCGGCCTTATCATTTCCTGTTGAGCTCTCGATTTTTTCTATTTTTTTCTTCTCATTCTCAAGCTCGCTCTCCTTGTTCAGGCTTTCTTGATCTTCACGAACTTGGATAGGAGTGAGTGGCACAAGCACAATCCTCTTCTCGCCTTGCTTGAAGGAGTATTTATTGGTAATGCCATCGAATGTAACTCCCTTGTCGAATTGCCATGGTCTCCCCAATAGTATGTGACATGCTTGCATAGGGACCACGTCGCATAACACCACGTCCTCATACTTTCCAATTCGGAAAGGTACTTGGACTTGCTTGGTCACACGAACATCCCCACTATCATTCAACCATTGCAAACGATAAGGTGTTGGATGTCGTAGAGTGGGTAGTGCTAGTTTCTCCACCATCAAGGCACTAGCGACGTTAGCACAACTACCTCCATCTATGATCAAACTACATACCTTGCCTTTGATATAGCAACGGGTGTAGAAAATGTTCTCCCTTTGTGCATGGTCGGCAGCTTTCACTTGGGTTGCTAAGGCTCGTCTGACAACGAGTCCAACTCGTTCATCGACGGGTAATGCTTCCTCTTCTTCCTCTTCTTCCTCAAGGGATGGCAACTCCTCCTTCTCATCCTCATCATCGGTGAAAAACTCACCATTGGGTAAGATGATCATAGTGCGTTGGTTCGGGCATTGGCTAGCAATATGCCCTCGGCCTTGGCATTTGAAGCATCTAGTATCTCGATTTCGCCCCATGCTCGACTCAATGGCAGTCTTTGGTGTTGTCTTAGACTCCCACTTAGTCATATCCGGCCTCGATCTTGAAGGGATGGAATTACTCGGCCCTTTATCCTCTTTCTTTGGTGGGGTAGTTCGGAGATAAGAGGGTGAAAAGTTGGAGTAACTCCGAGTCAAACCCCTCCTCTTAATCCTCCTTTCAATCTTGATGGCCTTTTCCACCAGATCCCCAAGTTCCACATAGTGGTGTAACTCTACTTGGTCAGCGATTTCGGGCCTTAGTCCGTTCAAGAAACGTGCCATTGTTGCTTCTCGATCCTCCATGATGTCTGCCCGTAGCATGAGTATTTCCATTTCTTTGTGATAGTCCTCGACACTTCGTACTCCTTGGTTGAGGGTTTGAAGCTTTTGGTACAAGTCACGGTAGTAGTGACTTGGTACGAAACGCTTCCTCATTAGTCGTCTTAGCTCCGTCCAAGTTTGTATGGTAGGTTCACGACTCCTCCTTCGACTAGTGGAGAGTTGATCCCACCACACAACGGCGTAGTCGGTGAATTCGACCACGGCCAACTTGACCTTTTGCTCCTCCGAGTAAGTATTGCAATCGAAGACAAGTTCAATCCGCTTCTCCCACTCTAAGTAGGCATCAGGGTCTGATCGTCCTTGGAAAGGCGGAATTTTCATCTTTATGCCCGGAATGTGGTCATTTGAAGGCCTAGCATCACGCTTGGACCTACTTTGCTTATGCTCATAGTTGTTGTCTGAGTTAGAGTCGCTAGACTCATGTGCATAAGCCTTTCCACGGCTGCCTTTGGAGCTTCCATGAGACAACTCTAAGCTGTCAATGCGTTGGTGCATCAGTTCAAGTTTTTGGTCCATCATGCGTCCCAATTCGCCTTTGATTGCTTCTGTGAAAAGTTTAAGATCAAAAGCTTGGGAGCTTGCTCCCCCCTCGTTAGCCATGGTAGGGTAAAAAAAATAATAATGGAAAGAAGCAAAGTTTATCTCGCACACTTCCTCACGTGTTTACTCTCGCTCTCGTGTTTGAACACTCTAAGAACTCACCAAGGTATTTTCAAGGCTCCTCGGTCAACTCCTCGAAGAAGTTAGAACTCCTTCTAGTGTGGATCGACTTACCAACCAGGGTCACAAGATTGTAGCACTTTGAACGAAAAAAGAACAAAAGATGAAGGGACTGACCACGACTCAATGAATGACTCAAAGTTGAATTTTAAGGATCCTAGACAAAAACTCTACCCAAAACTGGAATTTTGAGCTGCTGGTTGCTGCATTTCTGGGCAGTGTTTTGGTAGATAAATGGACACTTAGAGGATTCAGAATGACACTTAAAACTAACCTAATGATGCACGAAAATTTCCAGAATTAATGATTGGACAGAAATTCCCCAATGGTTGCAAAGATGGAATCCGAATGGAAGATGAATTTGTGTTGTGGTAGGACTGTTTTGGAAACCCAAGGCTGACTTTTCTTCCTTAATCCTTTGGAAACAAGGATTAGTCTTCCTATTTGCTGGTTCCCATAAATTCTAAGGTCAAGTTCAAGATTGGAACTGATTTGGTTGTTTTTGGGAACAAGGGTGGAAAATTTGACTTGAACAGGTTGGAAAATTTGACTTGAATAGGTTGGGAAATTTGACTTGAATAGGCTGAATATTCTTCTTCTTCCTTTGTTTTTGTTTTCTAATCAGCCAAGAAGAGCCAAATTTCGTGGCTAAAATGTTCTTAGTCAAGAAAGAAGATTGTTGTGGTGAAGACAAGGATTTTGGCAGCTGAAAATTTGCAGCCTTGTTGTTTACCAAGATTTGGTTCCCAAAACCCAGAAACTTCAAGATTCTTTCAAGAATTCAAGATGTTAATTCCCAGAATTCAAGAAACACAAAATTGAAGATGATTTCCTCCCCAAACAATCCAAGATTTCACGATTTGATCAAGACAGATTTTGGTTGGCTTCAAGAATCCCAACTAAAGTTCCAAGAACTTCAAGATTGTGGTTTTAAACAATCAGGAACTTCAAGAAACCCAAGTTTTGGTCAAGACAGATTTCCAGGAATTTTTGTAAGGTTAGCCAGCTATTTTTTTTTTTGTATGTAAACAAGAACACAAGGTAATAACTAGATAGGACTCTAAAACCCTTGCTACAAACTGATTTTTTTCGGATGAACAGTAACCTCGAATGATCAAATAGAACAAAAGACTGGAATTGAATGGATATAACAGGATAGAAACAAGACTTAAACAAGGAATCAAGAATAAGACACAAAAGAAAAGGCTGGACCAAACAAGACTAACCACAGCAATTAACAACAACTAGACACAAGTTTATGACGTAACAAATCTGGAAAAATAACGCAAGAACACGAAATAACAAAACTGGAAATTGCGGATAGCAACTTAGAACACGAAAACAGAATTTTTGACAACTTGACTCGAAAAGGAAATAAATAAAAGGATATAACGTGATACCTCTTAATTAGCTCTGATTACCAACTGATACGAACGTCGCCAACCTTGTGACGAAACCCGTAAAAAAATTAGCTTCAGGATCGACAAGAGGACACCAAGTTTGAAGCGGATGACCTCAACCCGTTAATCACGTGGTTAACGAACCTTGGTATAATGGTAGAAGACGCCACAACCTAGTGCGATTCTAGATTGATAAGTCACGAACACCTAGAGAAATTCTAAGGTATTCAAGAAGCCTTGGAGAAACCAAGAAAACTCTCAAAATCTGATTTATTGATTCAATGCCTAAAACCATTGGAAGTGTGGGCTATTTATAGCCTTACATAGAGATGAACAACTAAATGTGGAACTAGTCTAGAGTTGTGGTCTTGACTAAGACTAACAATTGTAGGCTTGACTATTTCCATAAGACTAAGAATTGTGGGCTTGACCAAACCTTATGAGGTCATCCCTTAGGTAAACAACCTTATGAGGTCATCGCTTAGGTAAATAACCTTATGAGGTCATCGCTTAGGTAATTAAAGCAAGACTATGGACCATTAAGCCCTTATTACAATGACTTAATTAAAACAGCAAATGTGACTAGAGAATGGTCACACATGGTTCTCTTTGACGTGCACTACATGGATGACTTTCATTCCTTCATGCTCAAGCCCCTCAATGACCTTGGGGACAATTTCTTGGCCTTGTATCTCATGAACAAGTCCTTGGAGTTCCTTCCTCATCTTGTTAGCTCGTGCTCGAGTTACGGGTCCTAGGGGAACTCGAATAGTTCGCACTGGTGTCTCTTGGTTCGTATCACTTAGTCTTCACAAAATTCCATCCTTATATCTTTTGCCTATTCAGAACACCTCTTCTCAAACAAATACTTACTAGAAATATCCTAGTTCTTTATCCAACCACTGATAAAGGCATAACACTCCCTCTTACACTCTTTTTCAAACTAACTAATTCTGTTTTGCAAAGACATGGTAGCAAAAGGAAGTTCATCAGAAACACAAATAGACAATTGTTTCTTCGACGGATACTCTAATTGGGTGCAAACTTTTGTTGGAGATATAAACAACAATCAAACCACTAATGAAGGCCAAACATCAAATTGGATTGGGTTCCTGATGAATCAACCTCAAACTGGGTACCTAATGAAGCAATTTCAAACTAGTTTCAAGCAATTGATGAAAAGTCAACAATAAGCTAGATTCAAACAACTGAAGATGAAGAAGATCCATTTTTAATTCCTGGAGACCTTGCTACTCAATTCTTCCAAGTCAAACTTGGAGACGATGCCTTCTCGCGCCTCTGGATAGAATATCACTATCTTGAAAACTAGCACAAAGAATCCAGAATCAGAAACTTTGATAGTACTAGTGAAAGAATCCTTATCTACCACATACACAATACAACCATGTCGGAGTAAGAGATTCAAACTACTTTGTAAAAACTTTGAAAGAACAGTGCTTCATGAAAAGAAGAAATATTCAAAAAATGGTCCTCAACAAGTATTTACTTGAGAAACGAGGAGTCAACGCACAACATTACAAAGAATGGATCAAAGAAGCATTAGAAGAATTATCAGCAACTATTTGCTAATTACACAAACAGATGCTTCTAAGGACATTCAATCTGGAACAAGCAAAAATAGAAAAATCAGCAAAAAAATAATTACTATAGCACTGAAAGTTACTGTAGCTGTTCGACAAGTTAGTATGCAAACACGGCAGCAAAAATTGCACTGTTCACTATAGCGCACATTGTAGCGATACTGTACACTGCAACAAACAGTAAAAATTATTGTAGTGGACACTGTAACAACTCAAAAAAATTGCTATAAATACCCCTCAATTCCAATTAAAACACACACCATTTCTTCAACACAACTTCTTTCTCTAAATTAAAGAATTCTCTCCTACGTCTCTCTAGAATACAAACTAGTCTAGGTTCTTAAGTTTAGGAGCAAGTTTTGATCAAGAATCAAGCAAGCTTATCAAACTTTGTAAGTTTTCTTACAAACTTATATATTCAATAATATTTTGTTGGATGGTCGGCTAAGCCGCCTAATATTTATATTCATTTACTTGTTTTATTTATTCCATTTTTATTTATAAATCTCATGGCTGGTTATACCGTCTGATCTATTAGTGGCAGTTGAACTGTGACCCACTTTCTTACGATTGGCAAACTCGTATTCCAACAAATAGGATCTAGACAAGCAACTCCAAGGTTTGAACGTGTGAAACCCTAAACCCCTTTAGAACCCCTTAGATGAGAACTAAGAGTGAATTCTTAACCCTCAAGAAGTGATTAAAGGAACCTGTGGTGTTTGGTAGAATGGTGCCACAAACAAGTGTGATTCTTGCTTGATAAGCCACGATGAACACTTAGAACCAATATAAGATATTCAAAGGATATTCAAAGCTAAGAGAACTCGCTCTTTATTGCTGAAAATAATAATGAACTTGTTGTACTGACCATCGGCCAAGCCTTATTTATAGGCTTCACAAATCCAAATCCTAACTCATCTTAGAAAGACCTAACTAACTTCCAAAACAAGTAAAAGCAATAAGCTATCTGAGTTGCTCTTATGGACCCGTGGTCGTCTCCCCATTGGCTTGGATCAGATTCACCAACGTGTGATGAGTTTCTTGAATACGTCCTACGTGAGAGTGAACTATTTGTAGGAACGTTTGAAGCGACTCTCGTAACTTCCTTGCCCTTGCTCGAGTCATTGGTCCAAGGTTCATCATTGGTGCATTTAAGACTTCACTCGAGCCATTTAAATTAGCAACTTAAAGTCTTGGTGGTCTCTCATCAGTCTCCTCCTCGTGAGAAGAATTTGTCCTCAAATCCAAGTCGTCACCTACATCAAAAGGTAGCAAATCAGCAACGTTAAATGTAGGGTTGATGCCATACTCACCTGGAAGATCAAGTTGATATGCGTTGTCATTGACTTTGGCAAGGACTTGAAATGGTCCATCTCCGCGAGGCATCAACTTGTTTCGCCTTTTCTCAGGGAAGCGTTCTTTGCGCATGTGCAGCCATACCCAATCTCCGGATTCGAATGTTATTTGCCTACGTCCCTTGTTGGCGTGCTTGGCGAATTGCTCTGTACGCTTTGCAATATTCATTCGAACTTTCTCATGAAGATTTCTTACAACCTCAGCCTTTTTCTTACCATTAAGACTGGTATGCTCACTCAAAGGTAGAGGGATAAGATCCAGGGGTGTTAACAGGTTGAAACTGTAAACAACCTCAAAAGGAGAAAATTGAGTAGTAGAGTGGGTAGAACGGTAGAACGGTTATAAGCAAATTCAATGTGAGACAAGCATTCTTCCCAAGTTCTCAAATTAAGTTTAATTAAAGCACGTAACATGGTAGACACGGTCCTATTAACCACCTCGGTTTGGCCATCGGTTTGAGGGTGACTAGTAGTTGAAAACAATAACTTAGTACCTAACTTAGACCAAAGTGTTTTCTAAAAATAGCTCAAGAATTGAATATCACGGTCAGAGACAACAGTACGGGGAATACCATGCAAACGTATTACTTCTTTAAAGAATAGATCAACAATATATGGTGCATTATCAGTTTTGTGACAAGCAATAAAGTGTGCTATTTTAGAGAATCTATCTACCACGACAAAGATGGAATCGTGTCCTTTTTTTGTTCTAGGCAAACCAAGAATAAAATCCATAGAAATATCAACCCACGGCTCACTAGGTATAGGTAAAGGCATATAGAGACCATTTGGATTTACCTTGGATTTGGCACGATGGCATTGAATGCACCTAGCAACTTCTCGTTCGACATCCTTCTTCATGTTCGGCCAATATAAGTGTTCCTGCAAGATCGAAAGAGTCTTAGTTACCACAAAGTGTCCCATTAGGTCTCCACTATGAGACTCCTTAACTACTAATTGTTGAATAGAACATTTAGGGATGCAAAGCCGATCTAAGTAGTAAAGGAACCCATCGGCTACATAGAATTTTCTTGGCCAGGTTGCTTACACGCTTCAAACACCAACTTAAAATCATCATCAGTAGCATTTAAATTCTTGATAAGCTCAAAACCAAGTGATAAGAACTCGACCCTCCAAGGACCACTCGAGAAGAAATCGAATCGATCAGGCAGCGGAAGGATCTTTCTTGATCAGGTTATGGAACAATAACTACCTTGCTAGACCTAAAGAGAACCCGTCTCTAGAAACCTAGTGGATTGGTTATTGGAACAATAACTACCTTGCTAGACCTAAAGAGAACCCGTTTCTAGAAACCTAGTGGATTGGCTATTGGCTTGAAAGAACAAGATGATGTGATCATCTTGCCTTGAATACCACAAGTATCCAAGCTAAATACTTGATACAGTTCAAGAAGAAACTCAAGTTCCATCAAGGAACTCCATAAAAGGAGACAACTCTCTTTTTATTAATTCATCTTCAATATCATATGTCTGAATAGTTACATAAAATTGGCTATTTATAGCCTTACAAGACTCTGAAACCTAATCTAAATTGGAAACAATACAAGTTTCCCTATTTTACTTGACTTCTAAACTTGACACAACTTCCTAAATAAATTTGGAATCAAGATTTGGAAATCAATCAAGACATCAATCAAGATTTGAAAACCAATCAAGATATCAATCAAGATTTTGTGGAAGCAATTAACTACTTTCCTAAAACTCTAATTCAGCTAGAATAGCAACTTAACTAACTGAAATTGGCATAATTATGGTCAACATGACCTTAGCCTTTATTCCCCTTATTAAGGACTCAAAAATAACTCAAGACTAACTCTAATTAACTAACAATTATTGCTGAAAACTTAATTAAATAAATAACAAGAAATAATCATGACACAAGTTCAGATCTTCAATGATTCTTGAGCCCGATTTTCATGTTCTCATCATTCCCCTCCTCTTGAAAGACGATTTGTCCTCAAATCGAGTGATTGCTTACAAAGGAGTAACTCGGAGAATGTCTTGATATATGCAATCCAAGAATTTCAAGAAATAACCTAGCCAACTACAAGACTCAAGAGCAACAAGAAACAAACACAAGGTATGGGAGAAAAAAAAATTTTGGATGAATAGTACTGCTACAGTATGATGAACAGTACCGCTACGGTCCCTTTTTTTTGACGACTCGACAGAAGGTTACGACTTCACTTGGAAGAAATTTAATGGGAGTTAAACCCATGAAAAACCTGTTTTCAAGAACGTAATCACACCAAAACATTTCAACCTCGATCAATCAAGGGGTAAGTTAGACAAAACTGATAAAATTAAGAAAACAAGAAATTTTTTTTTCTTTTAAATCAAAAGGTGACTAGGATTTTGGTAGAAAAACAAATAGAAAAATAATAAAAGAAAAAGGATATTAACCTGAATCAAGAGCCGAAACTCTGATACCAGATGATACGAACTCGACCCTCTAAGGACCACTCGAGAAGAAATCGAATCGATCAGGCAGCGGAAGGATCTATCTTGATCAGGTTATGGAACAATAACTACCTTACTAGACCTAAAGAGAACCCGTCTCTAGAAACCTAGTGGATTGGTTATTGGAACAATAACTACCTTGCTAGACCTAAAGAGAACCCGTTTCTAGAAACCTAGTGGATTGGCTATTGGCTTGAAAGAACAAGATGATGTGATCATCTTGCCTTGAATACCACAAGTATCCAAGCTAAATACTTGATACAGTTCAAGAAGAAACTCAAGTTCCATCAAGGAACTCCATAAAAGGAGACAACTCACTTTTTATTAATTCATCTTCAATATCATATGTCTGAATAGTTACATAAAATTGGCTATTTATAGCCTTACAAGACTCTGAAACCTAATCTAAATTGGAAACAATACAAGTTTCCCTATTTTACTTGACTTCTAAACTTGACACAACTTCCTAAATAAATTGGGAACCAAGATTTGGAAATCAATCAAGACATCAATCAAGATTTGAAAACCAATCAAGATATCAATCAAGATTTTGTGGAAGCAATTAACTACTTTCCTAAAACTCTAATTCAGCTAGAATAGCAACTTAACTAACTGAAATTGGCATAATTATGGTCAACATGACCTTAGCCTTTATTCCCCTTATTAAGGACTCAAAAATAACTCAAGACTAACTCTAATTAACTAACAATTATTGCTGAAAACTTAATTAAATAAATAACAAGAAATAATCATGACACAAGTTCAGATCTTCAATGATTCTTGAGCCCGATTTTCATGTTCTCATCATTCCCCTCCTCTTGAAAGACGATTTGTCCTCAAATCGAGTGATTGCTTACAAAGGAGTAACTCGGAGAATGTCTTGATATATGCAATCCAAGAATTTCAAGAAATAACCTAGCCAACTACAAGACTCAAGAGCAACAAGAAACAAACACAAGGTATGGGAGAAAAAAAAAATTTGGATGAATAGTACTGCTACAGTATGATGAACAGTACCGCTACGGTCCCTTTTTTTTTGACGACTCGACAGAAGGTTACGACTTCACTTGGAAGAAATTTAATGGGAGTTAAACCCATGAAAAACCTGTTTTCAAGAACGTAATCACACCAAAACATTTCAACCTCGATCAATCAAGGGGTAAGTTAGACAAAACTGATAAAATTAAGAAAACAAGAAATTTTTTTTTTCTTTTAAATCAAAAGGTGACTAGGATTTTGGTAGAAAAACAAATAGAAAAATAATAAAAGAAAAAGGATATTAACCTGAATCAAGAGCCGAAACTCTGATACCAGATGATACGAACTCGACCCTCTAAGGACCACTCGAGAAGAAATCGAATCGATCAGGCAGCGGAAGGATCTATCTTGATCAGGTTATGGAACAATAACTACCTTACTAGACCTAAAGAGAACCCGTCTCTAGAAACCTAGTGGATTGGTTATTGGAACAATAACTACCTTGCTAGACCTAAAGAGAACCCGTTTCTAGAAACCTAGTGGATTGGCTATTGGCTTGAAAGAACAAGATGATGTGATCATCTTGCCTTGAATACCACAAGTATCCAAGCTAAATACTTGATACAGTTCAAGAAGAAACTCAAGTTCCATCAAGGAACTCCATAAAAGGAGACAACTCACTTTTTATTAATTCATCTTCAATATCATATGTCTGAATAGTTACATAAAATTGGCTATTTATAGCCTTACAAGACTCTGAAACCTAATCTAAATTGGAAACAATACAAGTTTCCCTATTTTACTTGACTTCTAAACTTGACACAACTTCCTAAATAAATTGGGAACCAAGATTTGGAAATCAATCAAGACATCAATCAAGATTTGAAAACCAATCAAGATATCAATCAAGATTTTGTGGAAGCAATTAACTACTTTCCTAAAACTCTAATTCAGCTAGAATAGCAACTTAACTAACTGAAATTGGCATAATTATGGTCAACATGACCTTAGCCTTTATTCCCCTTATTAAGGACTCAAAAATAACTCAAGACTAACTCTAATTAACTAACAATTATTGCTGAAAACTTAATTAAATAAATAACAAGAAATAATCATGACACAAGTTCAGATCTTCAATGATTCTTGAGCCCGATTTTCATGTTCTCATCATTCCCCTCCTCTTGAAAGACGATTTGTCCTCAAATCGAGTGATTGCTTACAAAGGAGTAACTCGGAGAATGTCTTGATATATGCAATCCAAGAATTTCAAGAAATAACCTAGCCAACTACAAGACTCAAGAGCAACAAGAAACAAACACAAGGTATGGGAGAAAAAAAAAATTTTGGATGAATAGTACTGCTACAGTATGATGAACAGTACCGCTACGGTCCCTTTTTTTTTGACGACTCGACAGAAGGTTACGACTTCACTTGGAAGAAATTTAATGGGAGTTAAACCCATGAAAAACCTGTTTTCAAGAACGTAATCACACCAAAACATTTCAACCTCGATCAATCAAGGGGTAAGTTAGACAAAACTGATAAAATTAAGAAAACAAGAAATTTTTTTTTTCTTTTAAATCAAAAGGTGACTAGGATTTTGGTAGAAAAACAAATAGAAAAATAATAAAAGAAAAAGGATATTAACCTGAATCAAGAGCCGAAACTCTGATACCAGATGATACGAACTCGACCCTCTAAGGACCACTCGAGAAGAAATCGAATCGATCAGGCAGCGGAAGGATCTATCTTGATCAGGTTATGGAACAATAACTACCTTACTAGACCTAAAGAGAACCCGTCTCTAGAAACCTAGTGGATTGGTTATTGGAACAATAACTACCTTGCTAGACCTAAAGAGAACCCGTTTCTAGAAACCTAGTGGATTGGCTATTGGCTTGAAAGAACAAGATGATGTGATCATCTTGCCTTGAATACCACAAGTATCCAAGCTAAATACTTGATACAGTTCAAGAAGAAACTCAAGTTCCATCAAGGAACTCCATAAAAGGAGACAACTCTCTTTTTATTAATTCATCTTCAATATCATATGTCTGAATAGTTACATAAAATTGGCTATTTATAGCCTTACAAGACTCTGAAACCTAATCTAAATTGGAAACAATACAAGTTTCCCTATTTTACTTGACTTCTAAACTTGACACAACTTCCTAAATAAATTGGGAACCAAGATTTGGAAATCAATCAAGACATCAATCAAGATTTGAAAACCAATCAAGATATCAATCAAGATTTTGTGGAAGCAATTAACTACTTTCCTAAAACTCTAATTCAGCTAGAATAGCAACTTAACTAACTGAAATTGGCATAATTATGGTCAACATGACCTTAGCCTTTATTCCCCTTATTAAGGACTCAAAAATAACTCAAGACTAACTCTAATTAACTAACAATTATTGCTGAAAACTTAATTAAATAAATAACAAGAAATAATCATGACACAAGTTCAGATCTTCAATGATTCTTGAGCCCGATTTTCATGTTCTCATCATTCCCCTCCTCTTGAAAGACGATTTGTCCTCAAATCGAGTGATTGCTTACAAAGGAGTAACTCGGAGAATGTCTTGATATATGCAATCCAAGAATTTCAAGAAATAACCTAGCCAACTACAAGACTCAAGAGCAACAAGAAACAAACACAAGGTATGGGAGAAAAAAAAAATTTTGGATGAATAGTACTGCTACAGTATGATGAACAGTACCGCTACGGTCCCTTTTTTTTTGACGACTCGACAGAAGGTTACGACTTCACTTGGAAGAAATTTAATGGGAGTTAAACCCATGAAAAACCTGTTTTCAAGAACGTAATCACACCAAAACATTTCAACCTCGATCAATCAAGGGGTAAGTTAGACAAAACTGATAAAATTAAGAAAACAAGAAATTTTTTTTTTCTTTTAAATCAAAAGGTGACTAGGATTTTGGTAGAAAAACAAATAGAAAAATAATAAAAGAAAAAGGATATTAACCTGAATCAAGAGCCGAAACTCTGATACCAGATGATACGAACTCGACCCTCTAAGGACCACTCGAGAAGAAATCGAATCGATCAGGCAGCGGAAGGATCTATCTTGATCAGGTTATGGAACAATAACTACCTTACTAGACCTAAAGAGAACCCGTCTCTAGAAACCTAGTGGATTGGTTATTGGAACAATAACTACCTTGCTAGACCTAAAGAGAACCCGTTTCTAGAAACCTAGTGGATTGGCTATTGGCTTGAAAGAACAAGATGATGTGATCATCTTGCCTTGAATACCACAAGTATCCAAGCTAAATACTTGATACAGTTCAAGAAGAAACTCAAGTTCCATCAAGGAACTCCATAAAAGGAGACAACTCTCTTTTTATTAATTCATCTTCAATATCATATGTCTGAATAGTTACATAAAATTGGCTATTTATAGCCTTACAAGACTCTGAAACCTAATCTAAATTGGAAACAATACAAGTTTCCCTATTTTACTTGACTTCTAAACTTGACACAACTTCCTAAATAAATTGGGAACCAAGATTTGGAAATCAATCAAGACATCAATCAAGATTTGAAAACCAATCAAGATATCAATCAAGATTTTGTGGAAGCAATTAACTACTTTCCTAAAACTCTAATTCAGCTAGAATAGCAACTTAACTAACTGAAATTGGCATAATTATGGTCAACATGACCTTAGCCTTTATTCCCCTTATTAAGGACTCAAAAATAACTCAAGACTAACTCTAATTAACTAACAATTATTGCTGAAAACTTAATTAAATAAATAACAAGAAATAATCATGACACAAGTTCAGATCTTCAATGATTCTTGAGCCCGATTTTCATGTTCTCATCATTCCCCTCCTCTTGAAAGACGATTTGTCCTCAAATCGAGTGATTGCTTACAAAGGAGTAACTCGGAGAATGTCTTGATATATGCAATCCAAGAATTTCAAGAAATAACCTAGCCAACTACAAGACTCAAGAGCAACAAGAAACAAACACAAGGTATGGGAGAAAAAAAAAATTTTGGATGAATAGTACTGCTACAGTATGATGAACAGTACCGCTACGGTCCCTTTTTTTTTGACGACTCGACAGAAGGTTACGACTTCACTTGGAAGAAATTTAATGGGAGTTAAACCCATGAAAAACCTGTTTTCAAGAACGTAATCACACCAAAACATTTCAACCTCGATCAATCAAGGGGTAAGTTAGACAAAACTGATAAAATTAAGAAAACAAGAAATTTTTTTTTTCTTTTAAATCAAAAGGTGACTAGGATTTTGGTAGAAAAACAAATAGAAAAATAATAAAAGAAAAAGGATATTAACCTGAATCAAGAGCCGAAACTCTGATACCAGATGATACGAACTCGACCCTCTAAGGACCACTCGAGAAGAAATCGAATCGATCAGGCAGCGGAAGGATCTATCTTGATCAGGTTATGGAACAATAACTACCTTACTAGACCTAAAGAGAACCCGTCTCTAGAAACCTAGTGGATTGGTTATTGGAACAATAACTACCTTGCTAGACCTAAAGAGAACCCGTTTCTAGAAACCTAGTGGATTGGCTATTGGCTTGAAAGAACAAGATGATGTGATCATCTTGCCTTGAATACCACAAGTATCCAAGCTAAATACTTGATACAGTTCAAGAAGAAACTCAAGTTCCATCAAGGAACTCCATAAAAGGAGACAACTCTCTTTTTATTAATTCATCTTCAATATCATATGTCTGAATAGTTACATAAAATTGGCTATTTATAGCCTTACAAGACTCTGAAACCTAATCTAAATTGGAAACAATACAAGTTTCCCTATTTTACTTGACTTCTAAACTTGACACAACTTCCTAAATAAATTGGGAACCAAGATTTGGAAATCAATCAAGACATCAATCAAGATTTGAAAACCAATCAAGATATCAATCAAGATTTTGTGGAAGCAATTAACTACTTTCCTAAAACTCTAATTCAGCTAGAATAGCAACTTAACTAACTGAAATTGGCATAATTATGGTCAACATGACCTTAGCCTTTATTCCCCTTATTAAGGACTCAAAAATAACTCAAGACTAACTCTAATTAACTAACAATTATTGCTGAAAACTTAATTAAATAAATAACAAGAAATAATCATGACACAAGTTCAGATCTTCAATGATTCTTGAGCCCGATTTTCATGTTCTCATCATTCCCCTCCTCTTGAAAGACGATTTGTCCTCAAATCGAGTGATTGCTTACAAAGGAGTAACTCGGAGAATGTCTTGATATATGCAATCCAAGAATTTCAAGAAATAACCTAGCCAACTACAAGACTCAAGAGCAACAAGAAACAAACACAAGGTATGGGAGAAAAAAAAAATTTTGGATGAATAGTACTGCTACAGTATGATGAACAGTACCGCTACGGTCCCTTTTTTTTTGACGACTCGACAGAAGGTTACGACTTCACTTGGAAGAAATTTAATGGGAGTTAAACCCATGAAAAACCTGTTTTCAAGAACGTAATCACACCAAAACATTTCAACCTCGATCAATCAAGGGGTAAGTTAGACAAAACTGATAAAATTAAGAAAACAAGAAATTTTTTTTTTCTTTTAAATCAAAAGGTGACTAGGATTTTGGTAGAAAAACAAATAGAAAAATAATAAAAGAAAAAGGATATTAACCTGAATCAAGAGCCGAAACTCTGATACCAGATGATACGAACTCGACCCTCTAAGGACCACTCGAGAAGAAATCGAATCGATCAGGCAGCGGAAGGATCTATCTTGATCAGGTTATGGAACAATAACTACCTTACTAGACCTAAAGAGAACCCGTCTCTAGAAACCTAGTGGATTGGTTATTGGAACAATAACTACCTTGCTAGACCTAAAGAGAACCCGTTTCTAGAAACCTAGTGGATTGGCTATTGGCTTGAAAGAACAAGATGATGTGATCATCTTGCCTTGAATACCACAAGTATCCAAGCTAAATACTTGATACAGTTCAAGAAGAAACTCAAGTTCCATCAAGGAACTCCATAAAAGGAGACAACTCTCTTTTTATTAATTCATCTTCAATATCATATGTCTGAATAGTTACATAAAATTGGCTATTTATAGCCTTACAAGACTCTGAAACCTAATCTAAATTGGAAACAATACAAGTTTCCCTATTTTACTTGACTTCTAAACTTGACACAACTTCCTAAATAAATTGGGAACCAAGATTTGGAAATCAATCAAGACATCAATCAAGATTTGAAAACCAATCAAGATATCAATCAAGATTTTGTGGAAGCAATTAACTACTTTCCTAAAACTCTAATTCAGCTAGAATAGCAACTTAACTAACTGAAATTGGCATAATTATGGTCAACATGACCTTAGCCTTTATTCCCCTTATTAAGGACTCAAAAATAACTCAAGACTAACTCTAATTAACTAACAATTATTGCTGAAAACTTAATTAAATAAATAACAAGAAATAATCATGACACAAGTTCAGATCTTCAATGATTCTTGAGCCCGATTTTCATGTTCTCATCATTCCCCTCCTCTTGAAAGACGATTTGTCCTCAAATCGAGTGATTGCTTACAAAGGAGTAACTCGGAGAATGTCTTGATATATGCAATCCAAGAATTTCAAGAAATAACCTAGCCAACTACAAGACTCAAGAGCAACAAGAAACAAACACAAGGTATGGGAGAAAAAAAAAATTTTGGATGAATAGTACTGCTACAGTATGATGAACAGTACCGCTACGGTCCCTTTTTTTTTGACGACTCGACAGAAGGTTACGACTTCACTTGGAAGAAATTTAATGGGAGTTAAACCCATGAAAAACCTGTTTTCAAGAACGTAATCACACCAAAACATTTCAACCTCGATCAATCAAGGGGTAAGTTAGACAAAACTGATAAAATTAAGAAAACAAGAAATTTTTTTTTTCTTTTAAATCAAAAGGTGACTAGGATTTTGGTAGAAAAACAAATAGAAAAATAATAAAAGAAAAAGGATATTAACCTGAATCAAGAGCCGAAACTCTGATACCAGATGATACGAACTCGACCCTCTAAGGACCACTCGAGAAGAAATCGAATCGATCAGGCAGCGGAAGGATCTATCTTGATCAGGTTATGGAACAATAACTACCTTACTAGACCTAAAGAGAACCCGTCTCTAGAAACCTAGTGGATTGGTTATTGGAACAATAACTACCTTGCTAGACCTAAAGAGAACCCGTTTCTAGAAACCTAGTGGATTGGCTATTGGCTTGAAAGAACAAGATGATGTGATCATCTTGCCTTGAATACCACAAGTATCCAAGCTAAATACTTGATACAGTTCAAGAAGAAACTCAAGTTCCATCAAGGAACTCCATAAAAGGAGACAACTCTCTTTTTATTAATTCATCTTCAATATCATATGTCTGAATAGTTACATAAAATTGGCTATTTATAGCCTTACAAGACTCTGAAACCTAATCTAAATTGGAAACAATACAAGTTTCCCTATTTTACTTGACTTCTAAACTTGACACAACTTCCTAAATAAATTGGGAACCAAGATTTGGAAATCAATCAAGACATCAATCAAGATTTGAAAACCAATCAAGATATCAATCAAGATTTTGTGGAAGCAATTAACTACTTTCCTAAAACTCTAATTCAGCTAGAATAGCAACTTAACTAACTGAAATTGGCATAATTATGGTCAACATGACCTTAGCCTTTATTCCCCTTATTAAGGACTCAAAAATAACTCAAGACTAACTCTAATTAACTAACAATTATTGCTGAAAACTTAATTAAATAAATAACAAGAAATAATCATGACACAAGTTCAGATCTTCAATGATTCTTGAGCCCGATTTTCATGTTCTCATCATTCCCCTCCTCTTGAAAGACGATTTGTCCTCAAATCGAGTGATTGCTTACAAAGGAGTAACTCGGAGAATGTCTTGATATATGCAATCCAAGAATTTCAAGAAATAACCTAGCCAACTACAAGACTCAAGAGCAACAAGAAACAAACACAAGGTATGGGAGAAAAAAAAAATTTTGGATGAATAGTACTGCTACAGTATGATGAACAGTACCGCTACGGTCCCTTTTTTTTTGACGACTCGACAGAAGGTTACGACTTCACTTGGAAGAAATTTAATGGGAGTTAAACCCATGAAAAACCTGTTTTCAAGAACGTAATCACACCAAAACATTTCAACCTCGATCAATCAAGGGGTAAGTTAGACAAAACTGATAAAATTAAGAAAACAAGAAATTTTTTTTTTCTTTTAAATCAAAAGGTGACTAGGATTTTGGTAGAAAAACAAATAGAAAAATAATAAAAGAAAAAGGATATTAACCTGAATCAAGAGCCGAAACTCTGATACCAGATGATACGAACTCGACCCTCTAAGGACCACTCGAGAAGAAATCGAATCGATCAGGCAGCGGAAGGATCTATCTTGATCAGGTTATGGAACAATAACTACCTTACTAGACCTAAAGAGAACCCGTCTCTAGAAACCTAGTGGATTGGTTATTGGAACAATAACTACCTTGCTAGACCTAAAGAGAACCCGTTTCTAGAAACCTAGTGGATTGGCTATTGGCTTGAAAGAACAAGATGATGTGATCATCTTGCCTTGAATACCACAAGTATCCAAGCTAAATACTTGATACAGTTCAAGAAGAAACTCAAGTTCCATCAAGGAACTCCATAAAAGGAGACAACTCTCTTTTTATTAATTCATCTTCAATATCATATGTCTGAATAGTTACATAAAATTGGCTATTTATAGCCTTACAAGACTCTGAAACCTAATCTAAATTGGAAACAATACAAGTTTCCCTATTTTACTTGACTTCTAAACTTGACACAACTTCCTAAATAAATTGGGAACCAAGATTTGGAAATCAATCAAGACATCAATCAAGATTTGAAAACCAATCAAGATATCAATCAAGATTTTGTGGAAGCAATTAACTACTTTCCTAAAACTCTAATTCAGCTAGAATAGCAACTTAACTAACTGAAATTGGCATAATTATGGTCAACATGACCTTAGCCTTTATTCCCCTTATTAAGGACTCAAAAATAACTCAAGACTAACTCTAATTAACTAACAATTATTGCTGAAAACTTAATTAAATAAATAACAAGAAATAATCATGACACAAGTTCAGATCTTCAATGATTCTTGAGCCCGATTTTCATGTTCTCATCATTCCCCTCCTCTTGAAAGACGATTTGTCCTCAAATCGAGTGATTGCTTACAAAGGAGTAACTCGGAGAATGTCTTGATATATGCAATCCAAGAATTTCAAGAAATAACCTAGCCAACTACAAGACTCAAGAGCAACAAGAAACAAACACAAGGTATGGGAGAAAAAAAAAATTTTGGATGAATAGTACTGCTACAGTATGATGAACAGTACCGCTACGGTCCCTTTTTTTTTGACGACTCGACAGAAGGTTACGACTTCACTTGGAAGAAATTTAATGGGAGTTAAACCCATGAAAAACCTGTTTTCAAGAACGTAATCACACCAAAACATTTCAACCTCGATCAATCAAGGGGTAAGTTAGACAAAACTGATAAAATTAAGAAAACAAGAAATTTTTTTTTTCTTTTAAATCAAAAGGTGACTAGGATTTTGGTAGAAAAACAAATAGAAAAATAATAAAAGAAAAAGGATATTAACCTGAATCAAGAGCCGAAACTCTGATACCAGATGATACGAACTCGACCCTCTAAGGACCACTCGAGAAGAAATCGAATCGATCAGGCAGCGGAAGGATCTATCTTGATCAGGTTATGGAACAATAACTACCTTACTAGACCTAAAGAGAACCCGTCTCTAGAAACCTAGTGGATTGGTTATTGGAACAATAACTACCTTGCTAGACCTAAAGAGAACCCGTTTCTAGAAACCTAGTGGATTGGCTATTGGCTTGAAAGAACAAGATGATGTGATCATCTTGCCTTGAATACCACAAGTATCCAAGCTAAATACTTGATACAGTTCAAGAAGAAACTCAAGTTCCATCAAGGAACTCCATAAAAGGAGACAACTCTCTTTTTATTAATTCATCTTCAATATCATATGTCTGAATAGTTACATAAAATTGGCTATTTATAGCCTTACAAGACTCTGAAACCTAATCTAAATTGGAAACAATACAAGTTTCCCTATTTTACTTGACTTCTAAACTTGACACAACTTCCTAAATAAATTGGGAACCAAGATTTGGAAATCAATCAAGACATCAATCAAGATTTGAAAACCAATCAAGATATCAATCAAGATTTTGTGGAAGCAATTAACTACTTTCCTAAAACTCTAATTCAGCTAGAATAGCAACTTAACTAACTGAAATTGGCATAATTATGGTCAACATGACCTTAGCCTTTATTCCCCTTATTAAGGACTCAAAAATAACTCAAGACTAACTCTAATTAACTAACAATTATTGCTGAAAACTTAATTAAATAAATAACAAGAAATAATCATGACACAAGTTCAGATCTTCAATGATTCTTGAGCCCGATTTTCATGTTCTCATCATTCCCCTCCTCTTGAAAGACGATTTGTCCTCAAATCGAGTGATTGCTTACAAAGGAGTAACTCGGAGAATGTCTTGATATATGCAATCCAAGAATTTCAAGAAATAACCTAGCCAACTACAAGACTCAAGAGCAACAAGAAACAAACACAAGGTATGGGAGAAAAAAAAAATTTTGGATGAATAGTACTGCTACAGTATGATGAACAGTACCGCTACGGTCCCTTTTTTTTTGACGACTCGACAGAAGGTTACGACTTCACTTGGAAGAAATTTAATGGGAGTTAAACCCATGAAAAACCTGTTTTCAAGAACGTAATCACACCAAAACATTTCAACCTCGATCAATCAAGGGGTAAGTTAGACAAAACTGATAAAATTAAGAAAACAAGAAATTTTTTTTTTCTTTTAAATCAAAAGGTGACTAGGATTTTGGTAGAAAAACAAATAGAAAAATAATAAAAGAAAAAGGATATTAACCTGAATCAAGAGCCGAAACTCTGATACCAGATGATACGAACTCGACCCTCTAAGGACCACTCGAGAAGAAATCGAATCGATCAGGCAGCGGAAGGATCTATCTTGATCAGGTTATGGAACAATAACTACCTTACTAGACCTAAAGAGAACCCGTCTCTAGAAACCTAGTGGATTGGTTATTGGAACAATAACTACCTTGCTAGACCTAAAGAGAACCCGTTTCTAGAAACCTAGTGGATTGGCTATTGGCTTGAAAGAACAAGATGATGTGATCATCTTGCCTTGAATACCACAAGTATCCAAGCTAAATACTTGATACAGTTCAAGAAGAAACTCAAGTTCCATCAAGGAACTCCATAAAAGGAGACAACTCTCTTTTTATTAATTCATCTTCAATATCATATGTCTGAATAGTTACATAAAATTGGCTATTTATAGCCTTACAAGACTCTGAAACCTAATCTAAATTGGAAACAATACAAGTTTCCCTATTTTACTTGACTTCTAAACTTGACACAACTTCCTAAATAAATTGGGAACCAAGATTTGGAAATCAATCAAGACATCAATCAAGATTTGAAAACCAATCAAGATATCAATCAAGATTTTGTGGAAGCAATTAACTACTTTCCTAAAACTCTAATTCAGCTAGAATAGCAACTTAACTAACTGAAATTGGCATAATTATGGTCAACATGACCTTAGCCTTTATTCCCCTTATTAAGGACTCAAAAATAACTCAAGACTAACTCTAATTAACTAACAATTATTGCTGAAAACTTAATTAAATAAATAACAAGAAATAATCATGACACAAGTTCAGATCTTCAATGATTCTTGAGCCCGATTTTCATGTTCTCATCATTCCCCTCCTCTTGAAAGACGATTTGTCCTCAAATCGAGTGATTGCTTACAAAGGAGTAACTCGGAGAATGTCTTGATATATGCAATCCAAGAATTTCAAGAAATAACCTAGCCAACTACAAGACTCAAGAGCAACAAGAAACAAACACAAGGTATGGGAGAAAAAAAAAATTTTGGATGAATAGTACTGCTACAGTATGATGAACAGTACCGCTACGGTCCCTTTTTTTTTGACGACTCGACAGAAGGTTACGACTTCACTTGGAAGAAATTTAATGGGAGTTAAACCCATGAAAAACCTGTTTTCAAGAACGTAATCACACCAAAACATTTCAACCTCGATCAATCAAGGGGTAAGTTAGACAAAACTGATAAAATTAAGAAAACAAGAAATTTTTTTTTTCTTTTAAATCAAAAGGTGACTAGGATTTTGGTAGAAAAACAAATAGAAAAATAATAAAAGAAAAAGGATATTAACCTGAATCAAGAGCCGAAACTCTGATACCAGATGATACGAACTCGACCCTCTAAGGACCACTCGAGAAGAAATCGAATCGATCAGGCAGCGGAAGGATCTATCTTGATCAGGTTATGGAACAATAACTACCTTACTAGACCTAAAGAGAACCCGTCTCTAGAAACCTAGTGGATTGGTTATTGGAACAATAACTACCTTGCTAGACCTAAAGAGAACCCGTTTCTAGAAACCTAGTGGATTGGCTATTGGCTTGAAAGAACAAGATGATGTGATCATCTTGCCTTGAATACCACAAGTATCCAAGCTAAATACTTGATACAGTTCAAGAAGAAACTCAAGTTCCATCAAGGAACTCCATAAAAGGAGACAACTCTCTTTTTATTAATTCATCTTCAATATCATATGTCTGAATAGTTACATAAAATTGGCTATTTATAGCCTTACAAGACTCTGAAACCTAATCTAAATTGGAAACAATACAAGTTTCCCTATTTTACTTGACTTCTAAACTTGACACAACTTCCTAAATAAATTGGGAACCAAGATTTGGAAATCAATCAAGACATCAATCAAGATTTGAAAACCAATCAAGATATCAATCAAGATTTTGTGGAAGCAATTAACTACTTTCCTAAAACTCTAATTCAGCTAGAATAGCAACTTAACTAACTGAAATTGGCATAATTATGGTCAACATGACCTTAGCCTTTATTCCCCTTATTAAGGACTCAAAAATAACTCAAGACTAACTCTAATTAACTAACAATTATTGCTGAAAACTTAATTAAATAAATAACAAGAAATAATCATGACACAAGTTCAGATCTTCAATGATTCTTGAGCCCGATTTTCATGTTCTCATCATTCCCCTCCTCTTGAAAGACGATTTGTCCTCAAATCGAGTGATTGCTTACAAAGGAGTAACTCGGAGAATGTCTTGATATATGCAATCCAAGAATTTCAAGAAATAACCTAGCCAACTACAAGACTCAAGAGCAACAAGAAACAAACACAAGGTATGGGAGAAAAAAAAAATTTTGGATGAATAGTACTGCTACAGTATGATGAACAGTACCGCTACGGTCCCTTTTTTTTTGACGACTCGACAGAAGGTTACGACTTCACTTGGAAGAAATTTAATGGGAGTTAAACCCATGAAAAACCTGTTTTCAAGAACGTAATCACACCAAAACATTTCAACCTCGATCAATCAAGGGGTAAGTTAGACAAAACTGATAAAATTAAGAAAACAAGAAATTTTTTTTTTCTTTTAAATCAAAAGGTGACTAGGATTTTGGTAGAAAAACAAATAGAAAAATAATAAAAGAAAAAGGATATTAACCTGAATCAAGAGCCGAAACTCTGATACCAGATGATACGAACTCGACCCTCTAAGTGGTCAACATGACCTTAGCCTTTATTCCCCTTATTAAGGACTCAAAAATAACTCAAGACTAACTCTAATTAACTAACAATTATTGCTGAAAACTTAATTAAATAAATAACAAGAAATAATCATGACACAAGTTCAGATCTTCAATGATTCTTGAGCCCGATCTTCATGTTCTCATCACCAAGTAATTTAGCATTAGAGTAGCAAGAAGGGTGCACCTTCGTGATAGTGCATCGGCGACTATTTTGGACTTACTGGTCTTGTACTTTATAACATATGTGAAAGTCTCAATGAACGAGATCCACCGCACATGCCTCTTACTCAGTTTGTTTTGAGACTTGAGAAACTTCAGTGACTCGTGATCGGTGTGGATGACAAATTCCTTGAGACGAAGGTAGTGTTGCCACACTTGTAGTGCTCGAATCAAGGCGTACACCTCTTTATCATAGGTACTATAATTCAACATTGCTCCATGCAACTTCTCACTGAAATAAGCAACTGGTCGTCCTCCTTGGATCAACACGGCTCCTATGCCAATTCCTGATGCACTACATTCAATTTCAAATGTTTTAGAAAAATCAGGGAGAGACAATACAGGTGCATGTGTGAGTGCATGTTTAAGAGAGTCAAAGGATTTTTCTTGTTCTTCTCCCCATTAGAACAATACATCCTTTTTAATGATTGATGTCAAAGATGCTGCTATGGAGCTAAAATCATGTACAAACCATCGATAGAAGCTTGCAAGGCCGTGAAAGTTTCTTATTTCCCCAATGGTGGTTGGTCCTGGCCATTCTTGGATGACTTTAATTTTACTTTCATCCACCTTGATACCCTGTGAACTCACAACAAAGCTTAGAAATGCTAGTTGGTCAGTGCAAAAGGTACACTTCTTTAGGTTAGCATAAAGAAGTTCCTTCCGAAGTACCTCCAATACTAGCTTAACATACTGCAAGTGTTCATCTAGATTTTTTCTATAAATGAGAATGTCATCAAAGTACACTACTACGAACTTGCCTAAGTACTCACGCAAGACATGATTCATTAATCGCATAAAGGTACTTGATGCATTAATAAGACCAAAAGGCATGACTAACCACTCATATAACTCGTAATTAGTTTTAAACGCAGTTTTCCACTCGTCCCTTTCCTTGATCCTAATTTGATGATATCTAGATTTTAGGTCAATTTTTGTAAATATAACCACCCCATGTAATTCATCTAACATGTCGTCAAGTCAAGGAAAGGGATGGCGATACTTTACCATTATGGTATTTATGGCTCTGCAATCAGTGCATATCCTCCAAGACCCGTCCTTCTTTGGCACAAGAATGACTGGAACAACACAGGGACTTAAGCCGAAGCTTCTTTGCTGTAAAACAGGAGTAAATTTATACCTCCAAGGAAGCCTCTCCTCACATCTTTGGATTTTGCAATCAACAACACTTTTCCCTCTTTTTTATCTCATGATCCGTCCCATTAGTTACCTTTTCCCTCTCATTTTGTACGGATCTTTTCCTCTCTTTTCTCTCATGTTTCTCAATTCTTTTTTGCTCATCAACTTTCTCAAATTCTCGCTGAATTTTCACTTGATCCTCATACACTTGCTTAGGCGTAACCGGTGCAAGTGGGTGCAAACGTAATTTTCCTTCCTTTATTAAAGAAAGTGTACATGTTGGTATGACTATCATGACTAGTACTCCTATCAAATTGCCATGGTCTACCAAGTAAAATATGACTAGCCTGCATAGGTACTACATCACAAAGTACTTCATCCTCATAAGCACCAATTTTAAAAGAAACTAGTACCTGTTGAGACACTTGTATGTCTCCACAATTATTCAACCACTGTAGACGATATGGCTTGAGGTGCTCACGAGTTGGCAATCCCAATGCTTCGATCATTAATGAACTAGCAACGTTGGTGCAGCTACCGGGATCTATCACCAAGCAACACATTCTGCCATTTACGAGGCATCGGGTGTAAAAGATATTTTTCCTTTGGATCTGTTCTTCTTTGACATGAGTTGCTAGTGCGCACCTTGGAACTAGCCCTAATCCAACTGACTCCTCCAATGGTTGCTACACAACCGCTTCGGTTTCCTCTTCCTCAACCAAAGGTGGCAAGTCTTTGTACTCCTCATCCTCGGATACTACTTCCCCGCTTGGAAGCACGATCATTATTCCTAGGTTTG
The DNA here is from genome assembly GCF_036785885.1 of Coffea arabica. Classification (NCBI taxonomy): domain Eukaryota; kingdom Viridiplantae; phylum Streptophyta; class Magnoliopsida; order Gentianales; family Rubiaceae; genus Coffea; species Coffea arabica. The sequence goes on from NC_092317.1 coordinate 31,402,707, forward strand.
GGCATTGGCTAGCAATGTGGCCAAGCCCTTGACACCTCCAATATTTGGTGTCTCGGCTGCTTGCTCTAGGGAGTTCATTGGCCAATTTTGAAGTGGTTTTCCCTTCATCCTGAATGGAGTTGGCTTGATGCGAAGGAGAGCATCGAGCAGACCATACAAGTAGAACAAGTGAAGGTTCCCCTTGGCCCTGTCACTCGAGCACGTGCCAAGAAAATGAAGGAAGCACTCCAACTTCTAGTACAAGCTGCCCAAGCCCAAGTTGGGAGGCCTCAGTCCATAGAAAGCCTTGCAAGTGAGGATGAAAGACAAATCACCTTGGTAGAGGCCTTGCTCGATGAAGAGGACCTTGTTTGGTCACAACGCATCTCAGTGTCCAAATCGACGAACCATGCTCTTACTTGAAAATGGAGAAGTAGTGACGGATGAAGAAGACAGCTATAAAGGAGTACCATCGTTGGAAGAGAAGGATGCCGATTCTAGTGAGGAAATACCAATGAATGAACAACTCGACTTAGTGGTTCAAAAGGTGCTAACTGCTCAAGTAAAGGAAGAAAATGGCCAACAAAGGGAAAACATCTTCTACACACGTTGTCACATAAAAGGCAAGGTGTGTAGTCTTATAATTGATCCCAGGAGTTGTACAAACGTGGCAAGTATGACACTAGTGGAGAAGGCCTCGCTTCCTACAATCAAGCATCCACATCCATATAGGCTCCAATAGTTGAACGACAGTGGAGATGTGCGAGTCACAAAGCAAGTCGAGATCCTATTCCGCATTGGTCGATACGAGGATAAAGTCCTCTATGATGTCGTGCCAATGCAAGCTACTCATGTGCTATTGGGGAGACCATGGCAATATGATGAAAGAACTAGCCACGATGGTTTCACCAATAAGTACACCTTTATGCACGACAACAGGAAAGTCACACTTGTGCCTCTCACTCCTAAACAAGTGCACGAGGACCAAGTCCGGTTGCAACAAGAACACGAGGAGCAAAGGAAATTGAAAGGAGCCGAGAAGAGTGAGGGAAAACTGGCCTTAAATGATTCGGCCCTTGAGAAGAGAACTGAGAGGAAGCAAAGCATGCTCGCAAAAGCCAGGGATGTAAAGAAAGCTTTACTTTCTTACCAACACTTGCTTATGATAGTATGTAAAGAAGTTATGCTTGCTTCTACCATATAACTACCATCATAACTACCATATAAATTTAACCACTGTATATTTTCATGATACCCCGTGTTATCTCATTGTTGCAGGAATTTGAGGATATGTTTCCTGAGGAGATCCCGGATGGACTACCTCCCATCCGTGGCATTGAGCACCAAATAAACCTCATTCTGGGCTCACCATTGCCCAATAAAGCCCCCTATCGCATGAGTCCCGAGGAAACCAAGGAACTACAAAGGCAAGTGGACGAACTGCTTAAGAAAGGTTGGGTGCATGAAAGCCTAAGTCCCTGTGCCGTCCTCATCATCTTGGCGCCAAAGAAGGATGGAAGCTCACGCATGTGTGGATTGCAGAGCCATCAATTCGATAACGGTAAAGTATCGTCATCCTATACCTAGGTTAGATGACATGCTAGATGAACTAAATGGGGCTGTAATTTTCATGAAAATTGATTTTAAAAGTGGGTATCACCAAAGCCGAATGAAGGACGGGGACGAATGGAAAACGGCTTTTAAGACTACTTATGGGTTGTATAAATGGCTAGTCATGCCCTTTGGTTTATCTAACGCCCCTAATACATTCATGAGGTTAATGAATCATATTCTACGCCCTTTTCTTGATAAATTTGTGGTAGTCTATTTTGATGATATCTTAGTCTCTAGTCGAAATCTTGATGAACACATAGATCATTTACGTGTTATTTTAAATGCCTTATGCCAAGCAAGTTTGTATGCTAACTTGAAAAAGTGTTCTTTTTGCACTAATCAGTTGGTCTTTCAAGGATATGTTATTAGTGCATAGGGAATACAGGTAGATAAAAGGAAGGTGAAAGCGATCCAAGAATGGCCGACACCAAAGACTGTGAGCGAAGTAAGGAGCTTCCATGGATTAGCTAGTTTTTACAGCAGGTTTGTGCGAGATTTCAGCACCATTGCCGCTCCGTTGACTGCCGTAATCAAGAAGAATGTCGCCTTTCATTGGGGAGCTGACCAAGATAAGGCATTTCAATTACTTAGACACAAACTCACGCACACACCTGTACTTTCTTTGCCTAGTTTTGACAAGATGTTTGAAATCGAATGTGATACTTCAGGTGTTGGCATTGGAGCTGTGTTAATGCAAGAGGGTAGGCCTACTTTAGCGAGAAACTGAGTGGGGCAGCCTTGAACTACTCCACCTACGATAAGGAGCTATACTCCCTCATTAGGGCTCTCGAAACATGGCAACGTTATTTGAGAGCAAGGGAGTTCGTCATTCATACTGATCACGAGTCACTCAAACACTTGAAGTCACAACAAAAGCTGAACAAAAGGCATGCCGATGGATTGCTTTTGTTGAGACTTTCCCATACATGATCAAGTATAAGACAGGTAAAATCAATGTAGTAGCTGATGCCTTGTCATGCAGGTACTCTTTACTTACCTTACTCAACACTAAGCTACTTGGTTTTGAAACCATCAAGGAGTTATATGCAAAAGATCCAGATTTTAGTGAATGCTATGCACAATGCTTACAATCTAGGTTGGATCACTTTTTTATGCATGATGGTTATTTGTTTCGAGTTGAAAAACTATGCATCCCTCAGTCTATTGTTAGTCCATGAAGCACATTCAGGTAGTCTAATGGGACACTTTGGTGCTGCAAAGACTTTGGTTGTTTTGCAGGAACACTTCTATTGGCCAAAGATGAGAAGAGATGTGGAACGTGTGGTTGGTCGATGCATTGTGTGCCACAAAGCTAAGTCTAAGACTCAACCATTCGGTTTGTATACCCCTTTACCTGTGCCTACTACACCTTGGATCGATATTTCTATGAATTTTGTACTTGGGTTGCCTAGGTCTAGGAAAGGACATGATAGCATATTTGTGGTAGTTGACAGATTTCCTAAAATGGCTCATTTCATTGCTTGTCACAAAACGGATGATGCTTCTTACATTGCTGATTTGTTCTTTCGTGGGATAGTTAGGTTACATGGCATGCCTAGAACTATTGTTTCTGACAGGGATGTTAAATTTCTTAGCTATTTCTGGAAGACATTGTGGGGGAAATTAGGTACTAAACTGTTATTCTCGACTTCAAGTCACCCACAAACGGATAGCCAAACAGAAGTTGTTAATCGCACTTTATCTACATTGTTGCGTGCCATCATTAAAAAGAACATTAAGTCTTAGGAGGAATGTCTTCCTCATGTTGAGTTTGCCTATAACCGAACTGTGCATAGTGCTACACGTTTCTCACCTTTTGAAGTTGTATATGGTTTTAACCCGTTAACTTCTTTGGATTTGTCACATTTGCCGTTGTCTGAGTGTGTCAATCTGGATGAAAAGAAAAAGGCAGATTTTGTGAAGGCACTACATGAGAAAGTGTGACTCAACATTGAGCAACGCACGAGTCAATATGCGAAGCAGGCAAACAAAGGAAGGCGTCAAATGATCTTTGATTGGTTGCACCTTCGCAAAGAGAGGTTTCCAGTTCAACGACAAAGCAAGCTACTCCCCTGAGGCGACGGTTCCTTCCAAGTTCTTGAGCGTGTGAACAACAATGCTTACAAGTTGGACCTCCCAGGTGAGTATGGAGCTATAAGTGCCACATTTAATGTCACTGACTTTAGTCCCTTTCTCGCAGAAGATGAATCAGATTTGAGGGCAAATCCTTTTCAAGAGGAGGGGAATGATGCGAAGGAGAACATCGAGTAGACCATACAAGTAGAACAAGTGAAGGTTTCCCTCGGCCCTGTCACTCGAGCACGCGTCAAGAAAATGAAGGAAGCACTCCAACTTCTAGTACAAGCTGCCCAAGCCCAAGTTGGGAGGCCTCGGCCCATAGAAGGCCTTGCAAGTGAGAATGAAAGACAAATCACCTTGGTAGAGGCCTTGCTCGATGAAGAGGACCTTGTTTGAAGGCCACAGCCCTTTCTGGAGTATCATGGTTAATCATATAGTTATTTAAAGTTTAAGTATTGCATTAGTAGTTATGGCCTAGATCAATAAAGCTCATGTTGAGCATAGGACCGAGTAGGAGGCCCTTTGGAGGCCCACTACCTTTGGCCGAACTTAGCAAGGGCCACGGACCTTCCTTGGAGCCCTAAGTCCCTTTTGGATTTTCGAGCATCTAGTAGTAGTATTATATATAGGACTATTGCTTGTATTATTTTTTTTCAGATTTGGTTTAATACAAAATTGAGAGTTCTCTCATTGGCTTCTTGTGAGCTTTTCCTGAAGTTCTTAGAATAATTCCCTAGGATCTTCAAGGTGACTTATCAATCTAGAATCACACTAGATTGTGGCGTCTTCTACACTATACCAAGGTTCGTTAGCCACGTGATTAACGGGTAAAGATTTCATCAACTCCAAACGTGCTCCGTCCCTCTAGATCCTGTGCGCCTGTCTCTTGCGGGTTTCGTCACAAGTTGGCGATGTTCGTATCAGTTGGTAATCAGAGCTAGTTAGAGGTATCACATTACATCCCTTGTTTTTGTTGTTTTGAGCCAGTTTTTATCCATCAATTTTGTTGCTAGGTCATTAGGGTTTTGTGTCAAATCGTGGGAAGGGTTTCTTGTGAAGTCCGAATCGTTCGCTTCATGTTAGTGTGCTGTCCGCAATTTTCCAGAATTATTCCAGTATTTTCGTGTGTTGTTTCTGCCCAAGTTTCATCCATGAGTTTGTTGGTGTTGTGTTTGAATCATTAGAGTAAAAAAAAAACAAAAAAAAGTCACGCACCTTATTTTGTTCTCACGTCAAGATGCTGGAATTTCGTTTTGAGTATTGCTGAAATTCTGTTTTACCTATTTCATGAGTTTTGGTTGTTGTTCTTGTAAACCTTGGATACCATAATATAATTTGAGAAAGTTCTTGAGTTCTTGAACAAGATTCTTGAAGTTCTTGGACCTGCAAGACTTGACTTGAAAGTTCTTGAAACCATAAAATCAAGAACTAGGGTTTCTTGAAAGTTTGAATAACCTTGCATCCGCTTCTTGATCTTGTCGTATAATCTGAAATTGTGATCCTTGAAGAGCCGAAATCTTGAACAAAAGACAAAAAAAGAAGAAAAGAAACGAAACAAAAAAAAAGAGGAACGAGAGACATTCGGCTCAAGGGAAATCAGATTTCCAAATCTTGATTGGTTTGAGTTTCCAATTCTTGGTTGGCTTCCAAATCTTAATTGGCTTCAATATCTTGAGCTTCCTATTCTCGACTGAATTCCAACAACCTCAAATGACCTGGATAGCCCCAAAAACACCCCAAACCAGTTTCCTAAACCGCTACAAAGACCTTATCCAAATCACCCTTGGATTCTTGAGTTTCCTAAATTGGTTGGACTAGTTGTTGCAAACCGAATTGGCTGAAATTTGAGGGCTGATTCTGGCATTATTTGAACACCACAAAAGCACCTTTTTCCCTCCAAAATACTGACCAGAACTCGGGAAAAACAGCAGCTCAAAATTCCAGTTTTCGGGTTGGAGTCTTTCTAGGATTCCAAATTTCAGCTTTGAGTTGTGAGTCGCGTCTAGTATCGATCATCTTAGGATTGCTTTCCTACATTATTTGAGTCATTAAACAGCATCTTAATTGTGTCATATACCTGAGTTTGTTCCAGTTTGACCCCTTGCTTCATTCATTGTTTGATACGTGGTTGAACGTCGACATTGGAGCTCCTTGGAGGAAATTTTCTGATTTTTTCAAGAGTGGCAAACAAAGGCCAATAAGGGTTATTTGTGAGATCATTAGAGTGAGTAATTTTGAGTGACACAAGAGAGTTGAGTGTAAACACGTAAGGGAGCGTGAAAGGCAATATACCCTTGTGTCTTTGCTAACTCTTTTTACAGGTTTACCTTAGCATGGATTCTCACCCTTTTGACAATAAACTTAACATGGAGGCCTTGATGAGTGAGTTCCAATGGAGGATGGACATGTCCCTTGAATCCCTACATGAGTGAATAGACCAACTTGAGAACCATCAACAACGAAGTAACTCGGTTCATGGAGGAAGCAATAGGGATGAATCCGGTCCTATGCATGGCGGAGATGAGAAAGACCGACGGCCTAGATATGCTCACCAAGACCAAAGAAGGAACGATGATGCACTCAAAGAGATCAAAATCAAAATCCCCTCATTCCAAGGGAAATCCGATCCGGATGCCTACTTGGAGTGGGAGAAACGCATCGAGATGATCTTCGAATGTCAAGACTATAGGGAGGACCAAAAGGTAAACTCTCGAGTTCACGGATTACGCCATTATTTGGTCGGATCAAGTGCGACTTAGCCGAAGGAGATGTGGAGAACTACCTGTGACCACATGGCATGAACTTCGCAGGTTGATGAGGAAACGGTTCATTCCAAGTCACTATCACCGAGACCTTTATCAAAAACTACAAAACTTGAGTCAAGGGTCTCGAAGTGTAGATGACTATTTCAAGGAGATGGAAATAGCCATGCTACGTGCCGATGTAGTGGAGGACCGGGAAGCGACAATGGCTAGGTTCTTAACTGGGTTGAGACCCAAGATTGCAGAGGTAGTGGAGTTGCATCACTACGTGGAAATCACGGACATGGTGGACAAAGCTTCCAAAGTGGAGCGTCGCCTCAAGAGGAGGGATGCCACTCGACTCACTAGTACACCGGTTAGCTCGAATTGGAGAACATAGTGATGAGAACCAGGGCCAGGGCCCAGTCCAAGTTCCATTTGGCCCAGTCACACGTGCACGGGCCAAGCTCTTCAAGGAATCACTCCAAGCCCTTGTTCGAGCTGTCCACGATCAACATGGAGCCTATAGAGATATTGAAGGCTTGGAGAGGGTCAATCAAGCAACTTACACTTTGGTCCAAGCCCAAGAAGACCCCAGTGGGCCTCCTTACGAAGCGGCCGAGTAGGGCCTTAGTCATTGTTTTCAATTTAGTTGGATTCGTTGTTCGTAGAAGGCATGGGCCGGCCCACCTTGATGACAAGGTAGCCGACCTCCCCTTTAGGTTTCTTTAGGGTTTTGTTATTTCATTAAGCCTATAAATAGGCTAGTCTTGTAAGGTTAAAACTTAGTTTTTGATGAATAAAATTCTTAGTGCATTCGTTTTCTTTCAAAGAGAATTCGAGCCTTTTAACTTGCTTGGCAAGGGTTATTGAGCAATCTCGCGTCCTGTCCTTGATTGTTCATCCGACCTATTCCCCTGGAGTATTCACCTTCATCGGAGTGTCGTCTACCACCTTCAAATCAAATCGTGTTGTCCGTTTGGTTAGAGGTTCCGCACACCAAGCGTAGGACATCCCCGCTAGATCCTTGGGCAAACGTGCTACGTGTCTTGACCGTGGATCGAGGAGCGTATCAGTTGGTATCAGAGCTTTGGTGGAGGTATCTTCCGTTATATCCGTAGTTGTGTCTTAGTTTTCATTAATTCCGCTGCCTTGTTAAAAAAAAAAAAAAAATTCTGTTCGCTAGCTTTGGTATTTTGTTGTGCCGTTTCCTTTCGTTTGATGTCTAGAAATTCTGGTCATTGCTTTTATTAATTGAGTCCGTCCGTTTGTGTCTTCAAGTCTGTCCGTTGCTGCTTTGTTAGTCAAAAAAAAAAACAAAAAAAACAAAACAAACAAAATCTGTTTGCATCGCTTGTCAAAGAGAAAAAAAATTCTGTCCGCTAGTTCTCGTTGTTTGTCGCGTCAATTTCTGGACAGTTGTGTGTTATTGTCGATAGTCCCAATCTGCCCAGATTTCATACTCTAGTGACATCCATTCTGCCCAGCAATTAGCCTTGCCGAATCTGCAAAAAAAAAAAAAAAAGAAGAAGCAAGTTGCGGCTAGGGCTTTGCCTTGTGGCCAAATCTGTCCAAATCTTAGTAGCTTATTCAAGTTGTTTACTTATCTTGTCTAAACTGATTTGGGGTTAAAACTTGTTGGAGTTGAGAATCTTGAAGGAAACTACAACCATCTAGGGTTTCTTGAGTTCTTGGAATTAAATCTTGAAGTTCTTGGGAGTTCTTGGGAAATCTTGGAGTTTTTGGCTGATTAGTTGTAGTACGTAGAGCTGCCCAGAAATCTGGTTTGTGAACCTTTCTTCCGTCCAGGTTTAGTTGCAGTTGTTAAGTTAAAAAAAAAAAAAAAAAAAACAGAAACGCAAAAGGCAAGAGGGAAACAAGAAGAACATTCGGCCAACAAGAAACCAAGAAGGAAGCCGTAACTCTTTATTGTCAAATCTGTCTTGTTATTTCTTGTTTCAAACCAGAAAATTACATCAAGAAAAGAAAAGAATTCAAAAGTTTTTGGCCAACCAGAAAATTACATCAAGAAAAGAAAAGGAATTCAAAAGTTTTGGCCAACCTCTTCTTGAAATTCTTGGTTATCTTGAGCCTTGATCACTTGAGCAACCTTTGTTTGAGGTTCTTGATTATCTTGAACTTTAAACACTTGCACTTCCCTTCGCACAAAGAGTTTCTTGTAAGCCCTTGCATCCATACGTGGCTTTCTTGGTTGAGGGGTGAATTTCTTGGGAGATTCTTGAGTAGCATCACTCGCATGCCCTTGGGAGTCCATTAGAGCCGAATTTCTGGAATCACAAGAGTTAATTTCTGGAGTCACAAGAACCGAATCTGCCTTGAAGGAGAGAGGGCCGAACTTCTTGTTCTTGGAGTAGAGGGAGAGCCGAATTGTTTGGGTAAATTGCGGCTGTGAAGAGGGAGTCTTATAGGGAGTATAACCGACTTTGGGAAGGCCTTCAAAGAGGAGGAAATCTGGAAATTTCAGAGTTCCAAATCTGGTTGGTGTTGTGAGCAAAGTGTGCGGCTGCTCAAGGGGGGGGTTATAAGGGTTCTTTTAGCCGACTTTGGGAAGGGAATAAAGGGAAGATTTCTGGAAAATTGCGGTAAAAGGAGAGAGAGGGAACCGAATCTGTTTGGGGGGGGGATTAGAAGTTGCTTAAAGAAGGACTTCAAGGGGATTACCAACTCTAACTTGTTTTCTAACTTAGTTTAGGAGACTAAGTACCACACTTGGATAACACTTGGACACCTTCCTACACTTTCTCCTCCATTTTAGGATATCCTCCTATATTTTATCATCCTTTTTAGGAAACCACTCCTACATCTTAGGAATTCTTAGAGTTTCCTTTCTTGGCAATATTTCCAAATCTGTCCACCACCTTTAAGCCTTCCAAAACCGTCCTTTCCTTCACCAAAATATCATCCACTTGCATCCTTCACTCTTGTTTACTCTTGTGGGAAAAGTTGGAGACAATTATTGGACTCGAGCAACATTACTCAACTACCTGAACCAACAGGTAAGGTACTTGGTAAGTTTTATAGAGTGACTTGAGCACTATACACGAGCGCGAGAGATACACTCAGGGAGTGAAGTGAGGATTATATTTGCACTTTCTTGCTTGTTACTAACCTTTGCAGGGGCACAAAAGAGACATGGAGCAAGATCAACAACCACCATCAAAAGACTACTCTCTATTGTTCACCGCCATGAGGCATGAGCTCAAACGAATCAGTGAGCAACAAATGGAGACGTTACACACTCGTTTTCAGGAGTTGTCTAGGAGCCTTACGCGAGACTCTCGTTCTAGGTCCCATAACCGGAGTAACCATGGCACCAAAGAAACAAATGGCGAAGACTACTCCGCTAGTGAGGATGAGGAACGACCCGAGAGGCCTACAAGGGACATGCCCAAAAACGAAATCAAGGGGCTTAAAATTCAAGTTCCCGCATTCAAGGGCAAAAGTGACCCTGAGGCTTACTTGGAGTGGGAAGGCCGTATCGAGATGGTCTTCGACTGCTATGACTATAGCGAGGAGCAAAAAGTGAAGGTTGCCACCGTCGAGTTCACCGACTACGCACTAGTCTGGTGGGACCAAGTGAGGACCACGAGGAGGAGGATGGGAGAACCACGTGTCCGGACTTGGCGAGAACTCAAGGCACTAATGCGCAAGCGATTTGTTCCTAGCTACTACAATCGTGATCTCCACTCTAAGCTTCAAACACTCACGCAAGGCAACATGAGTGTGGAGGATTACCACAAGGAAATCGAGATGGCCATGATGAGGGCCAACATTCAAGAAGACAACGAAGCCACAATGGCTAGGTTTCTTAGGGGTCTCAATCCTGACCTTCAGGATGCCTTGGAGCTTCAACATTATTTGGACATGCACGACCTTCTAGAACTCGCCATTAAGGCCGAACGGGGGAAGAAATTAAGACGGGGAGCCCGTACTTTCCAATCTCCTACCACCACCTCGTGGAAAGGCAACCAACCACGAAGAGTGACCCACGAAGTTGGAAATGCGACAACACCAACCTATTCTAACCGCTTCCAAGGTAATGCTTCTACCCGTAATGCCTATTCTACACCTAACAAGGTTTCTGATGTGTCCAGGTCTACCTCAAAGGCGCCGCAAGAGACTCCTAAAGCTAGGAGTAGGGACATCAAGTGTTTTAAGTGCCAAGGGTTTGGGCATATTCAATCTCAATGTCCAAACCAACGGGTAATGCTGATCACTCACACTGGCGAAATCGTGTCGGATGATGACGAATGTGAGGACATGCCCGAACTGGTCGAAGACGACTGCCTAGAAGTAGAGCCAGCTGGGGAGGCATGCTCGCCTACACGTGGCGAAGTAGGTTGCTTGGTAGCATGACGAGTGTTAACCGCCCGCGTCAAAGAGGACGAGCAGCTACAACGCGAAAACCTATTCTACACCCGCTGTAAGGTAGGCGACAAAGTGTGTAGTCTCATCGTCGACGGTGGGAGTTGCACGAACGTGGCCAGCTTGCTCATGGTTGAAAGTCTAGGACTCACCACTACCCGGCATCCACACCCTTACCGCCTCCAATGGCTAAGTGAGGATGGTGAAGTACGAGTCTTCAAGCAAGCACGCATTCCCTTTTCCATTGGTACTTACACTGATGAAATCGTGTGCGACGTGGTGCCAATGCATGCTACCCATATCATTTTGGGAAGGCCCTGGCAATTCGACAAACACGTCACATTCGATGGAAGAGCAAATAAGTACACACTTTTGCATGATGGCAAACGTAAGGTCCTTACACCTCTCACACCTGCACAAGTTTATGAGGACCAACTACTTTTGCAAAGGGAGTGTGAACAAGACCGTCAAAAGAGGAAACTCAAGGCGGTCGACCCTGTAGACAGCTCCACGTCTACGACTGAGCCACCAACCAAGGGTCAAGGGAGCACACCTAGGGGCATACGCGACAAAACACCGGCCGCTCCGCCCACGCACAACATGATTATTAAGGCTAAAGATGTTCGAAAAGTGGTGCACTCTAATCAGCCTATACTTCTCATGATTTGCAAGCATGTGCTCTTAGATGTTGCTGAGCTCGACAAGGCTTTGCCCTCGAGCATAGTTGCTCTTTTGCAGGAATTTGAAGATGTTTTTCCTGACGAGGTCCCTGACGGTTTACCACCCATTTGGGGAATTGAACACCAAATCGACCTCATCCCTGGAGCACCATTGCCCAACAAACCTGCTTACCGCATGGGCCCTGAGGAGACCAAGGAGCTTCAAAGGCAAGTTGATGGCCTCTTAGGTAAGGGTTGGGTTAAGGAAAGTCTAAGCCCTTGCGCGGTACCTGTGATACTTGTTCCCAAGAAGGACGGTACTTGGCGCATGTGCACTGACTGTCGGGCTGTGAACGCTATCACTGTCAAATATCGTCATCCCATTCCCAGACTTGATGATATGCTTGATGAGCTCGATGGAGCTATTATTTTCACCAAAATTGACTTGCGGAGTGGTTATCATCAAATTAGGATGAAGGAAGGCGATGAGTGGAAGACAGCCTTCAAAACCAAGCATGGTCTCTATGAGTGGTTGGTCATGCCTTTTGGCTTGACAAATGCCCCTAGCACCTTCATGCGACTCATGAACCATGTGTTGAGACACTTTATTGGTAAATTTGTCATTGTTTACTTTGATGACATCCTGATCTATAGTCGTAGTGAGCATGAGCACTTGGAGCATGTACGATTAGTTCTTGAGACACTTCGACAGGCGCGTCTATACGCTAACCTCAAGAAGTGCACCTTTTTTACTAACGAGCTTGTGTTTTTAGGCTATGTGGTAAGTTCGCAGGGCATCAAGGTAGACAAATCCAAGATTGAGGCCATCGAACAATGGCCAACTCCCACATCCGTTCCTGACGTGCGCAGCTTTCTTGGACTGGCGGGTTTTTATCGGCGATTTGTTAAAAACTTTAGCACTATTGCCGCCCCATTGACCGCCGTGACAAAGAAGGATGACAAGTTCCATTGGGGGGAATCACAAGAACAAGCGTTTCTCGCCCTTAAGGACACACTCACACATGCACCTGTGTTAGCATTACCAAACTTTAATAAGACGTTTGAAATTGACTGTGATGCTTCTGGTGTAGGTATTGGAGCAGTCCTCATGCAAGACAAGAGGCCGTGTGCCTTCTTTAGCGAGAAATTGGGAGGAGCTGCACTGAACTACCCCACGTACGACAAGGAGTTGTACGCCTTAGTGAGGGCCTTGGAGACCTGGCAACACTACCTTCGGCCTCGGGAGTTCGTGATCCACACTGATCACGAGTCATTGAAGTACCTCAAAGGCCAACCCAAGCTAAGCAAGCGCCATGCCAAATGGGTAAGCTTCATTGACACCTTCTCCTATGTGATTAAGTACAAGACTGGCAAGACGAATGTGGTCGCTGATGCTTTGTCACGTAGACACTCCTTACTTGTCTGTCTTGATGCCAAGTTACTTGGGTTCGAAATGGTGAAAGACCTCTACACCAATGATCATGACTTTGGTGCTATCTATGCTGTGTGTGTTAAGAATCCACAGGGAAAGTACTTTTTGCATGATGGATTCCTATTCCATGTAGATAAACTATGTGTGCCTAACTCTTCCATTCGTGATCTTTTGATTCGCGAGGCACATAGTGGTGGTCTCATGGGCCACTTTGGCATTGCCAAGACTCTGGCTATGTTACAAGAGCACTTTTACTGGCCCCATATGCGTAGGGATGTTGAACGCATGGTTGGTAGGTGTGCTACTTGTCACAAAGCTAAGTCCAAGACAAACCCACATGGCTTATATACCCCGTTACCTATCCCTCACCATCCCTGGGTTGACTTGTCTATGGACTTCGTACTAGGTTTGCCTCGATCACCAAGGGGTAATGATTCTATATTTGTGGTGGTTGATAGGTTTTCTAAGATGGCTCATTTTATCCCCTGTCACAAAACTGATGATGCATCTCATATTGCTACTCTATTCTTCAAGGAAATTGTCCGTCTGCATGGTATGCCTAGGACCATTGTTAGTGATAGGGATGTGAAATTCCTAAGTTACTTTTGGAAGACTCTGTGGTCTAAACTTGGCACTCGGTTACTATTCTCCACCACCAGTCATCCACAAAGCGATGGACAAACTGAAGTTGTCAATCGCACACTCGGCACACTACTTCGGGCATTGATTAAAAAGAATCTTAAGACTTGGGAAGAGTGTTTGCCTCATGTTGAATTCGCCTACAATCGAGTTGTTCACAGTGCTACACACTACTCACCTTTTGAGATTGTTTATGGCTTTAACCCGCTGACCCCTCTTGATTTAGTACCCTTACCTTCCTCTGAGCACACAAGCTTAGATGGGAAAAAGAAGGCCGATTTTGTACGCAGGTTACATGAAGCCGCTCGAGCAAACATTGAAAGGCGTACTCAGCAATACACCCAGCAGGCTAACAAGCACCGCCGCAAAATGATTTTTGAGCCTGGTGATTGGGTTTGGTTACACTTACGCAAAGAGAGGTTCCCCAAGCAGCGACAAAGCAAATTATCCCCCAGAGGGGATGGACCTTTTCGTGTACTCCAACGGGTTAATGACAACGCATACAAATTGGAGCTACCTGAGGAGTACAATGTTAGCGCGACCTTCAATGTCGCGGACTTGAGCCCGTTTCTTGGCGAGGAGGATCCAGATTTGAGGGCAAATCCTTCTCAAGAGGAGGGGACTGATGAGAACCAGGGCCAGGGCCCAGTCCAAGTTCCATTTGGCCCAGTCACACGTGCACGGGCCAAGCTCTTCAAGGAATCACTCCAAGCCCTTGTTCGAGCTGTCCACGATCAACATGGAGCCTATAGAGATATTGAAGGCTTGGAGAGGGTCAATCAAGCAACTTACACTTTGGTCCAAGCCCAAGAAGACCCCAGTGGGCCTCCTTACGAAGCGGCCGAGTAGGGCCTTAGTCATTGTTTTCAATTTAGTTGGATTCGTTGTTCGTAGAAGGCATGGGCCGGCCCACCTTGATGACAAGGTAGCCGACCTCCCCTTTAGGTTTCTTTAGGGTTTTGTTATTTCATTAAGCCTATAAATAGGCTAGTCTTGTAAGGTTAAAACTTAGTTTTTGATGAATAAAATTCTTAGTGCATTCGTTTTCTTTCAAAGAGAATTCGAGCCTTTTAACTTGCTTGGCAAGGGTTATTGAGCAATCTCGCGTCCTGTCCTTGATTGTTCATCCGAACTATTCCCCTGGAGTATTCACCTTCATCGGAGTGTCGTCTACCACCTTCAAATCAAATCGTGTTGTCCGTTTGGTTAGAGGTTCCGCACACCAAGCGTAGGACATCCCCGCTAGATCCTTGGGCAAACGTGCTACGTGTCTCGACCGTGGATCGAGGAGCATATCACATCGCATCTCAGTGTCCAAATCGACGAACCATGCTCTTACTTGAAAATGGAGAAGTAGTGACGGATGAAGAAGACAGCTATAAAGGAGTACCATCGTTGGGAGAGAAGGATGCCGATTCTAGTGAGGAAATACCAACGAATGAACAACTCGACTTAGTGGTTCAAAAGGTGCTAACTGCTCAAGTAAAGGAAGAAAATGGCCAACAAAGGGAAAACATCTTCTACACACGTTGTCACATAAAAGGCAAGGTGTGTAGTCTTATAATTGATCCCAGGAGTTGTACAAACGTGGCAAGTATGACACTAGTGGAGAAGGCCTCGCTTCCTACAATCAAGCATCCACATCCATATAGGCTCCAATAGTTGAACGACAGTGGAGATGTGCGAGTCACAAAGCAAGTCGAGATCCTATTCCGCATTGGTCGATACGAGGATAAAGTCCTCTATGATGTCGTGCCAATGCAAGCTACTCATGTGCTATTGGGGAGACCATGGCAATATGATGAAAGAACTAGCCACGATGGTTTCACCAATAAGTACACCTTTATGCACGACAACAGGAAAGTCACACTTGTGCCTCTCACTCCTAAACAAGTGCACGAGGACCAAGTCCGGTTGCAACAAGAACACGAGGAGCAAAGGAAATTGAAAGGAGCCGAGAAGAGTGAGGGAAAACTGGCCTTAAATGATTCGGCCCTTGAGAAGAGAACTGAGAGGAAGCAAAGCATGCTCGCAAAAGCCAGGGATGTAAAGAAAGCTTTACTTTCTTACCAACACTTGCTTATGATAGTATGTAAAGAAGTTATGCTTGCTTCTACCATATAACTACCATCATAACTACCATATAAATTTAACCACTGTATATTTTCATGATACCCCGTGTTATCTCATTGTTGCAGGAATTTGAGGATATGTTTCCTGAGGAGATCCCGGATGGACTACCTCCCATCCGTGGCATTGAGCACCAAATAAACCTCATTCTGGGCTCACCATTGCCCAATAAAGCCCCCTATCGCATGAGTCCCGAGGAAACCAAGGAACTACAAAGGCAAGTGGACGAACTGCTTAAGAAAGGTTGGGTGCATGAAAGCCTAAGTCCCTGTGCCGTCCTCATCATCTTGGCGCCAAAGAAGGATGGAAGCTCACGCATGTGTGGATTGCAGAGCCATCAATTCGATAACGGTAAAGTATCGTCATCCTATACCTAGGTTAGATGACATGCTAGATGAACTAAATGGGGCTGTAATTTTCATGAAAATTGATTTTAAAAGTGGGTATCACCAAAGCCGAATGAAGGACGGGGACGAATGGAAAACGGCTTTTAAGACTACTTATGGGTTGTATAAATGGCTAGTCATGCCCTTTGGTTTATCTAACGCCCCTAATACATTCATGAGGTTAATGAATCATATTCTACGCCCTTTTCTTGATAAATTTGTGGTAGTCTATTTTGATGATATCTTAGTCTCTAGTCGAAATCTTGATGAACACATAGATCATTTACGTGTTATTTTAAATGCCTTATGCCAAGCAAGTTTGTATGCTAACTTGAAAAAGTGTTCTTTTTGCACTAATCAGTTGGTCTTTCAAGGATATGTTATTAGTGCATAGGGAATACAGGTAGATAAAAGGAAGGTGAAAGCGATCCAAGAATGGCCGACACCAAAGACTGTGAGCGAAGTAAGGAGCTTCCATGGATTAGCTAGTTTTTACAGCAGGTTTGTGCGAGATTTCAGCACCATTGCCGCTCCGTTGACTGCCGTAATCAAGAAGAATGTCGCCTTTCATTGGGGAGCTGACCAAGATAAGGCATTTCAATTACTTAGACACAAACTCACGCACACACCTGTACTTTCTTTGCCTAGTTTTGACAAGATGTTTGAAATCGAATGTGATACTTCAGGTGTTGGCATTGGAGCTGTGTTAATGCAAGAGGGTAGGCCTACTTTAGCGAGAAACTGAGTGGGGCAGCCTTGAACTACTCCACCTACGATAAGGAGCTATACTCCCTCATTAGGGCTCTCGAAACATGGCAACGTTATTTGAGAGCAAGGGAGTTCGTCATTCATACTGATCACGAGTCACTCAAACACTTGAAGTCACAACAAAAGCTGAACAAAAGGCATGCCGATGGATTGCTTTTGTTGAGACTTTCCCATACATGATCAAGTATAAGACAGGTAAAATCAATGTAGTAGCTGATGCCTTGTCATGCAGGTACTCTTTACTTACCTTACTCAACACTAAGCTACTTGGTTTTGAAACCATCAAGGAGTTATATGCAAAAGATCCAGATTTTAGTGAATGCTATGCACAATGCTTACAATCTAGGTTGGATCACTTTTTTATGCATGATGGTTATTTGTTTCGAGTTGAAAAACTATGCATCCCTCAGTCTATTGTTAGTCCATGAAGCACATTCAGGTAGTCTAATGGGACACTTTGGTGCTGCAAAGACTTTGGTTGTTTTGCAGGAACACTTCTATTGGCCAAAGATGAGAAGAGATGTGGAACGTGTGGTTGGTCGATGCATTGTGTGCCACAAAGCTAAGTCTAAGACTCAACCATTCGGTTTGTATACCCCTTTACCTGTGCCTACTACACCTTGGATCGATATTTCTATGAATTTTGTACTTGGGTTGCCTAGGTCTAGGAAAGGACATGATAGCATATTTGTGGTAGTTGACAGATTTCCTAAAATGGCTCATTTCATTGCTTGTCACAAAACGGATGATGCTTCTTACATTGCTGATTTGTTCTTTCGTGGGATAGTTAGGTTACATGGCATGCCTAGAACTATTGTTTCTGACAGGGATGTTAAATTTCTTAGCTATTTCTGGAAGACATTGTGGGGGAAATTAGGTACTAAACTGTTATTCTCGACTTCAAGTCACCCACAAACGGATAGCCAAACAGAAGTTGTTAATCGCACTTTATCTACATTGTTGCGTGCCATCATTAAAAAGAACATTAAGTCTTAGGAGGAATGTCTTCCTCATGTTGAGTTTGCCTATAACCGAACTGTGCATAGTGCTACACGTTTCTCACCTTTTGAAGTTGTATATGGTTTTAACCCGTTAACTTCTTTGGATTTGTCACCTTTGCCGTTGTCTGAGTGTGTCAATCTGGATGAAAAGAAAAAGGCAGATTTTGTGAAGGCACTACATGAGAAAGTGTGACTCAACATTGAGCAACGCACGAGTCAATATGCGAAGCAGGCAAACAAAGGAAGGCGTCAAATGATCTTTGATTGGTTGCACCTTCGCAAAGAGAGGTTTCCAGTTCAACGACAAAGCAAGCTACTCCCCTGAGGCGACGGTTCCTTCCAAGTTCTTGAGCGTGTGAACAACAATGCTTACAAGTTGGACCTCCCAGGTGAGTATGGAGCTATAAGTGCCACATTTAATGTCACTGACTTTAGTCCCTTTCTCGCAGAAGATGAATCAGATTTGAGGGCAAATCCTTTTCAAGAGGAGGGGAATGATGCGAAGGAGAACATCGAGTAGACCATACAAGTAGAACAAGTGAAGGTTTCCCTCGGCCCTGTCACTCGAGCACGCGTCAAGAAAATGAAGGAAGCACTCCAACTTCTAGTACAAGCTGCCCAAGCCCAAGTTGGGAGGCCTCGGCCCATAGAAGGCCTTGCAAGTGAGAATGAAAGACAAATCACCTTGGTAGAGGCCTTGCTCGATGAAGAGGACCTTGTTTGAAGGCCACAGCCCTTTCTGGAGTATCATGGTTAATCATATAGTTATTTAAAGTTTAAGTATTGCATTAGTAGTTATGGCCTAGATCAATAAAGCTCATGTTGAGCATAGGACCGAGTAGGAGGCCCTTTGGAGGCCCACTACCTTTGGCCGAACTTAGCAAGGGCCACGGACCTTCCTTGGAGCCCTAAGTCCCTTTTGGATTTTCGAGCATCTAGTAGTAGTATTATATATAGGACTATTGCTTGTATTATTTTTTTTCAGATTTGGTTTAATACAAAATTGAGAGTTCTCTCATTGGCTTCTTGTGAGCTTTTCCTGAAGTTCTTAGAATAATTCCCTAGGATCTTCAAGGTGACTTATCAATCTAGAATCACACTAGATTGTGGCGTCTTCTACACTATACCAAGGTTCGTTAGCCACGTGATTAACGGGTAAAGATTTCATCAACTCCAAACGTGCTCCGTCCCTCTAGATCCTGTGCGCCTGTCTCTTGCGGGTTTCGTCACAAGTTGGCGATGTTCGTATCAGTTGGTAATCAGAGCTAGTTAGAGGTATCACATTACATCCCTTGTTTTTGTTGTTTTGAGCCAGTTTTTATCCATCAATTTTGTTGCTAGGTCATTAGGGTTTTGTGTCAAATCGTGGGAAGGGTTTCTTGTGAAGTCCGAATCGTTCGCTTCATGTTAGTGTGCTGTCCGCAATTTTCCAGAATTATTCCAGTATTTTCGTGTGTTGTTTCTGCCCAAGTTTCATCCATGAGTTTGTTGGTGTTGTGTTTGAATCATTAGAGTAAAAAAAAAACAAAAAAAAGTCACGCACCTTATTTTGTTCTCACGTCAAGATGCTGGAATTTCGTTTTGAGTATTGCTGAAATTCTGTTTTACCTATTTCATGAGTTTTGGTTGTTGTTCTTGTAAACCTTGGATACCATAATATAATTTGAGAAAGTTCTTGAGTTCTTGAACAAGATTCTTGAAGTTCTTGGACCTGCAAGACTTGACTTGAAAGTTCTTGAAACCATAAAATCAAGAACTAGGGTTTCTTGAAAGTTTGAATAACCTTGCATCCGCTTCTTGATCTTGTCGTATAATCTGAAATTGTGATCCTTGAAGAGCCGAAATCTTGAACAAAAGACAAAAAAAGAAGAAAAGAAACGAAACAAAAAAAAAGAGGAACGAGAGACATTCGGCTCAAGGGAAATCAGATTTCCAAATCTTGATTGGTTTGAGTTTCCAATTCTTGGTTGGCTTCCAAATCTTAATTGGCTTCAATATCTTGAGCTTCCTATTCTCGACTGAATTCCAACAACCTCAAATGACCTGGATAGCCCCAAAAACACCCCAAACCAGTTTCCTAAACCGCTACAAAGACCTTATCCAAATCACCCTTGGATTCTTGAGTTTCCTAAATTGGTTGGACTAGTTGTTGCAAACCGAATTGGCTGAAATTTGAGGGCTGATTCTGGCATTATTTGAACACCACAAAAGCACCTTTTTCCCTCCAAAATACTGACCAGAACTCGGGAAAAACAGCAGCTCAAAATTCCAGTTTTCGGGTTGGAGTCTTTCTAGGATTCCAAATTTCAGCTTTGAGTTGTGAGTCGCGTCTAGTATCGATCATCTTAGGATTGCTTTCCTACATTATTTGAGTCATTAAACAGCATCTTAATTGTGTCATATACCTGAGTTTGTTCCAGTTTGACCCCTTGCTTCATTCATTGTTTGATACGTGGTTGAACGTCGACATTGGAGCTCCTTGGAGGAAATTTTCTGATTTTTTCAAGAGTGGCAAACAAAGGCCAATAAGGGTTATTTGTGAGATCATTAGAGTGAGTAATTTTGAGTGACACAAGAGAGTTGAGTGTAAACACGTAAGGGAGCGTGAAAGGCAATATACCCTTGTGTCTTTGCTAACTCTTTTTACAGGTTTACCTTAGCATGGATTCTCACCCTTTTGACAATAAACTTAACATGGAGGCCTTGATGAGTGAGTTCCAATGGAGGATGGACATGTCCCTTGAATCCCTACATGAGTGAATAGACCAACTTGAGAACCATCAACAACGAAGTAACTCGGTTCATGGAGGAAGCAATAGGGATGAATCCGGTCCTATGCATGGCGGAGATGAGAAAGACCGACGGCCTAGATATGCTCACCAAGACCAAAGAAGGAACGATGATGCACTCAAAGAGATCAAAATCAAAATCCCCTCATTCCAAGGGAAATCCGATCCGGATGCCTACTTGGAGTGGGAGAAACGCATCGAGATGATCTTCGAATGTCAAGACTATAGGGAGGACCAAAAGGTAAACTCTCGAGTTCACGGATTACGCCATTATTTGGTCGGATCAAGTGCGACTTAGCCGAAGGAGATGTGGAGAACTACCTGTGACCACATGGCATGAACTTCGCAGGTTGATGAGGAAACGGTTCATTCCAAGTCACTATCACCGAGACCTTTATCAAAAACTACAAAACTTGAGTCAAGGGTCTCGAAGTGTAGATGACTATTTCAAGGAGATGGAAATAGCCATGCTACGTGCCGATGTAGTGGAGGACCGGGAAGCGACAATGGCTAGGTTCTTAACTGGGTTGAGACCCAAGATTGCAGAGGTAGTGGAGTTGCATCACTACGTGGAAATCACGGACATGGTGGACAAAGCTTCCAAAGTGGAGCGTCGCCTCAAGAGGAGGGATGCCACTCGACTCACTAGTACACCGGTTAGCTCGAATTGGAGAACATATCCGACTACGAAGGAGAAGAAACCGATTATGGGAGCTTCGGGAAGGATACCAAGGCGGTGACTGATGCCTCTAAAGCCCATAACCGTGAGATCAAGTGCTTCAAAAGCCAAGGGTTTGGTCACATCGTGATGAGAACCAGGGCCAGGGCCCAGTCCAAGTTCCATTTGGCCCAGTCACACGTGCACGGGCCAAGCTCTTCAAGGAATCACTCCAAGCCCTTGTTCGAGCTGTCCACGATCAACATGGAGCCTATAGAGATATTGAAGGCTTGGAGAGGGTCAATCAAGCAACTTACACTTTGGTCCAAGCCCAAGAAGACCCCAGTGGGCCTCCTTACGAAGCGGCCGAGTAGGGCCTTAGTCATTGTTTTCAATTTAGTTGGATTCGTTGTTCGTAGAAGGCATGGGCCGGCCCACCTTGATGACAAGGTAGCCGACCTCCCCTTTAGGTTTCTTTAGGGTTTTGTTATTTCATTAAGCCTATAAATAGGCTAGTCTTGTAAGGTTAAAACTTAGTTTTTGATGAATAAAATTCTTAGTGCATTCGTTTTCTTTCAAAGAGAATTCGAGCCTTTTAACTTGCTTGGCAAGGGTTATTGAGCAATCTCGCGTCCTGTCCTTGATTGTTCATCCGACCTATTCCCCTGGAGTATTCACCTTCATCGGAGTGTCGTCTACCACCTTCAAATCAAATCGTGTTGTCCGTTTGGTTAGAGGTTCCGCACACCAAGCGTAGGACATCCCCGCTAGATCCTTGGGCAAACGTGCTACGTGTCTTGACCGTGGATCGAGGAGCGTATCAGTTGGTATCAGAGCTTTGGTGGAGGTATCTTCCGTTATATCCGTAGTTGTGTCTTAGTTTTCATTAATTCCGCTGCCTTGTTAAAAAAAAAAAAAAAAATTCTGTTCGCTAGCTTTGGTATTTTGTTGTGCCGTTTCCTTTCGTTTGATGTCTAGAAATTCTGGTCATTGCTTTTATTAATTGAGTCCGTCCGTTTGTGTCTTCAAGTCTGTCCGTTGCTGCTTTGTTAGTCAAAAAAAAAAACAAAAAAAACAAAACAAACAAAATCTGTTTGCATCGCTTGTCAAAGAGAAAAAAAATTCTGTCCGCTAGTTCTCGTTGTTTGTCGCGTCAATTTCTGGACAGTTGTGTGTTATTGTCGATAGTCCCAATCTGCCCAGATTTCATACTCTAGTGACATCCATTCTGCCCAGCAATTAGCCTTGCCGAATCTGCAAAAAAAAAAAAAAAAGAAGAAGCAAGTTGCGGCTAGGGCTTTGCCTTGTGGCCAAATCTGTCCAAATCTTAGTAGCTTATTCAAGTTGTTTACTTATCTTGTCTAAACTGATTTGGGGTTAAAACTTGTTGGAGTTGAGAATCTTGAAGGAAACTACAACCATCTAGGGTTTCTTGAGTTCTTGGAATTAAATCTTGAAGTTCTTGGGAGTTCTTGGGAAATCTTGGAGTTTTTGGCTGATTAGTTGTAGTACGTAGAGCTGCCCAGAAATCTGGTTTGTGAACCTTTCTTCCGTCCAGGTTTAGTTGCAGTTGTTAAGTTAAAAAAAAAAAAAAAAAAAACAGAAACGCAAAAGGCAAGAGGGAAACAAGAAGAACATTCGGCCAACAAGAAACCAAGAAGGAAGCCGTAACTCTTTATTGTCAAATCTGTCTTGTTATTTCTTGTTTCAAACCAGAAAATTACATCAAGAAAAGAAAAGAATTCAAAAGTTTTTGGCCAACCAGAAAATTACATCAAGAAAAGAAAAGGAATTCAAAAGTTTTGGCCAACCTCTTCTTGAAATTCTTGGTTATCTTGAGCCTTGATCACTTGAGCAACCTTTGTTTGAGGTTCTTGATTATCTTGAACTTTAAACACTTGCACTTCCCTTCGCACAAAGAGTTTCTTGTAAGCCCTTGCATCCATACGTGGCTTTCTTGGTTGAGGGGTGAATTTCTTGGGAGATTCTTGAGTAGCATCACTCGCATGCCCTTGGGAGTCCATTAGAGCCGAATTTCTGGAATCACAAGAGTTAATTTCTGGAGTCACAAGAACCGAATCTGCCTTGAAGGAGAGAGGGCCGAACTTCTTGTTCTTGGAGTAGAGGGAGAGCCGAATTGTTTGGGTAAATTGCGGCTGTGAAGAGGGAGTCTTATAGGGAGTATAACCGACTTTGGGAAGGCCTTCAAAGAGGAGGAAATCTGGAAATTTCAGAGTTCCAAATCTGGTTGGTGTTGTGAGCAAAGTGTGCGGCTGCTCAAGGGGGGGGTTATAAGGGTTCTTTTAGCCGACTTTGGGAAGGGAATAAAGGGAAGATTTCTGGAAAATTGCGGTAAAAGGAGAGAGAGGGAACCGAATCTGTTTGGGGGGGGGATTAGAAGTTGCTTAAAGAAGGACTTCAAGGGGATTACCAACTCTAACTTGTTTTCTAACTTAGTTTAGGAGACTAAGTACCACACTTGGATAACACTTGGACACCTTCCTACACTTTCTCCTCCATTTTAGGATATCCTCCTATATTTTATCATCCTTTTTAGGAAACCACTCCTACATCTTAGGAATTCTTAGAGTTTCCTTTCTTGGCAATATTTCCAAATCTGTCCACCACCTTTAAGCCTTCCAAAACCGTCCTTTCCTTCACCAAAATATCATCCACTTGCATCCTTCACTCTTGTTTACTCTTGTGGGAAAAGTTGGAGACAATTATTGGACTCGAGCAACATTACTCAACTACCTGAACCAACAGGTAAGGTACTTGGTAAGTTTTATAGAGTGACTTGAGCACTATACACGAGCGCGAGAGATACACTCAGGGAGTGAAGTGAGGATTATATTTGCACTTTCTTGCTTGTTACTAACCTTTGCAGGGGCACAAAAGAGACATGGAGCAAGATCAACAACCACCATCAAAAGACTACTCTCTATTGTTCACCGCCATGAGGCATGAGCTCAAACGAATCAGTGAGCAACAAATGGAGACGTTACACACTCGTTTTCAGGAGTTGTCTAGGAGCCTTACGCGAGACTCTCGTTCTAGGTCCCATAACCGGAGTAACCATGGCACCAAAGAAACAAATGGCGAAGACTACTCCGCTAGTGAGGATGAGGAACGACCCGAGAGGCCTACAAGGGACATGCCCAAAAACGAAATCAAGGGGCTTAAAATTCAAGTTCCCGCATTCAAGGGCAAAAGTGACCCTGAGGCTTACTTGGAGTGGGAAGGCCGTATCGAGATGGTCTTCGACTGCTATGACTATAGCGAGGAGCAAAAAGTGAAGGTTGCCACCGTCGAGTTCACCGACTACGCACTAGTCTGGTGGGACCAAGTGAGGACCACGAGGAGGAGGATGGGAGAACCACGTGTCCGGACTTGGCGAGAACTCAAGGCACTAATGCGCAAGCGATTTGTTCCTAGCTACTACAATCGTGATCTCCACTCTAAGCTTCAAACACTCACGCAAGGCAACATGAGTGTGGAGGATTACCACAAGGAAATCGAGATGGCCATGATGAGGGCCAACATTCAAGAAGACAACGAAGCCACAATGGCTAGGTTTCTTAGGGGTCTCAATCCTGACCTTCAGGATGCCTTGGAGCTTCAACATTATTTGGACATGCACGACCTTCTAGAACTCGCCATTAAGGCCGAACGGGGGAAGAAATTAAGACGGGGAGCCCGTACTTTCCAATCTCCTACCACCACCTCGTGGAAAGGCAACCAACCACGAAGAGTGACCCACGAAGTTGGAAATGCGACAACACCAACCTATTCTAACCGCTTCCAAGGTAATGCTTCTACCCGTAATGCCTATTCTACACCTAACAAGGTTTCTGATGTGTCCAGGTCTACCTCAAAGGCGCCGCAAGAGACTCCTAAAGCTAGGAGTAGGGACATCAAGTGTTTTAAGTGCCAAGGGTTTGGGCATATTCAATCTCAATGTCCAAACCAACGGGTAATGCTGATCACTCACACTGGCGAAATCGTGTCGGATGATGACGAATGTGAGGACATGCCCGAACTGGTCGAAGACGACTGCCTAGAAGTAGAGCCAGCTGGGGAGGCATGCTCGCCTACACGTGGCGAAGTAGGTTGCTTGGTAGCATGACGAGTGTTAACCGCCCGCGTCAAAGAGGACGAGCAGCTACAACGCGAAAACCTATTCTACACCCGCTGTAAGGTAGGCGACAAAGTGTGTAGTCTCATCGTCGACGGTGGGAGTTGCACGAACGTGGCCAGCTTGCTCATGGTTGAAAGTCTAGGACTCACCACTACCCGGCATCCACACCCTTACCGCCTCCAATGGCTAAGTGAGGATGGTGAAGTACGAGTCTTCAAGCAAGCACGCATTCCCTTTTCCATTGGTACTTACACTGATGAAATCGTGTGCGACGTGGTGCCAATGCATGCTACCCATATCATTTTGGGAAGGCCCTGGCAATTCGACAAACACGTCACATTCGATGGAAGAGCAAATAAGTACACACTTTTGCATGATGGCAAACGTAAGGTCCTTACACCTCTCACACCTGCACAAGTTTATGAGGACCAACTACTTTTGCAAAGGGAGTGTGAACAAGACCGTCAAAAGAGGAAACTCAAGGCGGTCGACCCTGTAGACAGCTCCACGTCTACGACTGAGCCACCAACCAAGGGTCAAGGGAGCACACCTAGGGGCATACGCGACAAAACACCGGCCGCTCCGCCCACGCACAACATGATTATTAAGGCTAAAGATGTTCGAAAAGTGGTGCACTCTAATCAGCCTATACTTCTCATGATTTGCAAGCATGTGCTCTTAGATGTTGCTGAGCTCGACAAGGCTTTGCCCTCGAGCATAGTTGCTCTTTTGCAGGAATTTGAAGATGTTTTTCCTGACGAGGTCCCTGACGGTTTACCACCCATTTGGGGAATTGAACACCAAATCGACCTCATCCCTGGAGCACCATTGCCCAACAAACCTGCTTACCGCATGGGCCCTGAGGAGACCAAGGAGCTTCAAAGGCAAGTTGATGGCCTCTTAGGTAAGGGTTGGGTTAAGGAAAGTCTAAGCCCTTGCGCGGTACCTGTGATACTTGTTCCCAAGAAGGACGGTACTTGGCGCATGTGCACTGACTGTCGGGCTGTGAACGCTATCACTGTCAAATATCGTCATCCCATTCCCAGACTTGATGATATGCTTGATGAGCTCGATGGAGCTATTATTTTCACCAAAATTGACTTGCGGAGTGGTTATCATCAAATTAGGATGAAGGAAGGCGATGAGTGGAAGACAGCCTTCAAAACCAAGCATGGTCTCTATGAGTGGTTGGTCATGCCTTTTGGCTTGACAAATGCCCCTAGCACCTTCATGCGACTCATGAACCATGTGTTGAGACACTTTATTGGTAAATTTGTCATTGTTTACTTTGATGACATCCTGATCTATAGTCGTAGTGAGCATGAGCACTTGGAGCATGTACGATTAGTTCTTGAGACACTTCGACAGGCGCGTCTATACGCTAACCTCAAGAAGTGCACCTTTTTTACTAACGAGCTTGTGTTTTTAGGCTATGTGGTAAGTTCGCAGGGCATCAAGGTAGACAAATCCAAGATTGAGGCCATCGAACAATGGCCAACTCCCACATCCGTTCCTGACGTGCGCAGCTTTCTTGGACTGGCGGGTTTTTATCGGCGATTTGTTAAAAACTTTAGCACTATTGCCGCCCCATTGACCGCCGTGACAAAGAAGGATGACAAGTTCCATTGGGGGGAATCACAAGAACAAGCGTTTCTCGCCCTTAAGGACACACTCACACATGCACCTGTGTTAGCATTACCAAACTTTAATAAGACGTTTGAAATTGACTGTGATGCTTCTGGTGTAGGTATTGGAGCAGTCCTCATGCAAGACAAGAGGCCGTGTGCCTTCTTTAGCGAGAAATTGGGAGGAGCTGCACTGAACTACCCCACGTACGACAAGGAGTTGTACGCCTTAGTGAGGGCCTTGGAGACCTGGCAACACTACCTTCGGCCTCGGGAGTTCGTGATCCACACTGATCACGAGTCATTGAAGTACCTCAAAGGCCAACCCAAGCTAAGCAAGCGCCATGCCAAATGGGTAAGCTTCATTGACACCTTCTCCTATGTGATTAAGTACAAGACTGGCAAGACGAATGTGGTCGCTGATGCTTTGTCACGTAGACACTCCTTACTTGTCTGTCTTGATGCCAAGTTACTTGGGTTCGAAATGGTGAAAGACCTCTACACCAATGATCATGACTTTGGTGCTATCTATGCTGTGTGTGTTAAGAATCCACAGGGAAAGTACTTTTTGCATGATGGATTCCTATTCCATGTAGATAAACTATGTGTGCCTAACTCTTCCATTCGTGATCTTTTGATTCGCGAGGCACATAGTGGTGGTCTCATGGGCCACTTTGGCATTGCCAAGACTCTGGCTATGTTACAAGAGCACTTTTACTGGCCCCATATGCGTAGGGATGTTGAACGCATGGTTGGTAGGTGTGCTACTTGTCACAAAGCTAAGTCCAAGACAAACCCACATGGCTTATATACCCCGTTACCTATCCCTCACCATCCCTGGGTTGACTTGTCTATGGACTTCGTACTAGGTTTGCCTCGATCACCAAGGGGTAATGATTCTATATTTGTGGTGGTTGATAGGTTTTCTAAGATGGCTCATTTTATCCCCTGTCACAAAACTGATGATGCATCTCATATTGCTACTCTATTCTTCAAGGAAATTGTCCGTCTGCATGGTATGCCTAGGACCATTGTTAGTGATAGGGATGTGAAATTCCTAAGTTACTTTTGGAAGACTCTGTGGTCTAAACTTGGCACTCGGTTACTATTCTCCACCACCAGTCATCCACAAAGCGATGGACAAACTGAAGTTGTCAATCGCACACTCGGCACACTACTTCGGGCATTGATTAAAAAGAATCTTAAGACTTGGGAAGAGTGTTTGCCTCATGTTGAATTCGCCTACAATCGAGTTGTTCACAGTGCTACACACTACTCACCTTTTGAGATTGTTTATGGCTTTAACCCGCTGACCCCTCTTGATTTAGTACCCTTACCTTCCTCTGAGCACACAAGCTTAGATGGGAAAAAGAAGGCCGATTTTGTACGCAGGTTACATGAAGCCGCTCGAGCAAACATTGAAAGGCGTACTCAGCAATACACCCAGCAGGCTAACAAGCACCGCCGCAAAATGATTTTTGAGCCTGGTGATTGGGTTTGGTTACACTTACGCAAAGAGAGGTTCCCCAAGCAGCGACAAAGCAAATTATCCCCCAGAGGGGATGGACCTTTTCGTGTACTCCAACGGGTTAATGACAACGCATACAAATTGGAGCTACCTGAGGAGTACAATGTTAGCGCGACCTTCAATGTCGCGGACTTGAGCCCGTTTCTTGGCGAGGAGGATCCAGATTTGAGGGCAAATCCTTCTCAAGAGGAGGGGACTGATGAGAACCAGGGCCAGGGCCCAGTCCAAGTTCCATTTGGCCCAGTCACACGTGCACGGGCCAAGCTCTTCAAGGAATCACTCCAAGCCCTTGTTCGAGCTGTCCACGATCAACATGGAGCCTATAGAGATATTGAAGGCTTGGAGAGGGTCAATCAAGCAACTTACACTTTGGTCCAAGCCCAAGAAGACCCCAGTGGGCCTCCTTACGAAGCGGCCGAGTAGGGCCTTAGTCATTGTTTTCAATTTAGTTGGATTCGTTGTTCGTAGAAGGCATGGGCCGGCCCACCTTGATGACAAGGTAGCCGACCTCCCCTTTAGGTTTCTTTAGGGTTTTGTTATTTCATTAAGCCTATAAATAGGCTAGTCTTGTAAGGTTAAAACTTAGTTTTTGATGAATAAAATTCTTAGTGCATTCGTTTTCTTTCAAAGAGAATTCGAGCCTTTTAACTTGCTTGGCAAGGGTTATTGAGCAATCTCGCGTCCTGTCCTTGATTGTTCATCCGAACTATTCCCCTGGAGTATTCACCTTCATCGGAGTGTCGTCTACCACCTTCAAATCAAATCGTGTTGTCCGTTTGGTTAGAGGTTCCGCACACCAAGCGTAGGACATCCCCGCTAGATCCTTGGGCAAACGTGCTACGTGTCTCGACCGTGGATCGAGGAGCATATCACATCGCATCTCAGTGTCCAAATCGACGAACCATGCTCTTACTTGAAAATGGAGAAGTAGTGACGGATGAAGAAGACAGCTATAAAGGAGTACCATCGTTGGGAGAGAAGGATGCCGATTCTAGTGAGGAAATACCAACGAATGAACAACTCGACTTAGTGGTTCAAAAGGTGCTAACTGCTCAAGTAAAGGAAGAAAATGGCCAACAAAGGGAAAACATCTTCTACACACGTTGTCACATAAAAGGCAAGGTGTGTAGTCTTATAATTGATCCCAGGAGTTGTACAAACGTGGCAAGTATGACACTAGTGGAGAAGGCCTCGCTTCCTACAATCAAGCATCCACATCCATATAGGCTCCAATAGTTGAACGACAGTGGAGATGTGCGAGTCACAAAGCAAGTCGAGATCCTATTCCGCATTGGTCGATACGAGGATAAAGTCCTCTATGATGTCGTGCCAATGCAAGCTACTCATGTGCTATTGGGGAGACCATGGCAATATGATGAAAGAACTAGCCACGATGGTTTCACCAATAAGTACACCTTTATGCACGACAACAGGAAAGTCACACTTGTGCCTCTCACTCCTAAACAAGTGCACGAGGACCAAGTCCGGTTGCAACAAGAACACGAGGAGCAAAGGAAATTGAAAGGAGCCGAGAAGAGTGAGGGAAAACTGGCCTTAAATGATTCGGCCCTTGAGAAGAGAACTGAGAGGAAGCAAAGCATGCTCGCAAAAGCCAGGGATGTAAAGAAAGCTTTACTTTCTTACCAACACTTGCTTATGATAGTATGTAAAGAAGTTATGCTTGCTTCTACCATATAACTACCATCATAACTACCATATAAATTTAACCACTGTATATTTTCATGATACCCCGTGTTATCTCATTGTTGCAGGAATTTGAGGATATGTTTCCTGAGGAGATCCCGGATGGACTACCTCCCATCCGTGGCATTGAGCACCAAATAAACCTCATTCTGGGCTCACCATTGCCCAATAAAGCCCCCTATCGCATGAGTCCCGAGGAAACCAAGGAACTACAAAGGCAAGTGGACGAACTGCTTAAGAAAGGTTGGGTGCATGAAAGCCTAAGTCCCTGTGCCGTCCTCATCATCTTGGCGCCAAAGAAGGATGGAAGCTCACGCATGTGTGGATTGCAGAGCCATCAATTCGATAACGGTAAAGTATCGTCATCCTATACCTAGGTTAGATGACATGCTAGATGAACTAAATGGGGCTGTAATTTTCATGAAAATTGATTTTAAAAGTGGGTATCACCAAAGCCGAATGAAGGACGGGGACGAATGGAAAACGGCTTTTAAGACTACTTATGGGTTGTATAAATGGCTAGTCATGCCCTTTGGTTTATCTAACGCCCCTAATACATTCATGAGGTTAATGAATCATATTCTACGCCCTTTTCTTGATAAATTTGTGGTAGTCTATTTTGATGATATCTTAGTCTCTAGTCGAAATCTTGATGAACACATAGATCATTTACGTGTTATTTTAAATGCCTTATGCCAAGCAAGTTTGTATGCTAACTTGAAAAAGTGTTCTTTTTGCACTAATCAGTTGGTCTTTCAAGGATATGTTATTAGTGCATAGGGAATACAGGTAGATAAAAGGAAGGTGAAAGCGATCCAAGAATGGCCGACACCAAAGACTGTGAGCGAAGTAAGGAGCTTCCATGGATTAGCTAGTTTTTACAGCAGGTTTGTGCGAGATTTCAGCACCATTGCCGCTCCGTTGACTGCCGTAATCAAGAAGAATGTCGCCTTTCATTGGGGAGCTGACCAAGATAAGGCATTTCAATTACTTAGACACAAACTCACGCACACACCTGTACTTTCTTTGCCTAGTTTTGACAAGATGTTTGAAATCGAATGTGATACTTCAGGTGTTGGCATTGGAGCTGTGTTAATGCAAGAGGGTAGGCCTACTTTAGCGAGAAACTGAGTGGGGCAGCCTTGAACTACTCCACCTACGATAAGGAGCTATACTCCCTCATTAGGGCTCTCGAAACATGGCAACGTTATTTGAGAGCAAGGGAGTTCGTCATTCATACTGATCACGAGTCACTCAAACACTTGAAGTCACAACAAAAGCTGAACAAAAGGCATGCCGATGGATTGCTTTTGTTGAGACTTTCCCATACATGATCAAGTATAAGACAGGTAAAATCAATGTAGTAGCTGATGCCTTGTCATGCAGGTACTCTTTACTTACCTTACTCAACACTAAGCTACTTGGTTTTGAAACCATCAAGGAGTTATATGCAAAAGATCCAGATTTTAGTGAATGCTATGCACAATGCTTACAATCTAGGTTGGATCACTTTTTTATGCATGATGGTTATTTGTTTCGAGTTGAAAAACTATGCATCCCTCAGTCTATTGTTAGTCCATGAAGCACATTCAGGTAGTCTAATGGGACACTTTGGTGCTGCAAAGACTTTGGTTGTTTTGCAGGAACACTTCTATTGGCCAAAGATGAGAAGAGATGTGGAACGTGTGGTTGGTCGATGCATTGTGTGCCACAAAGCTAAGTCTAAGACTCAACCATTCGGTTTGTATACCCCTTTACCTGTGCCTACTACACCTTGGATCGATATTTCTATGAATTTTGTACTTGGGTTGCCTAGGTCTAGGAAAGGACATGATAGCATATTTGTGGTAGTTGACAGATTTCCTAAAATGGCTCATTTCATTGCTTGTCACAAAACGGATGATGCTTCTTACATTGCTGATTTGTTCTTTCGTGGGATAGTTAGGTTACATGGCATGCCTAGAACTATTGTTTCTGACAGGGATGTTAAATTTCTTAGCTATTTCTGGAAGACATTGTGGGGAAAATTAGGTACTAAACTGTTATTCTCGACTTCAAGTCACCCACAAACGGATAGCCAAACAGAAGTTGTTAATCGCACTTTATCTACATTGTTGCGTGCCATCATTAAAAAGAACATTAAGTCTTAGGAGGAATGTCTTCCTCATGTTGAGTTTGCCTATAACCGAACTGTGCATAGTGCTACACGTTTCTCACCTTTTGAAGTTGTATATGGTTTTAACCCGTTAACTTCTTTGGATTTGTCACCTTTGCCGTTGTCTGAGTGTGTCAATCTGGATGAAAAGAAAAAGGCAGATTTTGTGAAGGCACTACATGAGAAAGTGTGACTCAACATTGAGCAACGCACGAGTCAATATGCGAAGCAGGCAAACAAAGGAAGGCGTCAAATGATCTTTGATTGGTTGCACCTTCGCAAAGAGAGGTTTCCAGTTCAACGACAAAGCAAGCTACTCCCCTGAGGCGACGGTTCCTTCCAAGTTCTTGAGCGTGTGAACAACAATGCTTACAAGTTGGACCTCCCAGGTGAGTATGGAGCTATAAGTGCCACATTTAATGTCACTGACTTTAGTCCCTTTCTCGCAGAAGATGAATCAGATTTGAGGGCAAATCCTTTTCAAGAGGAGGGGAATGATGCGAAGGAGAACATCGAGTAGACCATACAAGTAGAACAAGTGAAGGTTTCCCTCGGCCCTGTCACTCGAGCACGCGTCAAGAAAATGAAGGAAGCACTCCAACTTCTAGTACAAGCTGCCCAAGCCCAAGTTGGGAGGCCTCGGCCCATAGAAGGCCTTGCAAGTGAGAATGAAAGACAAATCACCTTGGTAGAGGCCTTGCTCGATGAAGAGGACCTTGTTTGAAGGCCACAGCCCTTTCTGGAGTATCATGGTTAATCATATAGTTATTTAAAGTTTAAGTATTGCATTAGTAGTTATGGCCTAGATCAATAAAGCTCATGTTGAGCATAGGACCGAGTAGGAGGCCCTTTGGAGGCCCACTACCTTTGGCCGAACTTAGCAAGGGCCACGGACCTTCCTTGGAGCCCTAAGTCCCTTTTGGATTTTCGAGCATCTAGTAGTAGTATTATATATAGGACTATTGCTTGTATTATTTTTTTTCAGATTTGGTTTAATACAAAATTGAGAGTTCTCTCATTGGCTTCTTGTGAGCTTTTCCTGAAGTTCTTAGAATAATTCCCTAGGATCTTCAAGGTGACTTATCAATCTAGAATCACACTAGATTGTGGCGTCTTCTACACTATACCAAGGTTCGTTAGCCACGTGATTAACGGGTAAAGATTTCATCAACTCCAAACGTGCTCCGTCCCTCTAGATCCTGTGCGCCTGTCTCTTGCGGGTTTCGTCACAAGTTGGCGATGTTCGTATCAGTTGGTAATCAGAGCTAGTTAGAGGTATCACATTACATCCCTTGTTTTTGTTGTTTTGAGCCAGTTTTTATCCATCAATTTTGTTGCTAGGTCATTAGGGTTTTGTGTCAAATCGTGGGAAGGGTTTCTTGTGAAGTCCGAATCGTTCGCTTCATGTTAGTGTGCTGTCCGCAATTTTCCAGAATTATTCCAGTATTTTCGTGTGTTGTTTCTGCCCAAGTTTCATCCATGAGTTTGTTGGTGTTGTGTTTGAATCATTAGAGTAAAAAAAAAACAAAAAAAAGTCACGCACCTTATTTTGTTCTCACGTCAAGATGCTGGAATTTCGTTTTGAGTATTGCTGAAATTCTGTTTTACCTATTTCATGAGTTTTGGTTGTTGTTCTTGTAAACCTTGGATACCATAATATAATTTGGGAAAGTTCTTGAGTTCTTGAACAAGATTCTTGAAGTTCTTGGACCTGCAAGACTTGACTTGAAAGTTCTTGAAACCATAAAATCAAGAACTAGGGTTTCTTGAAAGTTTGAATAACCTTGCATCCGCTTCTTGATCTTGTCGTATAATCTGAAATTGTGATCCTTGAAGAGCCGAAATCTTGAACAAAAGACAAAAAAAGAAGAAAAGAAACGAAACAAAAAAAAAGAGGAACGAGAGACATTCGGCTCAAGGGAAATCAGATTTCCAAATCTTGATTGGTTTGAGTTTCCAATTCTTGGTTGGCTTCCAAATCTTAATTGGCTTCAATATCTTGAGCTTCCTATTCTCGACTGAATTCCAACAACCTCAAATGACCTGGATAGCCCCAAAAACACCCCAAACCAGTTTCCTAAACCGCTACAAAGACCTTATCCAAATCACCCTTGGATTCTTGAGTTTCCTAAATTGGTTGGACTAGTTGTTGCAAACCGAATTGGCTGAAATTTGAGGGCTGATTCTGGCATTATTTGAACACCACAAAAGCACCTTTTTCCCTCCAAAATACTGACCAGAACTCGGGAAAAACAGCAGCTCAAAATTCCAGTTTTCGGGTTGGAGTCTTTCTAGGATTCCAAATTTCAGCTTTGAGTTGTGAGTCGCGTCTAGTATCGATCATCTTAGGATTGCTTTCCTACATTATTTGAGTCATTAAACAGCATCTTAATTGTGTCATATACCTGAGTTTGTTCCAGTTTGACCCCTTGCTTCATTCATTGTTTGATACGTGGTTGAACGTCGACATTGGAGCTCCTTGGAGGAAATTTTCTGATTTTTTCAAGAGTGGCAAACAAAGGCCAATAAGGGTTATTTGTGAGATCATTAGAGTGAGTAATTTTGAGTGACACAAGAGAGTTGAGTGTAAACACGTAAGGGAGCGTGAAAGGCAATATACCCTTGTGTCTTTGCTAACTCTTTTTACAGGTTTACCTTAGCATGGATTCTCACCCTTTTGACAATAAACTTAACATGGAGGCCTTGATGAGTGAGTTCCAATGGAGGATGGACATGTCCCTTGAATCCCTACATGAGTGAATAGACCAACTTGAGAACCATCAACAACGAAGTAACTCGGTTCATGGAGGAAGCAATAGGGATGAATCCGGTCCTATGCATGGCGGAGATGAGAAAGACCGACGGCCTAGATATGCTCACCAAGACCAAAGAAGGAACGATGATGCACTCAAAGAGATCAAAATCAAAATCCCCTCATTCCAAGGGAAATCCGATCCGGATGCCTACTTGGAGTGGGAGAAACGCATCGAGATGATCTTCGAATGTCAAGACTATAGGGAGGACCAAAAGGTAAACTCTCGAGTTCACGGATTACGCCATTATTTGGTCGGATCAAGTGCGACTTAGCCGAAGGAGATGTGGAGAACTACCTGTGACCACATGGCATGAACTTCGCAGGTTGATGAGGAAACGGTTCATTCCAAGTCACTATCACCGAGACCTTTATCAAAAACTACAAAACTTGAGTCAAGGGTCTCGAAGTGTAGATGACTATTTCAAGGAGATGGAAATAGCCATGCTACGTGCCGATGTAGTGGAGGACCGGGAAGCGACAATGGCTAGGTTCTTAACTGGGTTGAGACCCAAGATTGCAGAGGTAGTGGAGTTGCATCACTACGTGGAAATCACGGACATGGTGGACAAAGCTTCTAAAGTGGAGCGTCGTCTCAAGAGGAGGGATGCCACTCGACTCACTAGTACACCGGTTAGCTCGAATTGGAGAACATATCCGCCTACGAAGGAGAAGAAACCGATTATGGGAGCTTCGGGAAGGATACCAAGGCGGTGACTGATGCCTCTAAAGCCCATAACCGTGAGATCAAGTGCTTCAAAAGCCAAGGGTTTGGTCACATCGCATCTCAGTGTCCAAATCGACGAACCATGCTCTTACTTGAAAATGGAGAAGTAGTGACGGATGAAGAAGACAGCTATAAAGGAGTACCATCGTTGGGAGAGAAGGATGCCGATTCTAGTGAGGAAATACCAACGAATGAACAACTCGACTTAGTGGTTCAAAAGGTGCTAACTGCTCAAGTAAAGGAAGAAAATGGCCAACAAAGGGAAAACATCTTCTACACACGTTGTCACATAAAAGGCAAGGTGTGTAGTCTTATAATTGATCCCAGGAGTTGTACAAACGTGGCAAGTATGACACTAGTGGAGAAGGCCTCGCTTCCTACAATCAAGCATTCACATCCATATAGGCTCCAATAGTTGAACGACAGTGGAGATGTGCGAGTCACAAAGCAAGTCGAGATCCTATTCCGCATTGGTCGATACGAGGATAAAGTCCTCTATGATGTCGTGCCAATGCAAGCTACTCATGTGCTATTGGGGAGACCATCGCAATATGATGAAAGAACTAGCCACGATGGTTTCACCAATAAGTACACCTTTATGCACGACAACAGGAAAGTCACACTTGTGCCTCTCACTCCTAAACAAGTGCACGAGGACCAAGTCCGGTTGCAACAAGAACACGAGGAGCAAAGGAAATTGAAAGGAGCCGAGAAGAGTGAGGGAAAACTGGCCTTAAATGATTCGGCCCTTGAGAAGAGAACTGAGAGGAAGCAAAGCATGCTCGCAAAAGCCAGGGATGTAAAGAAAGCTTTACTTTCTTACCAACACTTGCTTATGATAGTATGTAAAGAAGTTATGCTTGCTTCTACCATATAACTACCATCATAACTACCATATAAATTTAACCACTGTATATTTTCATGATACCCCGTGTTATCTCATTGTTGCAGGAATTTGAGGATATGTTTCCTGAGGAGATCCCGGATGGACTACCTCCCATCCGTGGCATTGAGCACCAAATAAACCTCATTCTGGGCTCACCATTGCCCAATAAAGCCCCCTATCGCATGAGTCCCGAGGAAACCAAGGAACTACAAAGGCAAGTGGACGAACTGCTTAAGAAAGGTTGGGTGCATGAAAGCCTAAGTCCCTGTGCCGTCCTCATCATCTTGGCGCCAAAGAAGGATGGAAGCTCACGCATGTGTGGATTGCAGAGCCATCAATTCGATAACGGTAAAGTATCGTCATCCTATACCTAGGTTAGATGACATGCTAGATGAACTAAATGGGGCTGTAATTTTCATGAAAATTGATTTTAAAAGTGGGTATCACCAAAGCCGAATGAAGGACGGGGACGAATGGAAAACGGCTTTTAAGACTACTTATGGGTTGTATAAATGGCTAGTCATGCCCTTTGGTTTATCTAACGCCCCTAATACATTCATGAGGTTAATGAATCATATTCTACGCCCTTTTCTTGATAAATTTGTGGTAGTCTATTTTGATGATATCTTAGTCTCTAGTCGAAATCTTGATGAACACATAGATCATTTACGTGTTATTTTAAATGCCTTATGCCAAGCAAGTTTGTATGCTAACTTGAAAAAGTGTTCTTTTTGCACTAATCAGTTGGTCTTTCAAGGATATGTTATTAGTGCATAGGGAATACAGGTAGATAAAAGGAAGGTGAAAGCGATCCAAGAATGGCCGACACCAAAGACTGTGAGCGAAGTAAGGAGCTTCCATGGATTAGCTAGTTTTTACAGCAGGTTTGTGCGAGATTTCAGCACCATTGCCGCTCCGTTGACTGCCGTAATCAAGAAGAATGTCGCCTTTCATTGGGGAGCTGACCAAGATAAGGCATTTCAATTACTTAGACACAAACTCACGCACACACCTGTACTTTCTTTGCCTAGTTTTGACAAGATGTTTGAAATCGAATGTGATACTTCAGGTGTTGGCATTGGAGCTGTGTTAATGCAAGAGGGTAGGCCTACTTTAGCGAGAAACTGAGTGGGGCAGCCTTGAACTACTCCACCTACGATAAGGAGCTATACTCCCTCATTAGGGCTCTCGAAACATGGCAACGTTATTTGAGAGCAAGGGAGTTCGTCATTCATACTGATCACGAGTCACTCAAACACTTGAAGTCACAACAAAAGCTGAACAAAAGGCATGCCGATGGATTGCTTTTGTTGAGACTTTCCCATACATGATCAAGTATAAGACAGGTAAAATCAATGTAGTAGCTGATGCCTTGTCATGCAGGTACTCTTTACTTACCTTACTCAACACTAAGCTACTTGGTTTTGAAACCATCAAGGAGTTATATGCAAAAGATCCAGATTTTAGTGAATGCTATGCACAATGCTTACAATCTAGGTTGGATCACTTTTTTATGCATGATGGTTATTTGTTTCGAGTTGAAAAACTATGCATCCCTCAGTCTATTGTTAGTCCATGAAGCACATTCAGGTAGTCTAATGGGACACTTTGGTGCTGCAAAGACTTTGGTTGTTTTGCAGGAACACTTCTATTGGCCAAAGATGAGAAGAGATGTGGAACGTGTGGTTGGTCGATGCATTGTGTGCCACAAAGCTAAGTCTAAGACTCAACCATTCGGTTTGTATACCCCTTTACCTGTGCCTACTACACCTTGGATCGATATTTCTATGAATTTTGTACTTGGGTTGCCTAGGTCTAGGAAAGGACATGATAGCATATTTGTGGTAGTTGACAGATTTCCTAAAATGGCTCATTTCATTGCTTGTCACAAAACGGATGATGCTTCTTACATTGCTGATTTGTTCTTTCGTGGGATAGTTAGGTTACATGGCATGCCTAGAACTATTGTTTCTGACAGGGATGTTAAATTTCTTAGCTATTTCTGGAAGACATTGTGGGGAAAATTAGGTACTAAACTGTTATTCTCGACTTCAAGTCACCCACAAACGGATAGCCAAACAGAAGTTGTTAATCGCACTTTATCTACATTGTTGCGTGCCATCATTAAAAAGAACATTAAGTCTTAGGAGGAATGTCTTCCTCATGTTGAGTTTGCCTATAACCGAACTGTGCATAGTGCTACACGTTTCTCACCTTTTGAAGTTGTATATGGTTTTAACCCGTTAACTTCTTTGGATTTGTCACCTTTGCCGTTGTCTGAGTGTGTCAATCTGGATGAAAAGAAAAAGGCAGATTTTGTGAAGGCACTACATGAGAAAGTGTGACTCAACATTGAGCAACGCACGAGTCAATATGCGAAGCAGGCAAACAAAGGAAGGCGTCAAATGATCTTTGATTGGTTGCACCTTCGCAAAGAGAGGTTTCCAGTTCAACGACAAAGCAAGCTACTCCCCTGAGGCGACGGTTCCTTCCAAGTTCTTGAGCGTGTGAACAACAATGCTTACAAGTTGGACCTCCCAGGTGAGTATGGAGCTATAAGTGCCACATTTAATGTCACTGACTTTAGTCCCTTTCTCGCAGAAGATGAATCAGATTTGAGGGCAAATCCTTTTCAAGAGGAGGGGAATGATGCGAAGGAGAACATCGAGTAGACCATACAAGTAGAACAAGTGAAGGTTTCCCTCGGCCCTGTCACTCGAGCACGCGTCAAGAAAATGAAGGAAGCACTCCAACTTCTAGTACAAGCTGCCCAAGCCCAAGTTGGGAGGCCTCGGCCCATAGAAGGCCTTGCAAGTGAGAATGAAAGACAAATCACCTTGGTAGAGGCCTTGCTCGATGAAGAGGACCTTGTTTGAAGGCCACAGCCCTTTCTGGAGTATCATGGTTAATCATATAGTTATTTAAAGTTTAAGTATTGCATTAGTAGTTATGGCCTAGATCAATAAAGCTCATGTTGAGCATAGGACCGAGTAGGAGGCCCTTTGGAGGCCCACTACCTTTGGCCGAACTTAGCAAGGGCCACGGACCTT
The DNA here is from genome assembly GCF_036785885.1 of Coffea arabica. Lineage (NCBI taxonomy): Eukaryota > Viridiplantae > Streptophyta > Magnoliopsida > Gentianales > Rubiaceae > Coffea > Coffea arabica. The sequence goes on from NC_092317.1 coordinate 31,442,593, forward strand.
CCTTGGAGCCCTAAGTCCCTTTTGGATTTTCGAGCATCTAGTAGTAGTATTATATATAGGACTATTGCTTGTATTATTTTTTTTCAGATTTGGTTTAATACAAAATTGAGAGTTCTCTCATTGGCTTCTTGTGAGCTTTTCCTGAAGTTCTTAGAATAATTCCCTAGGATCTTCAAGGTGACTTATCAATCTAGAATCACACTAGATTGTGGCGTCTTCTACACTATACCAAGGTTCGTTAGCCACGTGATTAACGGGTAAAGATTTCATCAACTCCAAACGTGCTCCGTCCCTCTAGATCCTGTGCGCCTGTCTCTTGCGGGTTTCGTCACAAGTTGGCGATGTTCGTATCAGTTGGTAATCAGAGCTAGTTAGAGGTATCACATTACATCCCTTGTTTTTGTTGTTTTGAGCCAGTTTTTATCCATCAATTTTGTTGCTAGGTCATTAGGGTTTTGTGTCAAATCGTGGGAAGGGTTTCTTGTGAAGTCCGAATCGTTCGCTTCATGTTAGTGTGCTGTCCGCAATTTTCCAGAATTATTCCAGTATTTTCGTGTGTTGTTTCTGCCCAAGTTTCATCCATGAGTTTGTTGGTGTTGTGTTTGAATCATTAGAGTAAAAAAAAAACAAAAAAAAGTCACGCACCTTATTTTGTTCTCACGTCAAGATGCTGGAATTTCGTTTTGAGTATTGCTGAAATTCTGTTTTACCTATTTCATGAGTTTTGGTTGTTGTTCTTGTAAACCTTGGATACCATAATATAATTTGGGAAAGTTCTTGAGTTCTTGAACAAGATTCTTGAAGTTCTTGGACCTGCAAGACTTGACTTGAAAGTTCTTGAAACCATAAAATCAAGAACTAGGGTTTCTTGAAAGTTTGAATAACCTTGCATCCGCTTCTTGATCTTGTCGTATAATCTGAAATTGTGATCCTTGAAGAGCCGAAATCTTGAACAAAAGACAAAAAAAGAAGAAAAGAAACGAAACAAAAAAAAAGAGGAACGAGAGACATTCGGCTCAAGGGAAATCAGATTTCCAAATCTTGATTGGTTTGAGTTTCCAATTCTTGGTTGGCTTCCAAATCTTAATTGGCTTCAATATCTTGAGCTTCCTATTCTCGACTGAATTCCAACAACCTCAAATGACCTGGATAGCCCCAAAAACACCCCAAACCAGTTTCCTAAACCGCTACAAAGACCTTATCCAAATCACCCTTGGATTCTTGAGTTTCCTAAATTGGTTGGACTAGTTGTTGCAAACCGAATTGGCTGAAATTTGAGGGCTGATTCTGGCATTATTTGAACACCACAAAAGCACCTTTTTCCCTCCAAAATACTGACCAGAACTCGGGAAAAACAGCAGCTCAAAATTCCAGTTTTCGGGTTGGAGTCTTTCTAGGATTCCAAATTTCAGCTTTGAGTTGTGAGTCGCGTCTAGTATCGATCATCTTAGGATTGCTTTCCTACATTATTTGAGTCATTAAACAGCATCTTAATTGTGTCATATACCTGAGTTTGTTCCAGTTTGACCCCTTGCTTCATTCATTGTTTGATACGTGGTTGAACGTCGACATTGGAGCTCCTTGGAGGAAATTTTCTGATTTTTTCAAGAGTGGCAAACAAAGGCCAATAAGGGTTATTTGTGAGATCATTAGAGTGAGTAATTTTGAGTGACACAAGAGAGTTGAGTGTAAACACGTAAGGGAGCGTGAAAGGCAATATACCCTTGTGTCTTTGCTAACTCTTTTTACAGGTTTACCTTAGCATGGATTCTCACCCTTTTGACAATAAACTTAACATGGAGGCCTTGATGAGTGAGTTCCAATGGAGGATGGACATGTCCCTTGAATCCCTACATGAGTGAATAGACCAACTTGAGAACCATCAACAACGAAGTAACTCGGTTCATGGAGGAAGCAATAGGGATGAATCCGGTCCTATGCATGGCGGAGATGAGAAAGACCGACGGCCTAGATATGCTCACCAAGACCAAAGAAGGAACGATGATGCACTCAAAGAGATCAAAATCAAAATCCCCTCATTCCAAGGGAAATCCGATCCGGATGCCTACTTGGAGTGGGAGAAACGCATCGAGATGATCTTCGAATGTCAAGACTATAGGGAGGACCAAAAGGTAAACTCTCGAGTTCACGGATTACGCCATTATTTGGTCGGATCAAGTGCGACTTAGCCGAAGGAGATGTGGAGAACTACCTGTGACCACATGGCATGAACTTCGCAGGTTGATGAGGAAACGGTTCATTCCAAGTCACTATCACCGAGACCTTTATCAAAAACTACAAAACTTGAGTCAAGGGTCTCGAAGTGTAGATGACTATTTCAAGGAGATGGAAATAGCCATGCTACGTGCCGATGTAGTGGAGGACCGGGAAGCGACAATGGCTAGGTTCTTAACTGGGTTGAGACCCAAGATTGCAGAGGTAGTGGAGTTGCATCACTACGTGGAAATCACGGACATGGTGGACAAAGCTTCTAAAGTGGAGCGTCGTCTCAAGAGGAGGGATGCCACTCGACTCACTAGTACACCGGTTAGCTCGAATTGGAGAACATATCCGCCTACGAAGGAGAAGAAACCGATTATGGGAGCTTCGGGAAGGATACCAAGGCGGTGACTGATGCCTCTAAAGCCCATAACCGTGAGATCAAGTGCTTCAAAAGCCAAGGGTTTGGTCACATCGCATCTCAGTGTCCAAATCGACGAACCATGCTCTTACTTGAAAATGGAGAAGTAGTGACGGATGAAGAAGACAGCTATAAAGGAGTACCATCGTTGGGAGAGAAGGATGCCGATTCTAGTGAGGAAATACCAACGAATGAACAACTCGACTTAGTGGTTCAAAAGGTGCTAACTGCTCAAGTAAAGGAAGAAAATGGCCAACAAAGGGAAAACATCTTCTACACACGTTGTCACATAAAAGGCAAGGTGTGTAGTCTTATAATTGATCCCAGGAGTTGTACAAACGTGGCAAGTATGACACTAGTGGAGAAGGCCTCGCTTCCTACAATCAAGCATTCACATCCATATAGGCTCCAATAGTTGAACGACAGTGGAGATGTGCGAGTCACAAAGCAAGTCGAGATCCTATTCCGCATTGGTCGATACGAGGATAAAGTCCTCTATGATGTCGTGCCAATGCAAGCTACTCATGTGCTATTGGGGAGACCATCGCAATATGATGAAAGAACTAGCCACGATGGTTTCACCAATAAGTACACCTTTATGCACGACAACAGGAAAGTCACACTTGTGCCTCTCACTCCTAAACAAGTGCACGAGGACCAAGTCCGGTTGCAACAAGAACACGAGGAGCAAAGGAAATTGAAAGGAGCCGAGAAGAGTGAGGGAAAACTGGCCTTAAATGATTCGGCCCTTGAGAAGAGAACTGAGAGGAAGCAAAGCATGCTCGCAAAAGCCAGGGATGTAAAGAAAGCTTTACTTTCTTACCAACACTTGCTTATGATAGTATGTAAAGAAGTTATGCTTGCTTCTACCATATAACTACCATCATAACTACCATATAAATTTAACCACTGTATATTTTCATGATACCCCGTGTTATCTCATTGTTGCAGGAATTTGAGGATATGTTTCCTGAGGAGATCCCGGATGGACTACCTCCCATCCGTGGCATTGAGCACCAAATAAACCTCATTCTGGGCTCACCATTGCCCAATAAAGCCCCCTATCGCATGAGTCCCGAGGAAACCAAGGAACTACAAAGGCAAGTGGACGAACTGCTTAAGAAAGGTTGGGTGCATGAAAGCCTAAGTCCCTGTGCCGTCCTCATCATCTTGGCGCCAAAGAAGGATGGAAGCTCACGCATGTGTGGATTGCAGAGCCATCAATTCGATAACGGTAAAGTATCGTCATCCTATACCTAGGTTAGATGACATGCTAGATGAACTAAATGGGGCTGTAATTTTCATGAAAATTGATTTTAAAAGTGGGTATCACCAAAGCCGAATGAAGGACGGGGACGAATGGAAAACGGCTTTTAAGACTACTTATGGGTTGTATAAATGGCTAGTCATGCCCTTTGGTTTATCTAACGCCCCTAATACATTCATGAGGTTAATGAATCATATTCTACGCCCTTTTCTTGATAAATTTGTGGTAGTCTATTTTGATGATATCTTAGTCTCTAGTCGAAATCTTGATGAACACATAGATCATTTACGTGTTATTTTAAATGCCTTATGCCAAGCAAGTTTGTATGCTAACTTGAAAAAGTGTTCTTTTTGCACTAATCAGTTGGTCTTTCAAGGATATGTTATTAGTGCATAGGGAATACAGGTAGATAAAAGGAAGGTGAAAGCGATCCAAGAATGGCCGACACCAAAGACTGTGAGCGAAGTAAGGAGCTTCCATGGATTAGCTAGTTTTTACAGCAGGTTTGTGCGAGATTTCAGCACCATTGCCGCTCCGTTGACTGCCGTAATCAAGAAGAATGTCGCCTTTCATTGGGGAGCTGACCAAGATAAGGCATTTCAATTACTTAGACACAAACTCACGCACACACCTGTACTTTCTTTGCCTAGTTTTGACAAGATGTTTGAAATCGAATGTGATACTTCAGGTGTTGGCATTGGAGCTGTGTTAATGCAAGAGGGTAGGCCTACTTTAGCGAGAAACTGAGTGGGGCAGCCTTGAACTACTCCACCTACGATAAGGAGCTATACTCCCTCATTAGGGCTCTCGAAACATGGCAACGTTATTTGAGAGCAAGGGAGTTCGTCATTCATACTGATCACGAGTCACTCAAACACTTGAAGTCACAACAAAAGCTGAACAAAAGGCATGCCGATGGATTGCTTTTGTTGAGACTTTCCCATACATGATCAAGTATAAGACAGGTAAAATCAATGTAGTAGCTGATGCCTTGTCATGCAGGTACTCTTTACTTACCTTACTCAACACTAAGCTACTTGGTTTTGAAACCATCAAGGAGTTATATGCAAAAGATCCAGATTTTAGTGAATGCTATGCACAATGCTTACAATCTAGGTTGGATCACTTTTTTATGCATGATGGTTATTTGTTTCGAGTTGAAAAACTATGCATCCCTCAGTCTATTGTTAGTCCATGAAGCACATTCAGGTAGTCTAATGGGACACTTTGGTGCTGCAAAGACTTTGGTTGTTTTGCAGGAACACTTCTATTGGCCAAAGATGAGAAGAGATGTGGAACGTGTGGTTGGTCGATGCATTGTGTGCCACAAAGCTAAGTCTAAGACTCAACCATTCGGTTTGTATACCCCTTTACCTGTGCCTACTACACCTTGGATCGATATTTCTATGAATTTTGTACTTGGGTTGCCTAGGTCTAGGAAAGGACATGATAGCATATTTGTGGTAGTTGACAGATTTCCTAAAATGGCTCATTTCATTGCTTGTCACAAAACGGATGATGCTTCTTACATTGCTGATTTGTTCTTTCGTGGGATAGTTAGGTTACATGGCATGCCTAGAACTATTGTTTCTGACAGGGATGTTAAATTTCTTAGCTATTTCTGGAAGACATTGTGGGGAAAATTAGGTACTAAACTGTTATTCTCGACTTCAAGTCACCCACAAACGGATAGCCAAACAGAAGTTGTTAATCGCACTTTATCTACATTGTTGCGTGCCATCATTAAAAAGAACATTAAGTCTTAGGAGGAATGTCTTCCTCATGTTGAGTTTGCCTATAACCGAACTGTGCATAGTGCTACACGTTTCTCACCTTTTGAAGTTGTATATGGTTTTAACCCGTTAACTTCTTTGGATTTGTCACCTTTGCCGTTGTCTGAGTGTGTCAATCTGGATGAAAAGAAAAAGGCAGATTTTGTGAAGGCACTACATGAGAAAGTGTGACTCAACATTGAGCAACGCACGAGTCAATATGCGAAGCAGGCAAACAAAGGAAGGCGTCAAATGATCTTTGATTGGTTGCACCTTCGCAAAGAGAGGTTTCCAGTTCAACGACAAAGCAAGCTACTCCCCTGAGGCGACGGTTCCTTCCAAGTTCTTGAGCGTGTGAACAACAATGCTTACAAGTTGGACCTCCCAGGTGAGTATGGAGCTATAAGTGCCACATTTAATGTCACTGACTTTAGTCCCTTTCTCGCAGAAGATGAATCAGATTTGAGGGCAAATCCTTTTCAAGAGGAGGGGAATGATGCGAAGGAGAACATCGAGTAGACCATACAAGTAGAACAAGTGAAGGTTTCCCTCGGCCCTGTCACTCGAGCACGCGTCAAGAAAATGAAGGAAGCACTCCAACTTCTAGTACAAGCTGCCCAAGCCCAAGTTGGGAGGCCTCGGCCCATAGAAGGCCTTGCAAGTGAGAATGAAAGACAAATCACCTTGGTAGAGGCCTTGCTCGATGAAGAGGACCTTGTTTGAAGGCCACAGCCCTTTCTGGAGTATCATGGTTAATCATATAGTTATTTAAAGTTTAAGTATTGCATTAGTAGTTATGGCCTAGATCAATAAAGCTCATGTTGAGCATAGGACCGAGTAGGAGGCCCTTTGGAGGCCCACTACCTTTGGCCGAACTTAGCAAGGGCCACGGACCTTCCTTGGAGCCCTAAGTCCCTTTTGGATTTTCGAGCATCTAGTAGTAGTATTATATATAGGACTATTGCTTGTATTATTTTTTTTCAGATTTGGTTTAATACAAAATTGAGAGTTCTCTCATTGGCTTCTTGTGAGCTTTTCCTGAAGTTCTTAGAATAATTCCCTAGGATCTTCAAGGTGACTTATCAATCTAGAATCACACTAGATTGTGGCGTCTTCTACACTATACCAAGGTTCGTTAGCCACGTGATTAACGGGTAAAGATTTCATCAACTCCAAACGTGCTCCGTCCCTCTAGATCCTGTGCGCCTGTCTCTTGCGGGTTTCGTCACAAGTTGGCGATGTTCGTATCAGTTGGTAATCAGAGCTAGTTAGAGGTATCACATTACATCCCTTGTTTTTGTTGTTTTGAGCCAGTTTTTATCCATCAATTTTGTTGCTAGGTCATTAGGGTTTTGTGTCAAATCGTGGGAAGGGTTTCTTGTGAAGTCCGAATCGTTCGCTTCATGTTAGTGTGCTGTCCGCAATTTTCCAGAATTATTCCAGTATTTTCGTGTGTTGTTTCTGCCCAAGTTTCATCCATGAGTTTGTTGGTGTTGTGTTTGAATCATTAGAGTAAAAAAAAAACAAAAAAAAGTCACGCACCTTATTTTGTTCTCACGTCAAGATGCTGGAATTTCGTTTTGAGTATTGCTGAAATTCTGTTTTACCTATTTCATGAGTTTTGGTTGTTGTTCTTGTAAACCTTGGATACCATAATATAATTTGAGAAAGTTCTTGAGTTCTTGAACAAGATTCTTGAAGTTCTTGGACCTGCAAGACTTGACTTGAAAGTTCTTGAAACCATAAAATCAAGAACTAGGGTTTCTTGAAAGTTTGAATAACCTTGCATCCGCTTCTTGATCTTGTCGTATAATCTGAAATTGTGATCCTTGAAGAGCCGAAATCTTGAACAAAAGACAAAAAAAGAAGAAAAGAAACGAAACAAAAAAAAAGAGGAACGAGAGACATTCGGCTCAAGGGAAATCAGATTTCCAAATCTTGATTGGTTTGAGTTTCCAATTCTTGGTTGGCTTCCAAATCTTAATTGGCTTCAATATCTTGAGCTTCCTATTCTCGACTGAATTCCAACAACCTCAAATGACCTGGATAGCCCCAAAAACACCCCAAACCAGTTTCCTAAACCGCTACAAAGACCTTATCCAAATCACCCTTGGATTCTTGAGTTTCCTAAATTGGTTGGACTAGTTGTTGCAAACCGAATTGGCTGAAATTTGAGGGCTGATTCTGGCATTATTTGAACACCACAAAAGCACCTTTTTCCCTCCAAAATACTGACCAGAACTCGGGAAAAACAGCAGCTCAAAATTCCAGTTTTCGGGTTGGAGTCTTTCTAGGATTCCAAATTTCAGCTTTGAGTTGTGAGTCGCGTCTAGTATCGATCATCTTAGGATTGCTTTCCTACATTATTTGAGTCATTAAACAGCATCTTAATTGTGTCATATACCTGAGTTTGTTCCAGTTTGACCCCTTGCTTCATTCATTGTTTGATACGTGGTTGAACGTCGACATTGGAGCTCCTTGGAGGAAATTTTCTGATTTTTTCAAGAGTGGCAAACAAAGGCCAATAAGGGTTATTTGTGAGATCATTAGAGTGAGTAATTTTGAGTGACACAAGAGAGTTGAGTGTAAACACGTAAGGGAGCGTGAAAGGCAATATACCCTTGTGTCTTTGCTAACTCTTTTTACAGGTTTACCTTAGCATGGATTCTCACCCTTTTGACAATAAACTTAACATGGAGGCCTTGATGAGTGAGTTCCAATGGAGGATGGACATGTCCCTTGAATCCCTACATGAGTGAATAGACCAACTTGAGAACCATCAACAACGAAGTAACTCGGTTCATGGAGGAAGCAATAGGGATGAATCCGGTCCTATGCATGGCGGAGATGAGAAAGACCGACGGCCTAGATATGCTCACCAAGACCAAAGAAGGAACGATGATGCACTCAAAGAGATCAAAATCAAAATCCCCTCATTCCAAGGGAAATCCGATCCGGATGCCTACTTGGAGTGGGAGAAACGCATCGAGATGATCTTCGAATGTCAAGACTATAGGGAGGACCAAAAGGTAAACTCTCGAGTTCACGGATTACGCCATTATTTGGTCGGATCAAGTGCGACTTAGCCGAAGGAGATGTGGAGAACTACCTGTGACCACATGGCATGAACTTCGCAGGTTGATGAGGAAACGGTTCATTCCAAGTCACTATCACCGAGACCTTTATCAAAAACTACAAAACTTGAGTCAAGGGTCTCGAAGTGTAGATGACTATTTCAAGGAGATGGAAATAGCCATGCTACGTGCCGATGTAGTGGAGGACCGGGAAGCGACAATGGCTAGGTTCTTAACTGGGTTGAGACCCAAGATTGCAGAGGTAGTGGAGTTGCATCACTACGTGGAAATCACGGACATGGTGGACAAAGCTTCCAAAGTGGAGCGTCGCCTCAAGAGGAGGGATGCCACTCGACTCACTAGTACACCGGTTAGCTCGAATTGGAGAACATATCCGCCTACGAAGGAGAAGAAACCGATTATGGGAGCTTCGGGAAGGATACCAAGGCGGTGACTGATGCCTCTAAAGCCCATAACCGTGAGATCAAGTGCTTCAAAAGCCAAGGGTTTGGTCACATCGCATCTCAGTGTCCAAATCGACGAACCATGCTCTTACTTGAAAATGGAGAAGTAGTGACGGATGAAGAAGACAGCTATAAAGGAGTACCATCGTTGGGAGAGAAGGATGCCGATTCTAGTGAGGAAATACCAACGAATGAACAACTCGACTTAGTGGTTCAAAAGGTGCTAACTGCTCAAGTAAAGGAAGAAAATGGCCAACAAAGGGAAAACATCTTCTACACACGTTGTCACATAAAAGGCAAGGTGTGTAGTCTTATAATTGATCCCAGGAGTTGTACAAACGTGGCAAGTATGACACTAGTGGAGAAGGCCTCGCTTCCTACAATCAAGCATTCACATCCATATAGGCTCCAATAGTTGAACGACAGTGGAGATGTGCGAGTCACAAAGCAAGTCGAGATCCTATTCCGCATTGGTCGATACGAGGATAAAGTCCTCTATGATGTCGTGCCAATGCAAGCTACTCATGTGCTATTGGGGAGACCATGGCAATATGATGAAAGAACTAGCCACGATGGTTTCACCAATAAGTACACCTTTATGCACGACAACAGGAAAGTCACACTTGTGCCTCTCACTCCTAAACAAGTGCACGAGGACCAAGTCCGGTTGCAACAAGAACACGAGGAGCAAAGGAAATTGAAAGGAGCCGAGAAGAGTGAGGGAAAACTGGCCTTAAATGATTCGGCCCTTGAGAAGAGAACTGAGAGGAAGCAAAGCATGCTCGCAAAAGCCAGGGATGTAAAGAAAGCTTTACTTTCTTACCAACACTTGCTTATGATAGTATGTAAAGAAGTTATGCTTGCTTCTACCATATAACTACCATCATAACTACCATATAAATTTAACCACTGTATATTTTCATGATACCCCGTGTTATCTCATTGTTGCAGGAATTTGAGGATATGTTTCCTGAGGAGATCCCGGATGGACTACCTCCCATCCGTGGCATTGAGCACCAAATAAACCTCATTCTGGGCTCACCATTGCCCAATAAAGCCCCCTATCGCATGAGTCCCGAGGAAACCAAGGAACTACAAAGGCAAGTGGACGAACTGCTTAAGAAAGGTTGGGTGCATGAAAGCCTAAGTCCCTGTGCCGTCCTCATCATCTTGGCGCCAAAGAAGGATGGAAGCTCACGCATGTGTGGATTGCAGAGCCATCAATTCGATAACGGTAAAGTATCGTCATCCTATACCTAGGTTAGATGACATGCTAGATGAACTAAATGGGGCTGTAATTTTCATGAAAATTGATTTTAAAAGTGGGTATCACCAAAGCCGAATGAAGGACGGGGACGAATGGAAAACGGCTTTTAAGACTACTTATGGGTTGTATAAATGGCTAGTCATGCCCTTTGGTTTATCTAACGCCCCTAATACATTCATGAGGTTAATGAATCATATTCTACGCCCTTTTCTTGATAAATTTGTGGTAGTCTATTTTGATGATATCTTAGTCTCTAGTCGAAATCTTGATGAACACATAGATCATTTACGTGTTATTTTAAATGCCTTATGCCAAGCAAGTTTGTATGCTAACTTGAAAAAGTGTTCTTTTTGCACTAATCAGTTGGTCTTTCAAGGATATGTTATTAGTGCATAGGGAATACAGGTAGATAAAAGGAAGGTGAAAGCGATCCAAGAATGGCCGACACCAAAGACTGTGAGCGAAGTAAGGAGCTTCCATGGATTAGCTAGTTTTTACAGCAGGTTTGTGCGAGATTTCAGCACCATTGCCGCTCCGTTGACTGCCGTAATCAAGAAGAATGTCGCCTTTCATTGGGGAGCTGACCAAGATAAGGCATTTCAATTACTTAGACACAAACTCACGCACACACCTGTACTTTCTTTGCCTAGTTTTGACAAGATGTTTGAAATCGAATGTGATACTTCAGGTGTTGGCATTGGAGCTGTGTTAATGCAAGAGGGTAGGCCTACTTTAGCGAGAAACTGAGTGGGGCAGCCTTGAACTACTCCACCTACGATAAGGAGCTATACTCCCTCATTAGGGCTCTCGAAACATGGCAACGTTATTTGAGAGCAAGGGAGTTCGTCATTCATACTGATCACGAGTCACTCAAACACTTGAAGTCACAACAAAAGTTGAACAAAAGGCATGCCGATGGATTGCTTTTGTTGAGACTTTCCCATACATGATCAAGTATAAGACAGGTAAAATCAATGTAGTAGCTGATGCCTTGTCATGCAGGTACTCTTTACTTACCTTACTCAACACTAAGCTACTTGGTTTTGAAACCATCAAGGAGTTATATGCAAAAGATCCAGATTTTAGTGAATGCTATGCACAATGCTTACAATCTAGGTTGGATCACTTTTTTATGCATGATGGTTATTTGTTTCGAGTTGAAAAACTATGCATCCCTCAGTCTATTGTTAGTCCATGAAGCACATTCAGGTAGTCTAATGGGACACTTTGGTGCTGCAAAGACTTTGGTTGTTTTGCAGGAACACTTCTATTGGCCAAAGATGAGAAGAGATGTGGAACGTGTGGTTGGTCGATGCATTGTGTGCCACAAAGCTAAGTCTAAGACTCAACCATTCGGTTTGTATACCCCTTTACCTGTGCCTACTACACCTTGGATCGATATTTCTATGAATTTTGTACTTGGGTTGCCTAGGTCTAGGAAAGGACATGATAGCATATTTGTGGTAGTTGACAGATTTCCTAAAATGGCTCATTTCATTGCTTGTCACAAAACGGATGATGCTTCTTACATTGCTGATTTGTTCTTTCGTGGGATAGTTAGGTTACATGGCATGCCTAGAACTATTGTTTCTGACAGGGATGTTAAATTTCTTAGCTATTTCTGGAAGACATTGTGGGGGAAATTAGGTACTAAACTGTTATTCTCGACTTCAAGTCACCCACAAACGGATAGCCAAACAGAAGTTGTTAATCGCACTTTATCTACATTGTTGCGTGCCATCATTAAAAAGAACATTAAGTCTTAGGAGGAATGTCTTCCTCATGTTGAGTTTGCCTATAACCGAACTGTGCATAGTGCTACACGTTTCTCACCTTTTGAAGTTGTATATGGTTTTAACCCGTTAACTTCTTTGGATTTGTCACCTTTGCCGTTGTCTGAGTGTGTCAATCTGGATGAAAAGAAAAAGGCAGATTTTGTGAAGGCACTACATGAGAAAGTGTGACTCAACATTGAGCAACGCACGAGTCAATATGCGAAGCAGGCAAACAAAGGAAGGCGTCAAATGATCTTTGATTGGTTGCACCTTCGCAAAGAGAGGTTTCCAGTTCAACGACAAAGCAAGCTACTCCCCTGAGGCGACGGTTCCTTCCAAGTTCTTGAGCGTGTGAACAACAATGCTTACAAGTTGGACCTCCCAGGTGAGTATGGAGCTATAAGTGCCACATTTAATGTCACTGACTTTAGTCCCTTTCTCGCAGAAGATGAATCAGATTTGAGGGCAAATCCTTTTCAAGAGGAGGGGAATGATGCGAAGGAGAACATCGAGTAGACCATACAAGTAGAACAAGTGAAGGTTTCCCTCGGCCCTGTCACTCGAGCACGCGTCAAGAAAATGAAGGAAGCACTCCAACTTCTAGTACAAGCTGCCCAAGCCCAAGTTGGGAGGCCTCGGCCCATAGAAGGCCTTGCAAGTGAGAATGAAAGACAAATCACCTTGGTAGAGGCCTTGCTCGATGAAGAGGACCTTGTTTGAAGGCCACAGCCCTTTCTGGAGTATCATGGTTAATCATATAGTTATTTAAAGTTTAAGTATTGCATTAGTAGTTATGGCCTAGATCAATAAAGCTCATGTTGAGCATAGGACCGAGTAGGAGGCCCTTTGGAGGCCCACTACCTTTGGCCGAACTTAGCAAGGGCCACGGACCTTCCTTGGAGCCCTAAGTCCCTTTTGGATTTTCGAGCATCTAGTAGTAGTATTATATATAGGACTATTGCTTGTATTATTTTTTTTCAGATTTGGTTTAATACAAAATTGAGAGTTCTCTCATTGGCTTCTTGTGAGCTTTTCCTGAAGTTCTTAGAATAATTCCCTAGGATCTTCAAGGTGACTTATCAATCTAGAATCACACTAGATTGTGGCGTCTTCTACACTATACCAAGGTTCGTTAGCCACGTGATTAACGGGTAAAGATTTCATCAACTCCAAACGTGCTCCGTCCCTCTAGATCCTGTGCGCCTGTCTCTTGCGGGTTTCGTCACAAGTTGGCGATGTTCGTATCAGTTGGTAATCAGAGCTAGTTAGAGGTATCACATTACATCCCTTGTTTTTGTTGTTTTGAGCCAGTTTTTATCCATCAATTTTGTTGCTAGGTCATTAGGGTTTTGTGTCAAATCGTGGGAAGGGTTTCTTGTGAAGTCCGAATCGTTCGCTTCATGTTAGTGTGCTGTCCGCAATTTTCCAGAATTATTCCAGTATTTTCGTGTGTTGTTTCTGCCCAAGTTTCATCCATGAGTTTGTTGGTGTTGTGTTTGAATCATTAGAGTAAAAAAAAAACAAAAAAAAGTCACGCACCTTATTTTGTTCTCACGTCAAGATGCTGGAATTTCGTTTTGAGTATTGCTGAAATTCTGTTTTACCTATTTCATGAGTTTTGGTTGTTGTTCTTGTAAACCTTGGATACCATAATATAATTTGAGAAAGTTCTTGAGTTCTTGAACAAGATTCTTGAAGTTCTTGGACCTGCAAGACTTGACTTGAAAGTTCTTGAAACCATAAAATCAAGAACTAGGGTTTCTTGAAAGTTTGAATAACCTTGCATCCGCTTCTTGATCTTGTCGTATAATCTGAAATTGTGATCCTTGAAGAGCCGAAATCTTGAACAAAAGACAAAAAAAGAAGAAAAGAAACGAAACAAAAAAAAAGAGGAACGAGAGACATTCGGCTCAAGGGAAATCAGATTTCCAAATCTTGATTGGTTTGAGTTTCCAATTCTTGGTTGGCTTCCAAATCTTAATTGGCTTCAATATCTTGAGCTTCCTATTCTCGACTGAATTCCAACAACCTCAAATGACCTGGATAGCCCCAAAAACACCCCAAACCAGTTTCCTAAACCGCTACAAAGACCTTATCCAAATCACCCTTGGATTCTTGAGTTTCCTAAATTGGTTGGACTAGTTGTTGCAAACCGAATTGGCTGAAATTTGAGGGCTGATTCTGGCATTATTTGAACACCACAAAAGCACCTTTTTCCCTCCAAAATACTGACCAGAACTCGGGAAAAACAGCAGCTCAAAATTCCAGTTTTCGGGTTGGAGTCTTTCTAGGATTCCAAATTTCAGCTTTGAGTTGTGAGTCGCGTCTAGTATCGATCATCTTAGGATTGCTTTCCTACATTATTTGAGTCATTAAACAGCATCTTAATTGTGTCATATACCTGAGTTTGTTCCAGTTTGACCCCTTGCTTCATTCATTGTTTGATACGTGGTTGAACGTCGACATTGGAGCTCCTTGGAGGAAATTTTCTGATTTTTTCAAGAGTGGCAAACAAAGGCCAATAAGGGTTATTTGTGAGATCATTAGAGTGAGTAATTTTGAGTGACACAAGAGAGTTGAGTGTAAACACGTAAGGGAGCGTGAAAGGCAATATACCCTTGTGTCTTTGCTAACTCTTTTTACAGGTTTACCTTAGCATGGATTCTCACCCTTTTGACAATAAACTTAACATGGAGGCCTTGATGAGTGAGTTCCAATGGAGGATGGACATGTCCCTTGAATCCCTACATGAGTGAATAGACCAACTTGAGAACCATCAACAACGAAGTAACTCGGTTCATGGAGGAAGCAATAGGGATGAATCCGGTCCTATGCATGGCGGAGATGAGAAAGACCGACGGCCTAGATATGCTCACCAAGACCAAAGAAGGAACGATGATGCACTCAAAGAGATCAAAATCAAAATCCCCTCATTCCAAGGGAAATCCGATCCGGATGCCTACTTGGAGTGGGAGAAACGCATCGAGATGATCTTCGAATGTCAAGACTATAGGGAGGACCAAAAGGTAAACTCTCGAGTTCACGGATTACGCCATTATTTGGTCGGATCAAGTGCGACTTAGCCGAAGGAGATGTGGAGAACTACCTGTGACCACATGGCATGAACTTCGCAGGTTGATGAGGAAACGGTTCATTCCAAGTCACTATCACCGAGACCTTTATCAAAAACTACAAAACTTGAGTCAAGGGTCTCGAAGTGTAGATGACTATTTCAAGGAGATGGAAATAGCCATGCTACGTGCCGATGTAGTGGAGGACCGGGAAGCGACAATGGCTAGGTTCTTAACTGGGTTGAGACCCAAGATTGCAGAGGTAGTGGAGTTGCATCACTACGTGGAAATCACGGACATGGTGGACAAAGCTTCCAAAGTGGAGCGTCGCCTCAAGAGGAGGGATGCCACTCGACTCACTAGTACACCGGTTAGCTCGAATTGGAGAACATATCCGACTACGAAGGAGAAGAAACCGATTATGGGAGCTTCGGGAAGGATACCAAGGCGGTGACTGATGCCTCTAAAGCCCATAACCGTGAGATCAAGTGCTTCAAAAGCCAAGGGTTTGGTCACATCGTGATGAGAACCAGGGCCAGGGCCCAGTCCAAGTTCCATTTGGCCCAGTCACACGTGCACGGGCCAAGCTCTTCAAGGAATCACTCCAAGCCCTTGTTCGAGCTGTCCACGATCAACATGGAGCCTATAGAGATATTGAAGGCTTGGAGAGGGTCAATCAAGCAACTTACACTTTGGTCCAAGCCCAAGAAGACCCCAGTGGGCCTCCTTACGAAGCGGCCGAGTAGGGCCTTAGTCATTGTTTTCAATTTAGTTGGATTCGTTGTTCGTAGAAGGCATGGGCCGGCCCACCTTGATGACAAGGTAGCCGACCTCCCCTTTAGGTTTCTTTAGGGTTTTGTTATTTCATTAAGCCTATAAATAGGCTAGTCTTGTAAGGTTAAAACTTAGTTTTTGATGAATAAAATTCTTAGTGCATTCGTTTTCTTTCAAAGAGAATTCGAGCCTTTTAACTTGCTTGGCAAGGGTTATTGAGCAATCTCGCGTCCTGTCCTTGATTGTTCATCCGACCTATTCCCCTGGAGTATTCACCTTCATCGGAGTGTCGTCTACCACCTTCAAATCAAATCGTGTTGTCCGTTTGGTTAGAGGTTCCGCACACCAAGCGTAGGACATCCCCGCTAGATCCTTGGGCAAACGTGCTACGTGTCTTGACCGTGGATCGAGGAGCGTATCAGTTGGTATCAGAGCTTTGGTGGAGGTATCTTCCGTTATATCCGTAGTTGTGTCTTAGTTTTCATTAATTCCGCTGCCTTGTTAAAAAAAAAAAAAAAAATTCTGTTCGCTAGCTTTGGTATTTTGTTGTGCCGTTTCCTTTCGTTTGATGTCTAGAAATTCTGGTCATTGCTTTTATTAATTGAGTCCGTCCGTTTGTGTCTTCAAGTCTGTCCGTTGCTGCTTTGTTAGTCAAAAAAAAAAACAAAAAAAACAAAACAAACAAAATCTGTTTGCATCGCTTGTCAAAGAGAAAAAAAATTCTGTCCGCTAGTTCTCGTTGTTTGTCGCGTCAATTTCTGGACAGTTGTGTGTTATTGTCGATAGTCCCAATCTGCCCAGATTTCATACTCTAGTGACATCCATTCTGCCCAGCAATTAGCCTTGCCGAATCTGCAAAAAAAAAAAAAAAAGAAGAAGCAAGTTGCGGCTAGGGCTTTGCCTTGTGGCCAAATCTGTCCAAATCTTAGTAGCTTATTCAAGTTGTTTACTTATCTTGTCTAAACTGATTTGGGGTTAAAACTTGTTGGAGTTGAGAATCTTGAAGGAAACTACAACCATCTAGGGTTTCTTGAGTTCTTGGAATTAAATCTTGAAGTTCTTGGGAGTTCTTGGGAAATCTTGGAGTTTTTGGCTGATTAGTTGTAGTACGTAGAGCTGCCCAGAAATCTGGTTTGTGAACCTTTCTTCCGTCCAGGTTTAGTTGCAGTTGTTAAGTTAAAAAAAAAAAAAAAAAAACAGAAACGCAAAAGGCAAGAGGGAAACAAGAAGAACATTCGGCCAACAAGAAACCAAGAAGGAAGCCGTAACTCTTTATTGTCAAATCTGTCTTGTTATTTCTTGTTTCAAACCAGAAAATTACATCAAGAAAAGAAAAGAATTCAAAAGTTTTTGGCCAACCAGAAAATTACATCAAGAAAAGAAAAGGAATTCAAAAGTTTTGGCCAACCTCTTCTTGAAATTCTTGGTTATCTTGAGCCTTGATCACTTGAGCAACCTTTGTTTGAGGTTCTTGATTATCTTGAACTTTAAACACTTGCACTTCCCTTCGCACAAAGAGTTTCTTGTAAGCCCTTGCATCCATACGTGGCTTTCTTGGTTGAGGGGTGAATTTCTTGGGAGATTCTTGAGTAGCATCACTCGCATGCCCTTGGGAGTCCATTAGAGCCGAATTTCTGGAATCACAAGAGTTAATTTCTGGAGTCACAAGAACCGAATCTGCCTTGAAGGAGAGAGGGCCGAACTTCTTGTTCTTGGAGTAGAGGGAGAGCCGAATTGTTTGGGTAAATTGCGGCTGTGAAGAGGGAGTCTTATAGGGAGTATAACCGACTTTGGGAAGGCCTTCAAAGAGGAGGAAATCTGGAAATTTCAGAGTTCCAAATCTGGTTGGTGTTGTGAGCAAAGTGTGCGGCTGCTCAAGGGGGGGGTTATAAGGGTTCTTTTAGCCGACTTTGGGAAGGGAATAAAGGGAAGATTTCTGGAAAATTGCGGTAAAAGGAGAGAGAGGGAACCGAATCTGTTTGGGGGGGGATTAGAAGTTGCTTAAAGAAGGACTTCAAGGGGATTACCAACTCTAACTTGTTTTCTAACTTAGTTTAGGAGACTAAGTACCACACTTGGATAACACTTGGACACCTTCCTACACTTTCTCCTCCATTTTAGGATATCCTCCTATATTTTATCATCCTTTTTAGGAAACCACTCCTACATCTTAGGAATTCTTAGAGTTTCCTTTCTTGGCAATATTTCCAAATCTGTCCACCACCTTTAAGCCTTCCAAAACCGTCCTTTCCTTCACCAAAATATCATCCACTTGCATCCTTCACTCTTGTTTACTCTTGTGGGAAAAGTTGGAGACAATTATTGGACTCGAGCAACATTACTCAACTACCTGAACCAACAGGTAAGGTACTTGGTAAGTTTTATAGAGTGACTTGAGCACTATACACGAGCGCGAGAGATACACTCAGGGAGTGAAGTGAGGATTATATTTGCACTTTCTTGCTTGTTACTAACCTTTGCAGGGGCACAAAAGAGACATGGAGCAAGATCAACAACCACCATCAAAAGACTACTCTCTATTGTTCACCGCCATGAGGCATGAGCTCAAACGAATCAGTGAGCAACAAATGGAGACGTTACACACTCGTTTTCAGGAGTTGTCTAGGAGCCTTACGCGAGACTCTCGTTCTAGGTCCCATAACCGGAGTAACCATGGCACCAAAGAAACAAATGGCGAAGACTACTCCGCTAGTGAGGATGAGGAACGACCCGAGAGGCCTACAAGGGACATGCCCAAAAACGAAATCAAGGGGCTTAAAATTCAAGTTCCCGCATTCAAGGGCAAAAGTGACCCTGAGGCTTACTTGGAGTGGGAAGGCCGTATCGAGATGGTCTTCGACTGCTATGACTATAGCGAGGAGCAAAAAGTGAAGGTTGCCACCGTCGAGTTCACCGACTACGCACTAGTCTGGTGGGACCAAGTGAGGACCACGAGGAGGAGGATGGGAGAACCACGTGTCCGGACTTGGCGAGAACTCAAGGCACTAATGCGCAAGCGATTTGTTCCTAGCTACTACAATCGTGATCTCCACTCTAAGCTTCAAACACTCACGCAAGGCAACATGAGTGTGGAGGATTACCACAAGGAAATCGAGATGGCCATGATGAGGGCCAACATTCAAGAAGACAACGAAGCCACAATGGCTAGGTTTCTTAGGGGTCTCAATCCTGACCTTCAGGATGCCTTGGAGCTTCAACATTATTTGGACATGCACGACCTTCTAGAACTCGCCATTAAGGCCGAACGGGGGAAGAAATTAAGACGGGGAGCCCGTACTTTCCAATCTCCTACCACCACCTCGTGGAAAGGCAACCAACCACGAAGAGTGACCCACGAAGTTGGAAATGCGACAACACCAACCTATTCTAACCGCTTCCAAGGTAATGCTTCTACCCGTAATGCCTATTCTACACCTAACAAGGTTTCTGATGTGTCCAGGTCTACCTCAAAGGCGCCGCAAGAGACTCCTAAAGCTAGGAGTAGGGACATCAAGTGTTTTAAGTGCCAAGGGTTTGGGCATATTCAATCTCAATGTCCAAACCAACGGGTAATGCTGATCACTCACACTGGCGAAATCGTGTCGGATGATGACGAATGTGAGGACATGCCCGAACTGGTCGAAGACGACTGCCTAGAAGTAGAGCCAGCTGGGGAGGCATGCTCGCCTACACGTGGCGAAGTAGGTTGCTTGGTAGCATGACGAGTGTTAACCGCCCGCGTCAAAGAGGACGAGCAGCTACAACGCGAAAACCTATTCTACACCCGCTGTAAGGTAGGCGACAAAGTGTGTAGTCTCATCGTCGACGGTGGGAGTTGCACGAACGTGGCCAGCTTGCTCATGGTTGAAAGTCTAGGACTCACCACTACCCGGCATCCACACCCTTACCGCCTCCAATGGCTAAGTGAGGATGGTGAAGTACGAGTCTTCAAGCAAGCACGCATTCCCTTTTCCATTGGTACTTACACTGATGAAATCGTGTGCGACGTGGTGCCAATGCATGCTACCCATATCATTTTGGGAAGGCCCTGGCAATTCGACAAACACGTCACATTCGATGGAAGAGCAAATAAGTACACACTTTTGCATGATGGCAAACGTAAGGTCCTTACACCTCTCACACCTGCACAAGTTTATGAGGACCAACTACTTTTGCAAAGGGAGTGTGAACAAGACCGTCAAAAGAGGAAACTCAAGGCGGTCGACCCTGTAGACAGCTCCACGTCTACGACTGAGCCACCAACCAAGGGTCAAGGGAGCACACCTAGGGGCATACGCGACAAAACACCGGCCGCTCCGCCCACGCACAACATGATTATTAAGGCTAAAGATGTTCGAAAAGTGGTGCACTCTAATCAGCCTATACTTCTCATGATTTGCAAGCATGTGCTCTTAGATGTTGCTGAGCTCGACAAGGCTTTGCCCTCGAGCATAGTTGCTCTTTTGCAGGAATTTGAAGATGTTTTTCCTGACGAGGTCCCTGACGGTTTACCACCCATTTGGGGAATTGAACACCAAATCGACCTCATCCCTGGAGCACCATTGCCCAACAAACCTGCTTACCGCATGGGCCCTGAGGAGACCAAGGAGCTTCAAAGGCAAGTTGATGGCCTCTTAGGTAAGGGTTGGGTTAAGGAAAGTCTAAGCCCTTGCGCGGTACCTGTGATACTTGTTCCCAAGAAGGACGGTACTTGGCGCATGTGCACTGACTGTCGGGCTGTGAACGCTATCACTGTCAAATATCGTCATCCCATTCCCAGACTTGATGATATGCTTGATGAGCTCGATGGAGCTATTATTTTCACCAAAATTGACTTGCGGAGTGGTTATCATCAAATTAGGATGAAGGAAGGCGATGAGTGGAAGACAGCCTTCAAAACCAAGCATGGTCTCTATGAGTGGTTGGTCATGCCTTTTGGCTTGACAAATGCCCCTAGCACCTTCATGCGACTCATGAACCATGTGTTGAGACACTTTATTGGTAAATTTGTCATTGTTTACTTTGATGACATCCTGATCTATAGTCGTAGTGAGCATGAGCACTTGGAGCATGTACGATTAGTTCTTGAGACACTTCGACAGGCGCGTCTATACGCTAACCTCAAGAAGTGCACCTTTTTTACTAACGAGCTTGTGTTTTTAGGCTATGTGGTAAGTTCGCAGGGCATCAAGGTAGACAAATCCAAGATTGAGGCCATCGAACAATGGCCAACTCCCACATCCGTTCCTGACGTGCGCAGCTTTCTTGGACTGGCGGGTTTTTATCGGCGATTTGTTAAAAACTTTAGCACTATTGCCGCCCCATTGACCGCCGTGACAAAGAAGGATGACAAGTTCCATTGGGGGGAATCACAAGAACAAGCGTTTCTCGCCCTTAAGGACACACTCACACATGCACCTGTGTTAGCATTACCAAACTTTAATAAGACGTTTGAAATTGACTGTGATGCTTCTGGTGTAGGTATTGGAGCAGTCCTCATGCAAGACAAGAGGCCGTGTGCCTTCTTTAGCGAGAAATTGGGAGGAGCTGCACTGAACTACCCCACGTACGACAAGGAGTTGTACGCCTTAGTGAGGGCCTTGGAGACCTGGCAACACTACCTTCGGCCTCGGGAGTTCGTGATCCACACTGATCACGAGTCATTGAAGTACCTCAAAGGCCAACCCAAGCTAAGCAAGCGCCATGCCAAATGGGTAAGCTTCATTGACACCTTCTCCTATGTGATTAAGTACAAGACTGGCAAGACGAATGTGGTCGCTGATGCTTTGTCACGTAGACACTCCTTACTTGTCTGTCTTGATGCCAAGTTACTTGGGTTCGAAATGGTGAAAGACCTCTACACCAATGATCATGACTTTGGTGCTATCTATGCTGTGTGTGTTAAGAATCCACAGGGAAAGTACTTTTTGCATGATGGATTCCTATTCCATGTAGATAAACTATGTGTGCCTAACTCTTCCATTCGTGATCTTTTGATTCGCGAGGCACATAGTGGTGGTCTCATGGGCCACTTTGGCATTGCCAAGACTCTGGCTATGTTACAAGAGCACTTTTACTGGCCCCATATGCGTAGGGATGTTGAACGCATGGTTGGTAGGTGTGCTACTTGTCACAAAGCTAAGTCCAAGACAAACCCACATGGCTTATATACCCCGTTACCTATCCCTCACCATCCCTGGGTTGACTTGTCTATGGACTTCGTACTAGGTTTGCCTCGATCACCAAGGGGTAATGATTCTATATTTGTGGTGGTTGATAGGTTTTCTAAGATGGCTCATTTTATCCCCTGTCACAAAACTGATGATGCATCTCATATTGCTACTCTATTCTTCAAGGAAATTGTCCGTCTGCATGGTATGCCTAGGACCATTGTTAGTGATAGGGATGTGAAATTCCTAAGTTACTTTTGGAAGACTCTGTGGTCTAAACTTGGCACTCGGTTACTATTCTCCACCACCAGTCATCCACAAAGCGATGGACAAACTGAAGTTGTCAATCGCACACTCGGCACACTACTTCGGGCATTGATTAAAAAGAATCTTAAGACTTGGGAAGAGTGTTTGCCTCATGTTGAATTCGCCTACAATCGAGTTGTTCACAGTGCTACACACTACTCACCTTTTGAGATTGTTTATGGCTTTAACCCGCTGACCCCTCTTGATTTAGTACCCTTACCTTCCTCTGAGCACACAAGCTTAGATGGGAAAAAGAAGGCCGATTTTGTACGCAGGTTACATGAAGCCGCTCGAGCAAACATTGAAAGGCGTACTCAGCAATACACCCAGCAGGCTAACAAGCACCGCCGCAAAATGATTTTTGAGCCTGGTGATTGGGTTTGGTTACACTTACGCAAAGAGAGGTTCCCCAAGCAGCGACAAAGCAAATTATCCCCCAGAGGGGATGGACCTTTTCGTGTACTCCAACGGGTTAATGACAACGCATACAAATTGGAGCTACCTGAGGAGTACAATGTTAGCGCGACCTTCAATGTCGCGGACTTGAGCCCGTTTCTTGGCGAGGAGGATCCAGATTTGAGGGCAAATCCTTCTCAAGAGGAGGGGACTGATGAGAACCAGGGCCAGGGCCCAGTCCAAGTTCCATTTGGCCCAGTCACACGTGCACGGGCCAAGCTCTTCAAGGAATCACTCCAAGCCCTTGTTCGAGCTGTCCACGATCAACATGGAGCCTATAGAGATATTGAAGGCTTGGAGAGGGTCAATCAAGCAACTTACACTTTGGTCCAAGCCCAAGAAGACCCCAGTGGGCCTCCTTACGAAGCGGCCGAGTAGGGCCTTAGTCATTGTTTTCAATTTAGTTGGATTCGTTGTTCGTAGAAGGCATGGGCCGGCCCACCTTGATGACAAGGTAGCCGACCTCCCCTTTAGGTTTCTTTAGGGTTTTGTTATTTCATTAAGCCTATAAATAGGCTAGTCTTGTAAGGTTAAAACTTAGTTTTTGATGAATAAAATTCTTAGTGCATTCGTTTTCTTTCAAAGAGAATTCGAGCCTTTTAACTTGCTTGGCAAGGGTTATTGAGCAATCTCGCGTCCTGTCCTTGATTGTTCATCCGAACTATTCCCCTGGAGTATTCACCTTCATCGGAGTGTCGTCTACCACCTTCAAATCAAATCGTGTTGTCCGTTTGGTTAGAGGTTCCGCACACCAAGCGTAGGACATCCCCGCTAGATCCTTGGGCAAACGTGCTACGTGTCTCGACCGTGGATCGAGGAGCATATCACATCGCATCTCAGTGTCCAAATCGACGAACCATGCTCTTACTTGAAAATGGAGAAGTAGTGACGGATGAAGAAGACAGCTATAAAGGAGTACCATCGTTGGGAGAGAAGGATGCCGATTCTAGTGAGGAAATACCAACGAATGAACAACTCGACTTAGTGGTTCAAAAGGTGCTAACTGCTCAAGTAAAGGAAGAAAATGGCCAACAAAGGGAAAACATCTTCTACACACGTTGTCACATAAAAGGCAAGGTGTGTAGTCTTATAATTGATCCCAGGAGTTGTACAAACGTGGCAAGTATGACACTAGTGGAGAAGGCCTCGCTTCCTACAATCAAGCATCCACATCCATATAGGCTCCAATAGTTGAACGACAGTGGAGATGTGCGAGTCACAAAGCAAGTCGAGATCCTATTCCGCATTGGTCGATACGAGGATAAAGTCCTCTATGATGTCGTGCCAATGCAAGCTACTCATGTGCTATTGGGGAGACCATGGCAATATGATGAAAGAACTAGCCACGATGGTTTCACCAATAAGTACACCTTTATGCACGACAACAGGAAAGTCACACTTGTGCCTCTCACTCCTAAACAAGTGCACGAGGACCAAGTCCGGTTGCAACAAGAACACGAGGAGCAAAGGAAATTGAAAGGAGCCGAGAAGAGTGAGGGAAAACTGGCCTTAAATGATTCGGCCCTTGAGAAGAGAACTGAGAGGAAGCAAAGCATGCTCGCAAAAGCCAGGGATGTAAAGAAAGCTTTACTTTCTTACCAACACTTGCTTATGATAGTATGTAAAGAAGTTATGCTTGCTTCTACCATATAACTACCATCATAACTACCATATAAATTTAACCACTGTATATTTTCATGATACCCCGTGTTATCTCATTGTTGCAGGAATTTGAGGATATGTTTCCTGAGGAGATCCCGGATGGACTACCTCCCATCCGTGGCATTGAGCACCAAATAAACCTCATTCTGGGCTCACCATTGCCCAATAAAGCCCCCTATCGCATGAGTCCCGAGGAAACCAAGGAACTACAAAGGCAAGTGGACGAACTGCTTAAGAAAGGTTGGGTGCATGAAAGCCTAAGTCCCTGTGCCGTCCTCATCATCTTGGCGCCAAAGAAGGATGGAAGCTCACGCATGTGTGGATTGCAGAGCCATCAATTCGATAACGGTAAAGTATCGTCATCCTATACCTAGGTTAGATGACATGCTAGATGAACTAAATGGGGCTGTAATTTTCATGAAAATTGATTTTAAAAGTGGGTATCACCAAAGCCGAATGAAGGACGGGGACGAATGGAAAACGGCTTTTAAGACTACTTATGGGTTGTATAAATGGCTAGTCATGCCCTTTGGTTTATCTAACGCCCCTAATACATTCATGAGGTTAATGAATCATATTCTACGCCCTTTTCTTGATAAATTTGTGGTAGTCTATTTTGATGATATCTTAGTCTCTAGTCGAAATCTTGATGAACACATAGATCATTTACGTGTTATTTTAAATGCCTTATGCCAAGCAAGTTTGTATGCTAACTTGAAAAAGTGTTCTTTTTGCACTAATCAGTTGGTCTTTCAAGGATATGTTATTAGTGCATAGGGAATACAGGTAGATAAAAGGAAGGTGAAAGCGATCCAAGAATGGCCGACACCAAAGACTGTGAGCGAAGTAAGGAGCTTCCATGGATTAGCTAGTTTTTACAGCAGGTTTGTGCGAGATTTCAGCACCATTGCCGCTCCGTTGACTGCCGTAATCAAGAAGAATGTCGCCTTTCATTGGGGAGCTGACCAAGATAAGGCATTTCAATTACTTAGACACAAACTCACGCACACACCTGTACTTTCTTTGCCTAGTTTTGACAAGATGTTTGAAATCGAATGTGATACTTCAGGTGTTGGCATTGGAGCTGTGTTAATGCAAGAGGGTAGGCCTACTTTAGCGAGAAACTGAGTGGGGCAGCCTTGAACTACTCCACCTACGATAAGGAGCTATACTCCCTCATTAGGGCTCTCGAAACATGGCAACGTTATTTGAGAGCAAGGGAGTTCGTCATTCATACTGATCACGAGTCACTCAAACACTTGAAGTCACAACAAAAGCTGAACAAAAGGCATGCCGATGGATTGCTTTTGTTGAGACTTTCCCATACATGATCAAGTATAAGACAGGTAAAATCAATGTAGTAGCTGATGCCTTGTCATGCAGGTACTCTTTACTTACCTTACTCAACACTAAGCTACTTGGTTTTGAAACCATCAAGGAGTTATATGCAAAAGATCCAGATTTTAGTGAATGCTATGCACAATGCTTACAATCTAGGTTGGATCACTTTTTTATGCATGATGGTTATTTGTTTCGAGTTGAAAAACTATGCATCCCTCAGTCTATTGTTAGTCCATGAAGCACATTCAGGTAGTCTAATGGGACACTTTGGTGCTGCAAAGACTTTGGTTGTTTTGCAGGAACACTTCTATTGGCCAAAGATGAGAAGAGATGTGGAACGTGTGGTTGGTCGATGCATTGTGTGCCACAAAGCTAAGTCTAAGACTCAACCATTCGGTTTGTATACCCCTTTACCTGTGCCTACTACACCTTGGATCGATATTTCTATGAATTTTGTACTTGGGTTGCCTAGGTCTAGGAAAGGACATGATAGCATATTTGTGGTAGTTGACAGATTTCCTAAAATGGCTCATTTCATTGCTTGTCACAAAACGGATGATGCTTCTTACATTGCTGATTTGTTCTTTCGTGGGATAGTTAGGTTACATGGCATGCCTAGAACTATTGTTTCTGACAGGGATGTTAAATTTCTTAGCTATTTCTGGAAGACATTGTGGGGAAAATTAGGTACTAAACTGTTATTCTCGACTTCAAGTCACCCACAAACGGATAGCCAAACAGAAGTTGTTAATCGCACTTTATCTACATTGTTGCGTGCCATCATTAAAAAGAACATTAAGTCTTAGGAGGAATGTCTTCCTCATGTTGAGTTTGCCTATAACCGAACTGTGCATAGTGCTACACGTTTCTCACCTTTTGAAGTTGTATATGGTTTTAACCCGTTAACTTCTTTGGATTTGTCACCTTTGCCGTTGTCTGAGTGTGTCAATCTGGATGAAAAGAAAAAGGCAGATTTTGTGAAGGCACTACATGAGAAAGTGTGACTCAACATTGAGCAACGCACGAGTCAATATGCGAAGCAGGCAAACAAAGGAAGGCGTCAAATGATCTTTGATTGGTTGCACCTTCGCAAAGAGAGGTTTCCAGTTCAACGACAAAGCAAGCTACTCCCCTGAGGCGACGGTTCCTTCCAAGTTCTTGAGCGTGTGAACAACAATGCTTACAAGTTGGACCTCCCAGGTGAGTATGGAGCTATAAGTGCCACATTTAATGTCACTGACTTTAGTCCCTTTCTCGCAGAAGATGAATCAGATTTGAGGGCAAATCCTTTTCAAGAGGAGGGGAATGATGCGAAGGAGAACATCGAGTAGACCATACAAGTAGAACAAGTGAAGGTTTCCCTCGGCCCTGTCACTCGAGCACGCGTCAAGAAAATGAAGGAAGCACTCCAACTTCTAGTACAAGCTGCCCAAGCCCAAGTTGGGAGGCCTCGGCCCATAGAAGGCCTTGCAAGTGAGAATGAAAGACAAATCACCTTGGTAGAGGCCTTGCTCGATGAAGAGGACCTTGTTTGAAGGCCACAGCCCTTTCTGGAGTATCATGGTTAATCATATAGTTATTTAAAGTTTAAGTATTGCATTAGTAGTTATGGCCTAGATCAATAAAGCTCATGTTGAGCATAGGACCGAGTAGGAGGCCCTTTGGAGGCCCACTACCTTTGGCCGAACTTAGCAAGGGCCACGGACCTTCCTTGGAGCCCTAAGTCCCTTTTGGATTTTCGAGCATCTAGTAGTAGTATTATATATAGGACTATTGCTTGTATTATTTTTTTTCAGATTTGGTTTAATACAAAATTGAGAGTTCTCTCATTGGCTTCTTGTGAGCTTTTCCTGAAGTTCTTAGAATAATTCCCTAGGATCTTCAAGGTGACTTATCAATCTAGAATCACACTAGATTGTGGCGTCTTCTACACTATACCAAGGTTCGTTAGCCACGTGATTAACGGGTAAAGATTTCATCAACTCCAAACGTGCTCCGTCCCTCTAGATCCTGTGCGCCTGTCTCTTGCGGGTTTCGTCACAAGTTGGCGATGTTCGTATCAGTTGGTAATCAGAGCTAGTTAGAGGTATCACATTACATCCCTTGTTTTTGTTGTTTTGAGCCAGTTTTTATCCATCAATTTTGTTGCTAGGTCATTAGGGTTTTGTGTCAAATCGTGGGAAGGGTTTCTTGTGAAGTCCGAATCGTTCGCTTCATGTTAGTGTGCTGTCCGCAATTTTCCAGAATTATTCCAGTATTTTCGTGTGTTGTTTCTGCCCAAGTTTCATCCATGAGTTTGTTGGTGTTGTGTTTGAATCATTAGAGTAAAAAAAAAACAAAAAAAAGTCACGCACCTTATTTTGTTCTCACGTCAAGATGCTGGAATTTCGTTTTGAGTATTGCTGAAATTCTGTTTTACCTATTTCATGAGTTTTGGTTGTTGTTCTTGTAAACCTTGGATACCATAATATAATTTGGGAAAGTTCTTGAGTTCTTGAACAAGATTCTTGAAGTTCTTGGACCTGCAAGACTTGACTTGAAAGTTCTTGAAACCATAAAATCAAGAACTAGGGTTTCTTGAAAGTTTGAATAACCTTGCATCCGCTTCTTGATCTTGTCGTATAATCTGAAATTGTGATCCTTGAAGAGCCGAAATCTTGAACAAAAGACAAAAAAAGAAGAAAAGAAACGAAACAAAAAAAAAGAGGAACGAGAGACATTCGGCTCAAGGGAAATCAGATTTCCAAATCTTGATTGGTTTGAGTTTCCAATTCTTGGTTGGCTTCCAAATCTTAATTGGCTTCAATATCTTGAGCTTCCTATTCTCGACTGAATTCCAACAACCTCAAATGACCTGGATAGCCCCAAAAACACCCCAAACCAGTTTCCTAAACCGCTACAAAGACCTTATCCAAATCACCCTTGGATTCTTGAGTTTCCTAAATTGGTTGGACTAGTTGTTGCAAACCGAATTGGCTGAAATTTGAGGGCTGATTCTGGCATTATTTGAACACCACAAAAGCACCTTTTTCCCTCCAAAATACTGACCAGAACTCGGGAAAAACAGCAGCTCAAAATTCCAGTTTTCGGGTTGGAGTCTTTCTAGGATTCCAAATTTCAGCTTTGAGTTGTGAGTCGCGTCTAGTATCGATCATCTTAGGATTGCTTTCCTACATTATTTGAGTCATTAAACAGCATCTTAATTGTGTCATATACCTGAGTTTGTTCCAGTTTGACCCCTTGCTTCATTCATTGTTTGATACGTGGTTGAACGTCGACATTGGAGCTCCTTGGAGGAAATTTTCTGATTTTTTCAAGAGTGGCAAACAAAGGCCAATAAGGGTTATTTGTGAGATCATTAGAGTGAGTAATTTTGAGTGACACAAGAGAGTTGAGTGTAAACACGTAAGGGAGCGTGAAAGGCAATATACCCTTGTGTCTTTGCTAACTCTTTTTACAGGTTTACCTTAGCATGGATTCTCACCCTTTTGACAATAAACTTAACATGGAGGCCTTGATGAGTGAGTTCCAATGGAGGATGGACATGTCCCTTGAATCCCTACATGAGTGAATAGACCAACTTGAGAACCATCAACAACGAAGTAACTCGGTTCATGGAGGAAGCAATAGGGATGAATCCGGTCCTATGCATGGCGGAGATGAGAAAGACCGACGGCCTAGATATGCTCACCAAGACCAAAGAAGGAACGATGATGCACTCAAAGAGATCAAAATCAAAATCCCCTCATTCCAAGGGAAATCCGATCCGGATGCCTACTTGGAGTGGGAGAAACGCATCGAGATGATCTTCGAATGTCAAGACTATAGGGAGGACCAAAAGGTAAACTCTCGAGTTCACGGATTACGCCATTATTTGGTCGGATCAAGTGCGACTTAGCCGAAGGAGATGTGGAGAACTACCTGTGACCACATGGCATGAACTTCGCAGGTTGATGAGGAAACGGTTCATTCCAAGTCACTATCACCGAGACCTTTATCAAAAACTACAAAACTTGAGTCAAGGGTCTCGAAGTGTAGATGACTATTTCAAGGAGATGGAAATAGCCATGCTACGTGCCGATGTAGTGGAGGACCGGGAAGCGACAATGGCTAGGTTCTTAACTGGGTTGAGACCCAAGATTGCAGAGGTAGTGGAGTTGCATCACTACGTGGAAATCACGGACATGGTGGACAAAGCTTCTAAAGTGGAGCGTCGTCTCAAGAGGAGGGATGCCACTCGACTCACTAGTACACCGGTT
This sequence comes from Coffea arabica, assembly GCF_036785885.1. Classification (NCBI taxonomy): domain Eukaryota; kingdom Viridiplantae; phylum Streptophyta; class Magnoliopsida; order Gentianales; family Rubiaceae; genus Coffea; species Coffea arabica. The sequence continues at coordinate 31,472,892 of NC_092317.1, forward strand.
AGCTCGAATTGGAGAACATATCCGCCTACGAAGGAGAAGAAACCGATTATGGGAGCTTCGGGAAGGATACCAAGGCGGTGACTGATGCCTCTAAAGCCCATAACCGTGAGATCAAGTGCTTCAAAAGCCAAGGGTTTGGTCACATCGCATCTCAGTGTCCAAATCGACGAACCATGCTCTTACTTGAAAATGGAGAAGTAGTGACGGATGAAGAAGACAGCTATAAAGGAGTACCATCGTTGGGAGAGAAGGATGCCGATTCTAGTGAGGAAATACCAACGAATGAACAACTCGACTTAGTGGTTCAAAAGGTGCTAACTGCTCAAGTAAAGGAAGAAAATGGCCAACAAAGGGAAAACATCTTCTACACACGTTGTCACATAAAAGGCAAGGTGTGTAGTCTTATAATTGATCCCAGGAGTTGTACAAACGTGGCAAGTATGACACTAGTGGAGAAGGCCTCGCTTCCTACAATCAAGCATTCACATCCATATAGGCTCCAATAGTTGAACGACAGTGGAGATGTGCGAGTCACAAAGCAAGTCGAGATCCTATTCCGCATTGGTCGATACGAGGATAAAGTCCTCTATGATGTCGTGCCAATGCAAGCTACTCATGTGCTATTGGGGAGACCATCGCAATATGATGAAAGAACTAGCCACGATGGTTTCACCAATAAGTACACCTTTATGCACGACAACAGGAAAGTCACACTTGTGCCTCTCACTCCTAAACAAGTGCACGAGGACCAAGTCCGGTTGCAACAAGAACACGAGGAGCAAAGGAAATTGAAAGGAGCCGAGAAGAGTGAGGGAAAACTGGCCTTAAATGATTCGGCCCTTGAGAAGAGAACTGAGAGGAAGCAAAGCATGCTCGCAAAAGCCAGGGATGTAAAGAAAGCTTTACTTTCTTACCAACACTTGCTTATGATAGTATGTAAAGAAGTTATGCTTGCTTCTACCATATAACTACCATCATAACTACCATATAAATTTAACCACTGTATATTTTCATGATACCCCGTGTTATCTCATTGTTGCAGGAATTTGAGGATATGTTTCCTGAGGAGATCCCGGATGGACTACCTCCCATCCGTGGCATTGAGCACCAAATAAACCTCATTCTGGGCTCACCATTGCCCAATAAAGCCCCCTATCGCATGAGTCCCGAGGAAACCAAGGAACTACAAAGGCAAGTGGACGAACTGCTTAAGAAAGGTTGGGTGCATGAAAGCCTAAGTCCCTGTGCCGTCCTCATCATCTTGGCGCCAAAGAAGGATGGAAGCTCACGCATGTGTGTGGATTGCAGAGCCATCAATTCGATAACGGTAAAGTATCGTCATCCTATACCTAGGTTAGATGGCATGCTAGATGAACTAAATGGGGCTGTAATTTTCATGAAAATTGATTTTAAAAGTGGGTATCACCAAAGCCGAATGAAGGACGGGGACGAATGGAAAACGGCTTTTAAGACTACTTATGGGTTGTATAAATGGCTAGTCATGCCCTTTGGTTTATCTAACGCCCCTAATACATTCATGAGGTTAATGAATCATATTCTACGCCCTTTTCTTGATAAATTTGTGGTAGTCTATTTTGATGATATCTTAGTCTCTAGTCGAAATCTTGATGAACACATAGATCATTTACGTGTTATTTTAAATGCCTTATGCCAAGCAAGTTTGTATGCTAACTTGAAAAAGTGTTCTTTTTGCACTAATCAGTTGGTCTTTCAAGGATATGTTATTAGTGCATAGGGAATACAGGTAGATAAAAGGAAGGTGAAAGCGATCCAAGAATGGCCGACACCAAAGACTGTGAGCGAAGTAAGGAGCTTCCATGGATTAGCTAGTTTTTACCGCAGGTTTGTGCGAGATTTCAGCACCATTGCCGCTCCGTTGACTGCCGTAATCAAGAAGAATGTCGCCTTTCATTGGGGAGCTGACCAAGATAAGGCATTTCAATTACTTAGACACAAACTCACGCACACACCTGTACTTTCTTTGCCTAGTTTTGACAAGATGTTTGAAATCGAATGTGATACTTCAGGTGTTGGCATTGGAGCTGTGTTAATGCAAGAGGGTAGGCCTACTTTAGCGAGAAACTGAGTGGGGCAGCCTTGAACTACTCCACCTACGATAAGGAGCTATACTCCCTCATTAGGGCTCTCGAAACATGGCAACGTTATTTGAGAGCAAGGGAGTTCGTCATTCATACTGATCACGAGTCACTCAAACACTTGAAGTCACAACAAAAGCTGAACAAAAGGCATGCCGATGGATTGCTTTTGTTGAGACTTTCCCATACATGATCAAGTATAAGACAGGTAAAATCAATGTAGTAGCTGATGCCTTGTCATGCAGGTACTCTTTACTTACCTTACTCAACACTAAGCTACTTGGTTTTGAAACCATCAAGGAGTTATATGCAAAAGATCCAGATTTTAGTGAATGCTATGCACAATGCTTACAATCTAGGTTGGATCACTTTTTTATGCATGATGGTTATTTGTTTCGAGTTGAAAAACTATGCATCCCTCAGTCTATTGTTAGTCCATGAAGCACATTCAGGTAGTCTAATGGGACACTTTGGTGCTGCAAAGACTTTGGTTGTTTTGCAGGAACACTTCTATTGGCCAAAGATGAGAAGAGATGTGGAACGTGTGGTTGGTCGATGCATTGTGTGCCACAAAGCTAAGTCTAAGACTCAACCATTCGGTTTGTATACCCCTTTACCTGTGCCTACTACACCTTGGATCGATATTTCTATGAATTTTGTACTTGGGTTGCCTAGGTCTAGGAAAGGACATGATAGCATATTTGTGGTAGTTGACAGATTTCCTAAAATGGCTCATTTCATTGCTTGTCACAAAACGGATGATGCTTCTTACATTGCTGATTTGTTCTTTCGTGGGATAGTTAGGTTACATGGCATGCCTAGAACTATTGTTTCTGACAGGGATGTTAAATTTCTTAGCTATTTCTGGAAGACATTGTGGGGAAAATTAGGTACTAAACTGTTATTCTCGACTTCAAGTCACCCACAAACGGATAGCCAAACAGAAGTTGTTAATCGCACTTTATCTACATTGTTGCGTGCCATCATTAAAAAGAACATTAAGTCTTAGGAGGAATGTCTTCCTCATGTTGAGTTTGCCTATAACCGAACTGTGCATAGTGCTACACGTTTCTCACCTTTTGAAGTTGTATATGGTTTTAACCCGTTAACTTCTTTGGATTTGTCACCTTTGCCGTTGTCTGAGTGTGTCAATCTGGATGAAAAGAAAAAGGCAGATTTTGTGAAGGCACTACATGAGAAAGTGTGACTCAACATTGAGCAACGCACGAGTCAATATGCGAAGCAGGCAAACAAAGGAAGGCGTCAAATGATCTTTGATTGGTTGCACCTTCGCAAAGAGAGGTTTCCAGTTCAACGACAAAGCAAGCTACTCCCCTGAGGCGACGGTTCCTTCCAAGTTCTTGAGCGTGTGAACAACAATGCTTACAAGTTGGACCTCCCAGGTGAGTATGGAGCTATAAGTGCCACATTTAATGTCACTGACTTTAGTCCCTTTCTCGCAGAAGATGAATCAGATTTGAGGGCAAATCCTTTTCAAGAGGAGGGGAATGATGCGAAGGAGAACATCGAGTAGACCATACAAGTAGAACAAGTGAAGGTTTCCCTCGGCCCTGTCACTCGAGCACGCGTCAAGAAAATGAAGGAAGCACTCCAACTTCTAGTACAAGCTGCCCAAGCCCAAGTTGGGAGGCCTCGGCCCATAGAAGGCCTTGCAAGTGAGAATGAAAGACAAATCACCTTGGTAGAGGCCTTGCTCGATGAAGAGGACCTTGTTTGAAGGCCACAGCCCTTTCTGGAGTATCATGGTTAATCATATAGTTATTTAAAGTTTAAGTATTGCATTAGTAGTTATGGCCTAGATCAATAAAGCTCATGTTGAGCATAGGACCGAGTAGGAGGCCCTTTGGAGGCCCACTACCTTTGGCCGAACTTAGCAAGGGCCACGGACCTTCCTTGGAGCCCTAAGTCCCTTTTGGATTTTCGAGCATCTAGTAGTAGTATTATATATAGGACTATTGCTTGTATTATTTTTTTTCAGATTTGGTTTAATACAAAATTGAGAGTTCTCTCATTGGCTTCTTGTGAGCTTTTCCTGAAGTTCTTAGAATAATTCCCTAGGATCTTCAAGGTGACTTATCAATCTAGAATCACACTAGATTGTGGCGTCTTCTACACTATACCAAGGTTCGTTAGCCACGTGATTAACGGGTAAAGATTTCATCAACTCCAAACGTGCTCCGTCCCTCTAGATCCTGTGCGCCTGTCTCTTGCGGGTTTCGTCACAAGTTGGCGATGTTCGTATCAGTTGGTAATCAGAGCTAGTTAGAGGTATCACATTACATCCCTTGTTTTTGTTGTTTTGAGCCAGTTTTTATCCATCAATTTTGTTGCTAGGTCATTAGGGTTTTGTGTCAAATCGTGGGAAGGGTTTCTTGTGAAGTCCGAATCGTTCGCTTCATGTTAGTGTGCTGTCCGCAATTTTCCAGAATTATTCCAGTATTTTCGTGTGTTGTTTCTGCCCAAGTTTCATCCATGAGTTTGTTGGTGTTGTGTTTGAATCATTAGAGTAAAAAAAAAACAAAAAAAAGTCACGCACCTTATTTTGTTCTCACGTCAAGATGCTGGAATTTCGTTTTGAGTATTGCTGAAATTCTGTTTTACCTATTTCATGAGTTTTGGTTGTTGTTCTTGTAAACCTTGGATACCATAATATAATTTGGGAAAGTTCTTGAGTTCTTGAACAAGATTCTTGAAGTTCTTGGACCTGCAAGACTTGACTTGAAAGTTCTTGAAACCATAAAATCAAGAACTAGGGTTTCTTGAAAGTTTGAATAACCTTGCATCCGCTTCTTGATCTTGTCGTATAATCTGAAATTGTGATCCTTGAAGAGCCGAAATCTTGAACAAAAGACAAAAAAAGAAGAAAAGAAACGAAACAAAAAAAAAGAGGAACGAGAGACATTCGGCTCAAGGGAAATCAGATTTCCAAATCTTGATTGGTTTGAGTTTCCAATTCTTGGTTGGCTTCCAAATCTTAATTGGCTTCAATATCTTGAGCTTCCTATTCTCGACTGAATTCCAACAACCTCAAATGACCTGGATAGCCCCAAAAACACCCCAAACCAGTTTCCTAAACCGCTACAAAGACCTTATCCAAATCACCCTTGGATTCTTGAGTTTCCTAAATTGGTTGGACTAGTTGTTGCAAACCGAATTGGCTGAAATTTGAGGGCTGATTCTGGCATTATTTGAACACCACAAAAGCACCTTTTTCCCTCCAAAATACTGACCAGAACTCGGGAAAAACAGCAGCTCAAAATTCCAGTTTTCGGGTTGGAGTCTTTCTAGGATTCCAAATTTCAGCTTTGAGTTGTGAGTCGCGTCTAGTATCGATCATCTTAGGATTGCTTTCCTACATTATTTGAGTCATTAAACAGCATCTTAATTGTGTCATATACCTGAGTTTGTTCCAGTTTGACCCCTTGCTTCATTCATTGTTTGATACGTGGTTGAACGTCGACATTGGAGCTCCTTGGAGGAAATTTTCTGATTTTTTCAAGAGTGGCAAACAAAGGCCAATAAGGGTTATTTGTGAGATCATTAGAGTGAGTAATTTTGAGTGACACAAGAGAGTTGAGTGTAAACACGTAAGGGAGCGTGAAAGGCAATATACCCTTGTGTCTTTGCTAACTCTTTTTACAGGTTTACCTTAGCATGGATTCTCACCCTTTTGACAATAAACTTAACATGGAGGCCTTGATGAGTGAGTTCCAATGGAGGATGGACATGTCCCTTGAATCCCTACATGAGTGAATAGACCAACTTGAGAACCATCAACAACGAAGTAACTCGGTTCATGGAGGAAGCAATAGGGATGAATCCGGTCCTATGCATGGCGGAGATGAGAAAGACCGACGGCCTAGATATGCTCACCAAGACCAAAGAAGGAACGATGATGCACTCAAAGAGATCAAAATCAAAATCCCCTCATTCCAAGGGAAATCCGATCCGGATGCCTACTTGGAGTGGGAGAAACGCATCGAGATGATCTTCGAATGTCAAGACTATAGGGAGGACCAAAAGGTAAACTCTCGAGTTCACGGATTACGCCATTATTTGGTCGGATCAAGTGCGACTTAGCCGAAGGAGATGTGGAGAACTACCTGTGACCACATGGCATGAACTTCGCAGGTTGATGAGGAAACGGTTCATTCCAAGTCACTATCACCGAGACCTTTATCAAAAACTACAAAACTTGAGTCAAGGGTCTCGAAGTGTAGATGACTATTTCAAGGAGATGGAAATAGCCATGCTACGTGCCGATGTAGTGGAGGACCGGGAAGCGACAATGGCTAGGTTCTTAACTGGGTTGAGACCCAAGATTGCAGAGGTAGTGGAGTTGCATCACTACGTGGAAATCACGGACATGGTGGACAAAGCTTCTAAAGTGGAGCGTCGTCTCAAGAGGAGGGATGCCACTCGACTCACTAGTACACCGGTTAGCTCGAATTGGAGAACATATCCGCCTACGAAGGAGAAGAAACCGATTATGGGAGCTTCGGGAAGGATACCAAGGCGGTGACTGATGCCTCTAAAGCCCATAACCGTGAGATCAAGTGCTTCAAAAGCCAAGGGTTTGGTCACATCGCATCTCAGTGTCCAAATCGACGAACCATGCTCTTACTTGAAAATGGAGAAGTAGTGACGGATGAAGAAGACAGCTATAAAGGAGTACCATCGTTGGGAGAGAAGGATGCCGATTCTAGTGAGGAAATACCAACGAATGAACAACTCGACTTAGTGGTTCAAAAGGTGCTAACTGCTCAAGTAAAGGAAGAAAATGGCCAACAAAGGGAAAACATCTTCTACACACGTTGTCACATAAAAGGCAAGGTGTGTAGTCTTATAATTGATCCCAGGAGTTGTACAAACGTGGCAAGTATGACACTAGTGGAGAAGGCCTCGCTTCCTACAATCAAGCATTCACATCCATATAGGCTCCAATAGTTGAACGACAGTGGAGATGTGCGAGTCACAAAGCAAGTCGAGATCCTATTCCGCATTGGTCGATACGAGGATAAAGTCCTCTATGATGTCGTGCCAATGCAAGCTACTCATGTGCTATTGGGGAGACCATCGCAATATGATGAAAGAACTAGCCACGATGGTTTCACCAATAAGTACACCTTTATGCACAACAACAGGAAAGTCACACTTGTGCCTCTCACTCCTAAACAAGTGCACGAGGACCAAGTCCGGTTGCAACAAGAACACGAGGAGCAAAGGAAATTGAAAGGAGCCGAGAAGAGTGAGGGAAAACTGGCCTTAAATGATTCGGCCCTTGAGAAGAGAACTGAAAGGAAGCAAAGCATGCTCGCAAAAGCCAGGGATGTAAAGAAAGCTTTACTTTCTTACCAACACTTGCTTATGATAGTATGTAAAGAAGTTATGCTTGCTTCTACCATATAACTACCATCATAACCCTTTCATTGGGGAGCTGACCAAGATAAGGCATTTCAATTACTTAGACACAAACTCACGCACACACCTGTACTTTCTTTGCCTAGTTTTGACAAGATGTTTGAAATCGAATGTGATACTTCAGGTGTTGGCATTGGAGCTGTGTTAATGCAAGAGGGTAGGCATGATATGTGGTGAACAAGCAAATGACATGCATTTTTCTTAGTTTTTATCACTTGGCATGCTCCTTGAACCCCCTTTCCCTTCTTTTTAGGATTTTTGCATATCATGATAGTTATAGTGTACATTTGCATGAGAGTCCCCTTCTGATGAGGGAAACGAGCGAGTGTGGCTACTCGATAGCCTTAGCACGCTAGTTTCGCCTTCTAATCAAAGGGAAAATCAAGTCACGATTTAGGTCTCCCCGTACCCAATATGCATGAATTCCCTAGGCTCATGCATTCTCAATCCACTCTATCATTACACTTTCACTTTCGTCTCATTTGCACACATGCACCTTTTTATCACCTTCACTTGCACACGAACACTTTTTTTGTCTCCACTTGCACACGAACCCTTTTATCTTCACTTGCACACGAGCATTTTATCTTCACTCGCACACGAGTACTTTCATCTACATTTGCACACCTTCACTCTTATCTTATTACTTTTATCATTTTTCTCACTTCACACAAACTCACACTTTCACATGGCATGCATTCCACTCATTTTTCACGTCATTTAGGTTTAGGTGTGACCTCTCCAAAAGGATCATTATTGGGCTTCACAATTAATGTGATTGGCACCACTCAACCTTTGAAGAGAAATTTCCCCCAATCCCCCTAGGTCTAGGTTTTTGCATTCATATAGACATATCCAATACGCGATACATACCTTGGGTAGAAAAATTAGGAAAAATTGGTTAAGTCGCGCAACTAGCCTTGGCTAGGTCAAAGGGGTGCCTTGGATTCTATCCTTGCCTTCCCCTTTGTCAAACGTGACCCCCGAACCTTTTTCTTTGGCTTACGTGGACTAGGAGTCGTTTTAAAAAGGGTTTTACTACTTTGTCTTTAAAAAACACTTTTTGGGTGACTTGGTACACCCCAAATCTATACCAAGTGGCGACTCCGTTTTCATATTTAAAAAACCCTTTTTAAAATTTCATTTGGCCAAATCGTCGCTTTCCAAAGTCCCATGGCCTTTTACTTTTCATTTTGCACACGTTCACACCACACTTCACACACACATCACTCACACACATTCACACATTATCGAAAAGTGGGGCGCGACAGTTGGCGACTCCACTGGGGACTTCCTAAGTGGGTCCGAGCATTTGACTTGGCCATTCTTTTCCTTTTTCTACCCTTTTTTATGCATTGCATTTGGATATTAGGGTTGCACTTTCCATTTTTAGGGCCTTTTGCCTCGTGCGCGTATCCAACTATTCCCTCACTCACGTACGTGTGATTGGTTGATTGGATGTATGTTTACTTATTTATCTCGCGCTTGCATTGCATTTGGGGGGGTGTGTCGCCTTTAGAGCCTCGTGTGGTTCTCACCCCTTCCCTCAAAATAGGGGAACACTTCATACGTGCACGTTTACTTGCTTTTATCCCATTTTATTTTGTTTTTCGTGGGCGTTTCCCACACCGCCTTGTAGGATTAGGATCGATCGCCTTGGGTAGGCGGCTGGTGTGCTCTGCGCCCATAGCGCTACCTAAGGGATCACTCGAGCCACCGATCAAAGGCCTTGGGAGTGATGACCCTTTGCCTTTAGGTCTGAAGGCTTGGGAGCCGAAGCTTTATCGAGTCTAGGCATTAGTGAACCAAACCGCATGCATCCATATTAGAATAACCTAGGGTAGAGTCGGCCTCACCTTTTCTTAAGCACATTAGGCACGAGGGAGGGGGTTCCACCCCTTTTACTTGCTTTATTGTATTTCTTTTTTCTTAATTGCTCCCAATGTGTTATGTGTACTATCAATTGCACTAACCATTCTTTTGTTTTCTTGGATTGCATTCATGTGCCTTAGCAATAAGGGGCCTCTTTGGCACTCTTTTAGTGACTCACCCACTAGATAGCTCACATGTCTAAATTTCAGTCTTTGCATTTATCTTTCAGTAAATACATTTCATGTTTAGACCCTTTCCCCCCGTTGCATTATTTTGTCCTCTAGGCCATATTTGTTGCATATTTACATTGCTTTAATAAACTGGCATCACGCATAAACCCTAGAAAGGGAATGCCATTTAGGGGATCCCGTGTTAGGAATAAGCCACCCCATGTCTCGGATGTATAATCCAAATGAGACTTGCACGTTTACCTTTCTCGTATCATCCGAAGGGGTAGTGCACAAGGTAAGGTAAAGATCCGATCATTTTCATGAAGCAATTTTTGGAATATGAGCATCTAATAATCACTTTTTGGCCATTTTCTCAAAATTGGTAAAATTCCCTTGCGTAAAAGGACATATTCGAAGAATATTCACAAATGATTCCTCATTGTTGAGACGATAAATATAGAGGCTAAATTTTGATTTTAGAGGCTCATAGACCAAGGCATTGTAATGATTTCTTGAAACCACCCAGTGGGCGAATAATTCAATCGATTTTTGAACAAATCATCCATCTTATCCAATCCATTTTTTTTCAATTCATTCACTTTTAGTACAATTTAATCATTTTTGAATAAATTCATTTCATCCAATTCATTTGACCAATTTACCCTTTTTAGGGTCATTCGGTCGATTTTGAATAAATCGTCAAGTCATTTGATCAATTTACCCTTTTTAGGGTCATCCGGTCGTTTTTGAATAAATCGTCAAGTCATTTGATCAATTTACCCTTTTTTAGGGTCATTTGACCAATTTACCCTTTTTAGGGTCATTTGACCAATTTACCCTTTTTTGGGTCATCCGGTCAATTTTGAATAAATCGTCAATTCATTTGACTAATTTACCCTTTTAGGGTGACTTGGTCGATTTTTGCATAAATCATCAATCTGTCTTTCATTCATTTGGCCAGTTCACCCATTTTTAGGGCAATCGAATCGATTTTGAATAAATCAAGTTTCATTCATTTGACCAATCTACCCTTTTTAGGGCGATTCGATCAATTTTTGAATAAATCAAATTTCATTTAATTCATTTGACCAGTTTACCTATTTTTAGGGTAATTTGGTCATTTTTAAATAAATCATCAATGTTATCCAATCCATTTGACCCGTTTTTTCCCTTTTTTAGGGTTTAAGTCTAAGGGTCACCGAATAAATTAATTGAGACATTGCAATCTCTTTTACACATTATTTCATGCATCGACCAAAGTAGCAATCCATTCGGACTTTTCCCTTATTTTAGGACAAATGTCTCTTTTCATTCCAATGGGCCAAATTTTTCAAATTATTTTTCACTCCATGAGTTGATCGGATCCATCAGGTATTGTATAGTGCCTATTCTAACGGATTGCATTTTCATGCTAGGCCTACCCTTGGCATAAAAAGGGTTCCCCCCATAGGACATGCATACCGATTTTGCAGTTTTGCCTACTAACTCGGGGTATTTTTCTTTTGTTTCCCCCTCCCCTGCATTCATAAAAATGTTTCAATAAGACGAAAATATTCTTCTATATCTGATGATAATTTTAATCCAATAAAGTTTGAAGATTACAAGTGTTATTTGATTCTTGGGCGGATCCTACGATAAAAACCCTCTGAGAGATGTTGTAATTGTTCTCCAAAGGAAAATTTTGTATATTTGAAAAAGGAGACAAAAAGTGTATATGTGGAGCTCTTTACAAGTTTCTCACTTCTCATTTGTATCGTAATTGAATGAGAAATTTTGTTTCAAACTTTTTCAGCAATAAAATTTTTGGACAATCATTGTTTTGTGTATATTTATGTACGTTTCATTCTTTATTCTTATTCATTGGAGATTTCATGATGATTTTTGAGAAATAAGACCCAATTTGAGATTTTTCAACCTATAGCCTGAATTTCACAAGTGTATGCTTCCTAAAATCCTTACACTCGATTGGTGTTCCAACCTGTACAATAAGAGTGCTCAGAAAGAAAGAGAGTGAACGGTCACTCAAAAGGCCCTATGAGATACCTTTCTCCTTCACTTAATTCTAAAATAAAATCAGTCACATTGATTGATAAATTGTAAATTGGGGCAACTTTTGCTTGAAAATGTTCAAGGCGTCTAATCTGGTTCAATCACATCTAAGTGAAAGCAAAAATGTGCATTGTTCTTATTTGTTTGGGAAATTTGGAATGATACTTCAAGCATTCGTTTCATTATCTATACAGATTTTTATCATTTGCTCTCCCATTTGAGCCTATGAAAGAATAATTTCGTTTCAAATAAGAGCCCTAATGATCACTACCCTATATTGGAAAATTTTCAAATATCAAATAGGGGAATGGATTTTCAATAACCGTTTCGTTACTTTGGTTGTCATGAGGTGTAAGAATGATGCTTTGGCCGTCGTTTCTACAACCTAAACACTGATCACCCCTTGCATCCCCATTTTGAGCTAAAATTGGTGATTCTTTTCCAATGCACTCATGGTCGTACCCCACATTGGGGAGGAAGATTGGAGAATTTTCAAAAAAAACAAAAAAAGAGAAAAAGGGAAAAAGCAAAATGCTAGAATAAGGAGGGAACTGCAAATTGGGGAAATTTGATTCCACTTGGGTTCCAAGTTTGAAAAAAGAAAAGGAAGGGTTTTTACGGATCGCCTACGTTTCCCAAATATGGACGAACAAGGGTCTTCCTCAGTCAGTTAATTCAGATACACGCAAAAAATTTCGCATTAGCGAAAATTTCCTTTCAGAGTTATTATAAGGAACGGAATACAAGTCAGGCCATCTTCTTTTCCAATCAAACATTTTATCCCTAGTTATCCCTTTTGAGCCATCAGAATAAATTATTTCGTTTGGCAACCCCTGAGGATCGCAAACCCCACACTGGGGGCGAGTTTGAGTTGAAAAGAAAATTTCAAGAAGTGAAAAGTGAAAAGCAACAAGATCAAAAACAAAGGAAGAAAAGAGAACCTCAGTTCAAAAATAAACTGGGGCAAATTTTGTGAAAGTTCGAAAGAACGGCAAAAGGCCGAAAAATCAAAAGGGGAAAGAAAATGAAGGAGAAAAAGCCTCAATTGATCAAAAACTGAGGCAAATTCTGATTTTACCCTAAAATAGGGTTGGCGCAACAATGCGATCTCAGATTCTTCAAACCACTTTTGAAATCCGTTTTCAAGCCTTAACCTTTCCTAGCACCCCACCTGACCCCAGTACAAAAGCCGAAAGCCCTGACTTCTGTTCTTTGCAATGGCCCTGTCAAGAAAATTTCTGATGTCGGAAATTTTAGTTGTATTTCTGAATTGATTGGGTGTGAGGTTGACGCTGCTCTTCATGTGAAATCCCGCGAGGGTCTTTTTGGAAAAGAGGGAAAAAGAAAAATGAGCGAAATGAATGCAAAAGAAAGATGCAAAAGATTTGATGTTGAAAGACCCTGTTGGGTGATGATAAAAAGTCAAACCAAGTCCAAGAATCTGGAGTCCAGATGAGGGCGATGTTGAAAAATGCGATCTTCGGTGCAATGTCCTTTGAAAATTATTTCTTTTAACTATCGTTTTCAAGCCAAATTACAAGCTAATAAAGTCCATTGTTGACTTATTCATTCATGACAATCCAAAGTGAGGATCATGCTCATAAGAAATTTATCAAATCATTTGTGATCATAAGGGCACAACCCGTTTCCACATGTTTAGCTATCACTTCTGTCCATACGTTACAAGCCTAGAAAGCTTGTATGTTGACTAAGTTTTCTTGAAAATAAGGGTAACAAACTCTTTGCTTTCACTAAGATGTGACATTGAATGGATTACATACAACTGGGGCACAAAAATAAGACAGATTCTTATCTCCCATTTCCTTAGCCATTTCAAAAAAATAAAGTCACTTGAATGGTCCTGAAAAGATGAGTCAACCAGAAGTGGCGACCCGTTACCCTAAGCACCAATGCTAAAAGTAAGGAAGAAGTCTTCTTAAATTTGGTGTTATTTCGAGGAATTCATCATGAAATTTCTGCATGAGTTCAAACTTGACGATTAAGTTTCTTCACATTGTTGTATATGTGCACTCTTTTCTAAATTTTAGAAAGTGCGGTTTTTCTTTGTTCAAGTAAATGGGAAATCATCTAAACCAATTTTTGCAATCAAATGGGCCCAAACTGGGGCAAAATTTTTATTTGCAAAATTTCGTAAAATAAGCCCACACAGGGGCAAATATTTTTGTAGTCCAATTGAGGATTTCGTCCAAGAATCGAAATAATGCATTTTTCAAATCAGTCACGCTCATTTGAGTGCACGTAAGCCCTGTGCAGGTATTCACAGCTGAAGTCGACGAAAAGCATCTGGCGATGTGGAAGGCCGATGCCGAAGAAAGAGAAGAAAGAAGGGAAAAGGGCCCTACACTGGGGCAAATTATTTTTGGGAAAAGATTCTCTCGAAAAATCAGAAAAATTCAAAAAATCAAAAAAAAAAAAAAAAAAAAAAAAAACAAGTTCAAAATTTTGACGAATCAAATTCTTCACCAATTGGATGGCAGGATTGGGTCTTATCCCACTGACCATTCCAAAAATCACGTTGGGCTTGGATTTAGTGCCACCAACATCACAAAAATCGTTTGGGCCTGAGTTTCGTGCCGCCAACAGTTCAAATGCCACGTTGGGCCTGAGTTTCGTGCCGCCAACAGTTCAAATCACGTTGGGCCTGGATTTCGTGCCGCCAACATTCCAGATATCAAGTTGGGCCTGAGTTTCGTGCCGCCAACAGTTCAAATGCCACGTTGGGCCTGAGTTTCGTGCCGCCAACAGTTCAAATGCCACGTTGGGCCTGAGTTTCGTGCCGCCAACAGTTCAAATCACGTTGGGCCTGAGTTTCGTGCCGCCAACATTCCAGATATCAAGTTGGGCCTGAGTTTCGTGCCGCCAACAGTTCAAATGTCACGTTGGGCCTGAGTTTCGTGCCGCCAACAGTTCAAATGCCACGTTGGGCCTGAGTTTCGTGCCGCCAACAGTTCAAATGCCACGTTGGGCCTGAGTTTCGTGCCGCCAACAGTTCAAATGCCACGTTGGGCCTGAGTTTCGTGCCGCCAACAGTTCAAATGTCACGTTGGGCCTGGATTTCGTGCCGCCAACATTCCAGATATCAAGTTGGGCCTGAGTTTCGTGCCGCCAACAGTTCAAATGTCACGTTGGGCCTGAGTTTCGTGCCGCCAACAGTTCAAATGTCACGTTGGGCCTGAGTTTCGTGCCGCCAACAGTTCAAATGTCACGTTGGGCCTGGATTTTGTGCCGCCAACTTCACAAAATCACGTTGGGCCTGAGTTTCGTGCCGCCAACATTCCAAATATCAAGTTGGGCCTGAGTTTCATGCCGCCAACAGTTCAAATGTCATGTTGGGCCTGAGTTTCGTGCCGCCAACAGTTCAAATGTCACGTTGGGCCTGAGTTTTGTGCCGCCAACATTCCAAAGATCCTGTGGGTCTATCCCAATTTTAAAGCATTTCCGGGTCAGTCCCAAGATCAAAAGTATTTCCGGGTCAGTCCCACGATCAACAGCATTTCCGGGTCAGTCCCACGATCAAAAGCATTTCCGGGTCAGTCCCACGATCAAAAGCATTTCCGGGTCAGTCCCACGATCAAAAGCATTTCCGGGTCAGTCCCGTTTAAATTTCTGTTCGGGTCAGTCCCGTTTAAATTCTGTTCGGGTCAGTCCCGTTTTAAATTCTGTTCGGGTCAGTCCAATTTTAAATTTCTGTTCGGGTCTATCCCGTGGGTCTATCCCATTTAAATTCCTGTCCGGGTCTATCCCGTGGGTCTATCCCAATTTTAAATTTCAGTCCGGGTCTATCCCGTGGGTCTATCCCAATTTTACATTTCTGTCCGGGTCTATCCCGTGGGTCTATCCCAATTTTAAATTTCTGTCCGGGTCTATCCCGTGGGTCTATCCCAATTTTACATTTCTGTCCGGGTCTATCCCGTGGGTCTATCCCCAATTTTAAATTCATGTTCGGGTCAGTCCCATTTTAGAATTCCTGTCCGTTCAGATCATTTTTGCAACCGAATAACACTGGTAAGTATTTGGTGTCTACTTCTTTGTCTCAAGTTTTTTCAAAACTCAGACAAAGAGGGGCAAACTGTAGACACCAAATTTTTGGTGTAATTTCATTTTCTAGTTTTTATTTGTCGTGTTCATTTTTAGTTTTTAGTTTCCAGTTTTATTTTTATTTTTAAGTTTTATCATAGAATTTGTTGAAAATGAAAAAAGGGAAAAAGGAAAAAGCGTTCCAAAAAAAATGTGTTTTATGTCTTTTAAAATCAATCTTTTAGCATCTTACTTATTTTTGTTAAGTTATTTTGAAAAAAAAGGAAAAAAAGGAAAAACAATGAAAAATGGAAAATGAAAAAGGAAAAAAATGAAAAATGGAAGATTGAAAGTGGCATTTTGTTATTTCTAGTTTTATTTTTGTTTATTCAATCCAATGTTAATTAAGTTACTTTTGTTATTATTATTATTTGATTAAATCGGTTAGTTGTTAAGTTAAAAAAAAAAAAAAAAAAAAAAAAAAGAGGGTTCGCGGCAGGCAGGCTGCATTCTTTTTGCAGCTTGCCAAGGGCATTTTCATGCGTGCCATGAAGGGGCAGGATGAAGGCAGAGGCTAGCCTTCATCCTCGCCATTCAAGGAAGGGTTTTAGGGGATTGGGAGATGGTACAAAAAGAAAAAAACATCAGCCGCAAAGGGATCCTTATCGGGGGAAAGACAGAAAACAGCAAAAAAAAAAGCTAAGGGAGAAAACCAGCAAAGGGAAAGAGAGAAACTGAGGGGAAGGGCTTCATCTGAGGAGTGAACGGCTGGGGTTTAAGGGAAGTGATAGCTGCAAATCTGGAGTGAACGGAAAAATCAGAGGGAAGGAGAGCTAAGGGGGGACGAGAGAGAGCAGCAGCCGAAAGAGAGAAATCGAGAGAGGGCATCGAGGAAAAGAAAAAGCTTACGGCAAAAGAAGGAAACAAAGGAAGGATTCTGGGTTGGCGGCTGGGGTAGAGAACAACAAAAAGGGGCCGAGGGATTGAGAGAGTTTCGAGAAATCAGAGAGTAAAAGGAAAAGAAAAGAGACCAGCAAGAAGAAAGTGAGAGGAAAACAAGAAGGAAACATTTTCAGAAATTTGCCCGGATGATGAACCAGGCTGGCGATTCACCCTGTTCTCACTCATTTCAGATCTAGATAGTCTATATTTCTGAGAGATCTCTTTTCCTACACCTTCTTGGGATGTCTGGGAGCAGCTTTCGTTCAGCAACAATCGACTGAAAACATCTCTAAGACAGCTAAATGGAAGCTCCAAGTGGCGGGTTCATCAGCGCTATGTTTTACGGCGGCGATATTCCTTTGCTTCGTTCCCCAGATTCTGTACAGCCTTCCCACGACTCTTTGCTTCCATCCGGGTTTAGAACACCCTTAGGTAACCATGTCTCCCTCCCTGGTTTGATTTAACGTACTTTTGCATGAAGAACAAGATCCGTTTGATGTTTTTTTGTTTTTTGCCACAGCCTTTCCCTTGCTGTCTGGTTTTCCTTCGTTCGGCATTTAATGGTCTTTGCATGATGCATGTTTACTGAATATATCATTTTCGTTTGGGTCAGATTGCATATTGATTGATGAGTCTGTTAGCTTTGGTTTTTGCTAATGAAGATTTGTCCGATGTTAGATGCTGTGGAAGTAAGGATGAATGTTTGCTTTTGACTTGGGCTTGGTACCAGAATTTGTTGCGTGCAATGGCTGGAACCTTTAGAGTATCAGAAATCTGCTGCAGAAATGTTAATGTAGTTCAGTAGCTAAGTGTCTAAAGGCTATAGTGCCAAAGTTTCTGCTTGCTTGAAATGTTCATGTTGCTTGACTGCGATGGTTTTTCCATGATTGACAGCAAGTTTCCACTTTTTCTTTGCTGCAATTTTTTTTATCCAGTTGCCTTGATTGAATCTCCTGGGATAGATATTCGTGTTAGGTAGTGTTAATAAGAGTAATTTGAAGTCTTTGCTTCAGGTTTTGATTGTTGAATTAGCAGATTTTGTTTGAATTACTTCACACGAGCACGTCTAGGTGAATCACCAGATATTGTTGAAGTTGTAAGAACCCAGAATCTCCACGAGACACTCCCATAAAACTGGTTTTCCTGTCTCGATAAGTTGCTAAAGAGAATTGCAGCAGTTTCTCTTCTCAAATGTTGGCATGTTTTCTAGCTCATCTTATTGCATTTTTGTCCTTAAGTCTGTTAGATTTCTATCTACTTTTGTCGTAAATATCTGCACTTTGTGTTGAATGGGTGAAGATACGTTGGGATCCTGGGCAGGAATGTTTGTCTCGTTTGCAAATTCAGAATAATAGCTTCAAATTGCAGATTTGTTTTTCTTTCTTTGTAGCATTCGAATGACCACTTTGCTTGGATTTCTTCCATCTAATTGATTTGTTAAGTGATGTTTAAATGGAAGCAATCTCAAAGTTGTTGTATGGAATCTGTTTTTGCCGAAATTGAAAGAGGTTTGCGCATGAAAATTTTCCAGCACTTATATAATCACTTGCCAAGTTTTTTTGTTTTAGTCTATTTTTAGATGTTGAAGTTATGTACTTGGTGGTTTAGTTTAGAGTTTTGGTTTTGTTTGAGAAAGTTTGATCAAAAGTTGCCTGGGGACATGAATTTGCAAACAGAAAGTGCAGTAATTGCTTGTTTCTTGTTGTAGAATGTTATCTTACGTTAGTCTGCATGCATGCAAAAATAATTCTGAAAATTGCACTTTGACCCCTTGGTTTCTAACTAATGCCGCTATGACCCAACCAATTAAATGTTTTCTTCAATTTGGTCCTTGGCTGTTTTAATTTTTGCAATTTCATTGCTTGCTTTGCTTCAACTAATTACCATGCTTTGTCAATTGCACTTAAGTCATGACCTTGGGGACTTTATGACTAAGTGAGCCTTGTTTTGCCCATTTCTTTTAATTTTTCTTAAATAAAGTGGTGCATTGACCTTTTTATTATTTTGGAGGGTAATTGAATAATTTCACTTCATTGGGGCGTCAATTCAAGGGAGGTACACTCTATCCCTCACTTGCACTACATTTGACCTTACGTGCTCCTACGTGTTATGTGAATATGCATGCCTACCCCGCTTTCCTTACCTCCTTGCGTGCATTTAATTGCTTTTACGTTTATTTAAGCTTTATGGGGTATGTGTACACCTCTTGGCTTGTAATAGATAGGGCTCGGAGAGCATCTTGTCCATTTCCCCTTCCCCTTTATGCTTTTATGGGGTATGTGTACACCTCTTGGCTTGTAATAGATAGGGCTCGGAGAGCATCTTGTCCATTTCCCCTTCCCCTTTATGCTTTTATGGGGTATGTGTACACCTCTTGGCTTGTAATAGATAGGGCTCGAAGAGCATCTGGTCCACTTCCCCTTCCCCTTGCTTGCTTGTTTTTGTTGCTACATGTTAATTGCTTTATTAGGCTCCTGCATCTAGTCGAGCATGCTAAATGTTATGTGCTATGTGTTTACGAGTATTTTGGCATGTCTACTTGCTTTCATAGCCATGAATGAATGGAATGGATGAATGTACGTTTCCGCTAGTCCAACGCTAGTCGGAATTCATAGAATGGGCTAGTCCAACGCTAGACCCTTAGGGATTTCCCCCCATTAGCATGTCATTTGCTTGTTCACCACATATCATGCATTTTTCTTAGTTTTTATCACTTGGCATGCTCCTTGAACCCCCTTTCCCTTCTTTTTAGGATTTTTGCATATCATGATAGTTATAGTGTACATTTGCATGAGAGTCCCCTTCTGATGAGGGAAACGAGCGAGTGTGGCTACTCGATAGCCTTAGCACGCTAGTTTCGCCTTCTAATCAAAGGGAAAATCAAGTCACGATTTAGGTCTCCCCGTACCCAATATGCATGAATTCCCTAGGTGAGGGAAAACTGGCCTTAAATGATTCGGCCCTTGAGAAGAGAACTGAGAGGAAGCAAAGCATGCTCGCAAAAGCCAGGGATGTAAAGAAAGCTTTACTTTCTTACCAACACTTGCTTATGATAGTATGTAAAGAAGTTATGCTTGCTTCTACCATATAACTACCATCATAACTACCATATAAATTTAACCACTGTATATTTTCATGATACCCCGTGTTATCTCATTGTTGCAGGAATTTGAGGATATGTTTCCTGAGGAGATCCCGGATGGACTACCTCCCATCCGTGGCATTGAGCACCAAATAAACCTCATTCCGGGCTCACCATTGCCCAATAAAGCCCCCTATCGCATGAGTCCCGAGGAAACCAGGGAACTACAAAGGCAAGTGGACGAACTGCTTAAGAAAGGTTGGGTGCATGAAAGCCTAAGTCCCTGTGCCGTCCTCATCATCTTGGCGCCAAAGAAGGATGGAAGCTCACGCATGTGTGTGGATTGCAGAGCCATCAATTCGATAACGGTAAAGTATCGTCATCCTATACCTAGGTTAGATGGCATGCTAGATGAACTAAATGGGGCTGTAATTTTCATGAAAATTGATTTTAAAAGTGGGTATCACCAAAGCCGAATGAAGGACGGGGACGAATGGAAAACGGCTTTTAAGACTACTTATGGGTTGTATAAATGGCTAGTCATGCCCTTTGGTTTATCTAACGCCCCTAATACATTCATGAGGTTAATGAATCATATTCTACGCCCTTTTCTTGATAAATTTGTGGTAGTCTATTTTGATGATATCTTAGTCTCTAGTCGAAATCTTGATGAACACATAGATCATTTACGTGTTATTTTAAATGCCTTATGCCAAGCAAGTTTGTATGCTAACTTGAAAAAGTGTTCTTTTTGCACTAATCAGTTGGTCTTTCAAGGATATGTTATTAGTGCATAGGGAATACAGGTAGATAAAAGGAAGGTGAAAGCGATCCAAGAATGGCCGACACCAAAGACTGTGAGCGAAGTAAGGAGCTTCCATGGATTAGCTAGTTTTTACCGCAGGTTTGTGCGAGATTTCAGGGTGTTGGCATTGGAGCTGTGTTAATGCAAGAGGGTAGGCCTACTTTAGCGAGAAACTGAGTGGGGCAGCCTTGAACTACTCCACCTACGATAAGGAGCTATACTCCCTCATTAGGGCTCTCGAAACATGGCAACATTATTTGAGAGCAAGGGAGTTCGTCATTCATACTGATCACGAGTCACTCAAACACTTGAAGTCACAACAAAAGTTGAACAAAAGGCATGCCGATGGATTGCTTTTGTTGAGACTTTCCCATACATGATCAAGTATAAGACAGGTAAAATCAATGTAGTAGCTGATGCCTTGTCATGCAGGTACTCTTTACTTACCTTACTCAACACTAAGCTACTTGGTTTTGAAACCATCAAGGAGTTATATGCAAAAGATCCAGATTTTAGTGAATGCTATGCACAATGCTTACAATCTAGGTTGGATCACTTTTTTATGCATGATGGTTATTTGTTTCGAGTTGAAAAACTATGCATCCCTCAGTCTATTGTTAGTCCATGAAGCACATTCAGGTAGTCTAATGGGACACTTTGGTGCTGCAAAGACTTTGGTTGTTTTGCAGGAACACTTCTATTGGCCAAAGATGAGAAGAGATGTGGAACGTGTGGTTGGTCGATGCATTGTGTGCCACAAAGCTAAGTCTAAGACTCAACCATTCGGTTTGTATACCCCTTTACCTGTGCCTACTACACCTTGGATCGATATTTCTATGAATTTTGTACTTGGGTTGCCTAGGTCTAGGAAAGGACATGATAGCATATTTGTGGTAGTTGACAGATTTCCTAAAATGGCTCATTTCATTGCTTGTCACAAAACGGATGATGCTTCTTACATTGCTGATTTGTTCTTTCGTGGGATAGTTAGGTTACATGGCATGCCTAGAACTATTGTTTCTGACAGGGATGTTAAATTTCTTAGCTATTTCTGGAAGACATTGTGGGGAAAATTAGGTACTAAACTGTTATTCTCGACTTCAAGTCACCCACAAACGGATAGCCAAACAGAAGTTGTTAATCGCACTTTATCTACATTGTTGCGTGCCATCATTAAAAAGAACATTAAGTCTTAGGAGGAATGTCTTCCTCATGTTGAGTTTGCCTATAACCGAACTGTGCATAGTGCTACACGTTTCTCACCTTTTGAAGTTGTATATGGTTTTAACCCGTTAACTTCTTTGGATTTGTCACCTTTGCCGTTGTCTGAGTGTGTCAATCTGGATGAAAAGAAAAAGGCAGATTTTGTGAAGGCACTACATGAGAAAGTGTGACTCAACATTGAGCAACGCACGAGTCAATATGCGAAGCAGGCAAACAAAGGAAGGCGTCAAATGATCTTTGATTGGTTGCACCTTCGCAAAGAGAGGTTTCCAGTTCAACGACAAAGCAAGCTACTCCCCTGAGGCGACGGTTCCTTCCAAGTTCTTGAGCGTGTGAACAACAATGCTTACAAGTTGGACCTCCCAGGTGAGTATGGAGCTATAAGTGCCACATTTAATGTCACTGACTTTAGTCCCTTTCTCGCAGAAGATGAATCAGATTTGAGGGCAAATCCTTTTCAAGAGGAGGGGAATGATGCGAAGGAGAACATCGAGTAGACCATACAAGTAGAACAAGTGAAGGTTTCCCTCGGCCCTGTCACTCGAGCACGCGTCAAGAAAATGAAGGAAGCACTCCAACTTCTAGTACAAGCTGCCCAAGCCCAAGTTGGGAGGCCTCGGCCCATAGAAGGCCTTGCAAGTGAGAATGAAAGACAAATCACCTTGGTAGAGGCCTTGCTCGATGAAGAGGACCTTGTTTGAAGGCCACAGCCCTTTCTGGAGTATCATGGTTAATCATATAGTTATTTAAAGTTTAAGTATTGCATTAGTAGTTATGGCCTAGATCAATAAAGCTCATGTTGAGCATAGGACCGAGTAGGAGGCCCTTTGGAGGCCCACTACCTTTGGCCGAACTTAGCAAGGGCCACGGACCTTCCTTGGAGCCCTAAGTCCCTTTTGGATTTTCGAGCATCTAGTAGTAGTATTATATATAGGACTATTGCTTGTATTATTTTTTTTCAGATTTGGTTTAATACAAAATTGAGAGTTCTCTCATTGGCTTCTTGTGAGCTTTTCCTGAAGTTCTTAGAATAATTCCCTAGGATCTTCAAGGTGACTTATCAATCTAGAATCACACTAGATTGTGGCGTCTTCTACACTATACCAAGGTTCGTTAGCCACGTGATTAACGGGTAAAGATTTCATCAACTCCAAACGTGCTCCGTCCCTCTAGATCCTGTGCGCCTGTCTCTTGCGGGTTTCGTCACAAGTTGGCGATGTTCGTATCAGTTGGTAATCAGAGCTAGTTAGAGGTATCACATTACATCCCTTGTTTTTGTTGTTTTGAGCCAGTTTTTATCCATCAATTTTGTTGCTAGGTCATTAGGGTTTTGTGTCAAATCGTGGGAAGGGTTTCTTGTGAAGTCCGAATCGTTCGCTTCATGTTAGTGTGCTGTCCGCAATTTTCCAGAATTATTCCAGTATTTTCGTGTGTTGTTTCTGCCCAAGTTTCATCCATGAGTTTGTTGGTGTTGTGTTTGAATCATTAGAGTAAAAAAAAACAAAAAAAAGTCACGCACCTTATTTTGTTCTCACGTCAAGATGCTGGAATTTCGTTTTGAGTATTGCTGAAATTCTGTTTTACCTATTTCATGAGTTTTGGTTGTTGTTCTTGTAAACCTTGGATACCATAATATAATTTGGGAAAGTTCTTGAGTTCTTGAACAAGATTCTTGAAGTTCTTGGACCTGCAAGACTTGACTTGAAAGTTCTTGAAACCATAAAATCAAGAACTAGGGTTTCTTGAAAGTTTGAATAACCTTGCATCCGCTTCTTGATCTTGTCGTATAATCTGAAATTGTGATCCTTGAAGAGCCGAAATCTTGAACAAAAGACAAAAAAAGAAGAAAAGAAACGAAACAAAAAAAAAGAGGAACGAGAGACATTCGGCTCAAGGGAAATCAGATTTCCAAATCTTGATTGGTTTGAGTTTCCAATTCTTGGTTGGCTTCCAAATCTTAATTGGCTTCAATATCTTGAGCTTCCTATTCTCGACTGAATTCCAACAACCTCAAATGACCTGGATAGCCCCAAAAACACCCCAAACCAGTTTCCTAAACCGCTACAAAGACCTTATCCAAATCACCCTTGGATTCTTGAGTTTCCTAAATTGGTTGGACTAGTTGTTGCAAACCGAATTGGCTGAAATTTGAGGGCTGATTCTGGCATTATTTGAACACCACAAAAGCACCTTTTTCCCTCCAAAATACTGACCAGAACTCGGGAAAAACAGCAGCTCAAAATTCCAGTTTTCGGGTTGGAGTCTTTCTAGGATTCCAAATTTCAGCTTTGAGTTGTGAGTCGCGTCTAGTATCGATCATCTTAGGATTGCTTTCCTACATTATTTGAGTCATTAAACAGCATCTTAATTGTGTCATATACCTGAGTTTGTTCCAGTTTGACCCCTTGCTTCATTCATTGTTTGATACGTGGTTGAACGTCGACATTGGAGCTCCTTGGAGGAAATTTTCTGATTTTTTCAAGAGTGGCAAACAAAGGCCAATAAGGGTTATTTGTGAGATCATTAGAGTGAGTAATTTTGAGTGACACAAGAGAGTTGAGTGTAAACACGTAAGGGAGCGTGAAAGGCAATATACCCTTGTGTCTTTGCTAACTCTTTTTACAGGTTTACCTTAGCATGGATTCTCACCCTTTTGACAATAAACTTAACATGGAGGCCTTGATGAGTGAGTTCCAATGGAGGATGGACATGTCCCTTGAATCCCTACATGAGTGAATAGACCAACTTGAGAACCATCAACAACGAAGTAACTCGGTTCATGGAGGAAGCAATAGGGATGAATCCGGTCCTATGCATGGCGGAGATGAGAAAGACCGACGGCCTAGATATGCTCACCAAGACCAAAGAAGGAACGATGATGCACTCAAAGAGATCAAAATCAAAATCCCCTCATTCCAAGGGAAATCCGATCCGGATGCCTACTTGGAGTGGGAGAAACGCATCGAGATGATCTTCGAATGTCAAGACTATAGGGAGGACCAAAAGGTAAACTCTCGAGTTCACGGATTACGCCATTATTTGGTCGGATCAAGTGCGACTTAGCCGAAGGAGATGTGGAGAACTACCTGTGACCACATGGCATGAACTTCGCAGGTTGATGAGGAAACGGTTCATTCCAAGTCACTATCACCGAGACCTTTATCAAAAACTACAAAACTTGAGTCAAGGGTCTCGAAGTGTAGATGACTATTTCAAGGAGATGGAAATAGCCATGCTACGTGCCGATGTAGTGGAGGACCGGGAAGCGACAATGGCTAGGTTCTTAACTGGGTTGAGACCCAAGATTGCAGAGGTAGTGGAGTTGCATCACTACGTGGAAATCACGGACATGGTGGACAAAGCTTCTAAAGTGGAGCGTCGTCTCAAGAGGAGGGATGCCACTCGACTCACTAGTACACCGGTTAGCTCGAATTGGAGAACATATCCGCCTACGAAGGAGAAGAAACCGATTATGGGAGCTTCGGGAAGGATACCAAGGCGGTGACTGATGCCTCTAAAGCCCATAACCGTGAGATCAAGTGCTTCAAAAGCCAAGGGTTTGGTCACATCGCATCTCAGTGTCCAAATCGACGAACCATGCTCTTACTTGAAAATGGAGAAGTAGTGACGGATGAAGAAGACAGCTATAAAGGAGTACCATCGTTGGGAGAGAAGGATGCCGATTCTAGTGAGGAAATACCAACGAATGAACAACTCGACTTAGTGGTTCAAAAGGTGCTAACTGCTCAAGTAAAGGAAGAAAATGGCCAACAAAGGGAAAACATCTTCTACACACGTTGTCACATAAAAGGCAAGGTGTGTAGTCTTATAATTGATCCCAGGAGTTGTACAAACGTGGCAAGTATGACACTAGTGGAGAAGGCCTCGCTTCCTACAATCAAGCATCCACATCCATATAGGCTCCAATAGTTGAACGACAGTGGAGATGTGCGAGTCACAAAGCAAGTCGAGATCCTATTCCGCATTGGTCGATACGAGGATAAAGTCCTCTATGATGTCGTGCCAATGCAAGCTACTCATGTGCTATTGGGGAGACCATCGCAATATGATGAAAGAACTAGCCACGATGGTTTCACCAATAAGTACACCTTTATGCACGACAACAGGAAAGTCACACTTGTGCCTCTCACTCCTAAACAAGTGCACGAGGACCAAGTCCGGTTGCAACAAGAACACGAGGAGCAAAGGAAATTGAAAGGAGCCGAGAAGAGTGAGGGAAAACTGGCCTTAAATGATTCGGCCCTTGAGAAGAGAACTGAGAGGAAGCAAAGCATGCTCGCAAAAGCCAGGGATGTAAAGAAAGCTTTACTTTCTTACCAACACTTGCTTATGATAGTATGTAAAGAAGTTATGCTTGCTTCTACCATATAACTACCATCATAACTACCATATAAATTTAACCACTGTATATTTTCATGATACCCCGTGTTATCTCATTGTTGCAGGAATTTGAGGATATGTTTCCTGAGGAGATCCCGGATGGACTACCTCCCATCCGTGGCATTGAGCACCAAATAAACCTCATTCCGGGCTCACCATTGCCCAATAAAGCCCCCTATCGCATGAGTCCCGAGGAAACCAAGGAACTACAAAGGCAAGTGGACGAACTGCTTAAGAAAGGTTGGGTGCATGAAAGCCTAAGTCCCTGTGCCGTCCTCATCATCTTGGCGCCAAAGAAGGATGGAAGCTCACGCATGTGTGTGGATTGCAGAGCCATCAATTCGATAACGGTAAAGTATCGTCATCCTATACCTAGGTTAGATGGCATGCTAGATGAACTAAATGGGGCTGTAATTTTCATGAAAATTGATTTTAAAAGTGGGTATCACCAAAGCCGAATGAAGGACGGGGACGAATGGAAAACGGCTTTTAAGACTACTTATGGGTTGTATAAATGGCTAGTCATGCCCTTTGGTTTATCTAACGCCCCTAATACATTCATGAGGTTAATGAATCATATTCTACGCCCTTTTCTTGATAAATTTGTGGTAGTCTATTTTGATGATATCTTAGTCTCTAGTCGAAATCTTGATGAACACATAGATCATTTACGTGTTATTTTAAATGCCTTATGCCAAGCAAGTTTGTATGCTAACTTGAAAAAGTGTTCTTTTTGCACTAATCAGTTGGTCTTTCAAGGATATGTTATTAGTGCATAGGGAATACAGGTAGATAAAAGGAAGGTGAAAGCGATCCAAGAATGGCCGACACCAAAGACTGTGAGCGAAGTAAGGAGCTTCCATGGATTAGCTAGTTTTTACCGCAGGTTTGTGCGAGATTTCAGCACCATTGCCGCTCCGTTGACTGCCGTAATCAAGAAGAATGTCGCCTTTCATTGGGGAGCTGACCAAGATAAGGCATTTCAATTACTTAGACACAAACTCACGCACACACCTGTACTTTCTTTGCCTAGTTTTGACAAGATGTTTGAAATCGAATGTGATACTTCAGGTGTTGGCATTGGAGCTGTGTTAATGCAAGAGGGTAGGCCTACTTTAGCGAGAAACTGAGTGGGGCAGCCTTGAACTACTCCACCTACGATAAGGAGCTATACTCCCTCATTAGGGCTCTCGAAACATGGCAACATTATTTGAGAGCAAGGGAGTTCGTCATTCATACTGATCACGAGTCACTCAAACACTTGAAGTCACAACAAAAGTTGAACAAAAGGCATGCCGATGGATTGCTTTTGTTGAGACTTTCCCATACATGATCAAGTATAAGACAGGTAAAATCAATGTAGTAGCTGATGCCTTGTCATGCAGGTACTCTTTACTTACCTTACTCAACACTAAGCTACTTGGTTTTGAAACCATCAAGGAGTTATATGCAAAAGATCCAGATTTTAGTGAATGCTATGCACAATGCTTACAATCTAGGTTGGATCACTTTTTTATGCATGATGGTTATTTGTTTCGAGTTGAAAAACTATGCATCCCTCAGTCTATTGTTAGTCCATGAAGCACATTCAGGTAGTCTAATGGGACACTTTGGTGCTGCAAAGACTTTGGTTGTTTTGCAGGAACACTTCTATTGGCCAAAGATGAGAAGAGATGTGGAACGTGTGGTTGGTCGATGCATTGTGTGCCACAAAGCTAAGTCTAAGACTCAACCATTCGGTTTGTATACCCCTTTACCTGTGCCTACTACACCTTGGATCGATATTTCTATGAATTTTGTACTTGGGTTGCCTAGGTCTAGGAAAGGACATGATAGCATATTTGTGGTAGTTGACAGATTTCCTAAAATGGCTCATTTCATTGCTTGTCACAAAACGGATGATGCTTCTTACATTGCTGATTTGTTCTTTCGTGGGATAGTTAGGTTACATGGCATGCCTAGAACTATTGTTTCTGACAGGGATGTTAAATTTCTTAGCTATTTCTGGAAGACATTGTGGGGAAAATTAGGTACTAAACTGTTATTCTCGACTTCAAGTCACCCACAAACGGATAGCCAAACAGAAGTTGTTAATCGCACTTTATCTACATTGTTGCGTGCCATCATTAAAAAGAACATTAAGTCTTAGGAGGAATGTCTTCCTCATGTTGAGTTTGCCTATAACCGAACTGTGCATAGTGCTACACGTTTCTCACCTTTTGAAGTTGTATATGGTTTTAACCCGTTAACTTCTTTGGATTTGTCACCTTTGCCGTTGTCTGAGTGTGTCAATCTGGATGAAAAGAAAAAGGCAGATTTTGTGAAGGCACTACATGAGAAAGTGTGACTCAACATTGAGCAACGCACGAGTCAATATGCGAAGCAGGCAAACAAAGGAAGGCGTCAAATGATCTTTGATTGGTTGCACCTTCGCAAAGAGAGGTTTCCAGTTCAACGACAAAGCAAGCTACTCCCCTGAGGCGACGGTTCCTTCCAAGTTCTTGAGCGTGTGAACAACAATGCTTACAAGTTGGACCTCCCAGGTGAGTATGGAGCTATAAGTGCCACATTTAATGTCACTGACTTTAGTCCCTTTCTCGCAGAAGATGAATCAGATTTGAGGGCAAATCCTTTTCAAGAGGAGGGGAATGATGCGAAGGAGAACATCGAGTAGACCATACAAGTAGAACAAGTGAAGGTTTCCCTCGGCCCTGTCACTCGAGCACGCGTCAAGAAAATGAAGGAAGCACTCCAACTTCTAGTACAAGCTGCCCAAGCCCAAGTTGGGAGGCCTCGGCCCATAGAAGGCCTTGCAAGTGAGAATGAAAGACAAATCACCTTGGTAGAGGCCTTGCTCGATGAAGAGGACCTTGTTTGAAGGCCACAGCCCTTTCTGGAGTATCATGGTTAATCATATAGTTATTTAAAGTTTAAGTATTGCATTAGTAGTTATGGCCTAGATCAATAAAGCTCATGTTGAGCATAGGACCGAGTAGGAGGCCCTTTGGAGGCCCACTACCTTTGGCCGAACTTAGCAAGGGCCACGGACCTTCCTTGGAGCCCTAAGTCCCTTTTGGATTTTCGAGCATCTAGTAGTAGTATTATATATAGGACTATTGCTTGTATTATTTTTTTTCAGATTTGGTTTAATACAAAATTGAGAGTTCTCTCATTGGCTTCTTGTGAGCTTTTCCTGAAGTTCTTAGAATAATTCCCTAGGATCTTCAAGGTGACTTATCAATCTAGAATCACACTAGATTGTGGCGTCTTCTACACTATACCAAGGTTCGTTAGCCACGTGATTAACGGGTAAAGATTTCATCAACTCCAAACGTGCTCCGTCCCTCTAGATCCTGTGCGCCTGTCTCTTGCGGGTTTCGTCACAAGTTGGCGATGTTCGTATCAGTTGGTAATCAGAGCTAGTTAGAGGTATCACATTACATCCCTTGTTTTTGTTGTTTTGAGCCAGTTTTTATCCATCAATTTTGTTGCTAGGTCATTAGGGTTTTGTGTCAAATCGTGGGAAGGGTTTCTTGTGAAGTCCGAATCGTTCGCTTCATGTTAGTGTGCTGTCCGCAATTTTCCAGAATTATTCCAGTATTTTCGTGTGTTGTTTCTGCCCAAGTTTCATCCATGAGTTTGTTGGTGTTGTGTTTGAATCATTAGAGTAAAAAAAAAACAAAAAAAAGTCACGCACCTTATTTTGTTCTCACGTCAAGATGCTGGAATTTCGTTTTGAGTATTGCTGAAATTCTGTTTTACCTATTTCATGAGTTTTGGTTGTTGTTCTTGTAAACCTTGGATACCATAATATAATTTGGGAAAGTTCTTGAGTTCTTGAACAAGATTCTTGAAGTTCTTGGACCTGCAAGACTTGACTTGAAAGTTCTTGAAACCATAAAATCAAGAACTAGGGTTTCTTGAAAGTTTGAATAACCTTGCATCCGCTTCTTGATCTTGTCGTATAATCTGAAATTGTGATCCTTGAAGAGCCGAAATCTTGAACAAAAGACAAAAAAAGAAGAAAAGAAACGAAACAAAAAAAAAGAGGAACGAGAGACATTCGGCTCAAGGGAAATCAGATTTCCAAATCTTGATTGGTTTGAGTTTCCAATTCTTGGTTGGCTTCCAAATCTTAATTGGCTTCAATATCTTGAGCTTCCTATTCTCGACTGAATTCCAACAACCTCAAATGACCTGGATAGCCCCAAAAACACCCCAAACCAGTTTCCTAAACCGCTACAAAGACCTTATCCAAATCACCCTTGGATTCTTGAGTTTCCTAAATTGGTTGGACTAGTTGTTGCAAACCGAATTGGCTGAAATTTGAGGGCTGATTCTGGCATTATTTGAACACCACAAAAGCACCTTTTTCCCTCCAAAATACTGACCAGAACTCGGGAAAAACAGCAGCTCAAAATTCCAGTTTTCGGGTTGGAGTCTTTCTAGGATTCCAAATTTCAGCTTTGAGTTGTGAGTCGCGTCTAGTATCGATCATCTTAGGATTGCTTTCCTACATTATTTGAGTCATTAAACAGCATCTTAATTGTGTCATATACCTGAGTTTGTTCCAGTTTGACCCCTTGCTTCATTCATTGTTTGATACGTGGTTGAACGTCGACATTGGAGCTCCTTGGAGGAAATTTTCTGATTTTTTCAAGAGTGGCAAACAAAGGCCAATAAGGGTTATTTGTGAGATCATTAGAGTGAGTAATTTTGAGTGACACAAGAGAGTTGAGTGTAAACACGTAAGGGAGCGTGAAAGGCAATATACCCTTGTGTCTTTGCTAACTCTTTTTACAGGTTTACCTTAGCATGGATTCTCACCCTTTTGACAATAAACTTAACATGGAGGCCTTGATGAGTGAGTTCCAATGGAGGATGGACATGTCCCTTGAATCCCTACATGAGTGAATAGACCAACTTGAGAACCATCAACAACGAAGTAACTCGGTTCATGGAGGAAGCAATAGGGATGAATCCGGTCCTATGCATGGCGGAGATGAGAAAGACCGACGGCCTAGATATGCTCACCAAGACCAAAGAAGGAACGATGATGCACTCAAAGAGATCAAAATCAAAATCCCCTCATTCCAAGGGAAATCCGATCCGGATGCCTACTTGGAGTGGGAGAAACGCATCGAGATGATCTTCGAATGTCAAGACTATAGGGAGGACCAAAAGGTAAACTCTCGAGTTCACGGATTACGCCATTATTTGGTCGGATCAAGTGCGACTTAGCCGAAGGAGATGTGGAGAACTACCTGTGACCACATGGCATGAACTTCGCAGGTTGATGAGGAAACGGTTCATTCCAAGTCACTATCACCGAGACCTTTATCAAAAACTACAAAACTTGAGTCAAGGGTCTCGAAGTGTAGATGACTATTTCAAGGAGATGGAAATAGCCATGCTACGTGCCGATGTAGTGGAGGACCGGGAAGCGACAATGGCTAGGTTCTTAACTGGGTTGAGACCCAAGATTGCAGAGGTAGTGGAGTTGCATCACTACGTGGAAATCACGGACATGGTGGACAAAGCTTCTAAAGTGGAGCGTCGTCTCAAGAGGAGGGATGCCACTCGACTCACTAGTACACCGGTTAGCTCGAATTGGAGAACATATCCGCCTACGAAGGAGAAGAAACCGATTATGGGAGCTTCGGGAAGGATACCAAGGCGGTGACTGATGCCTCTAAAGCCCATAACCGTGAGATCAAGTGCTTCAAAAGCCAAGGGTTTGGTCACATCGCATCTCAGTGTCCAAATCGACGAACCATGCTCTTACTTGAAAATGGAGAAGTAGTGACGGATGAAGAAGACAGCTATAAAGGAGTACCATCGTTGGGAGAGAAGGATGCCGATTCTAGTGAGGAAATACCAACGAATGAACAACTCGACTTAGTGGTTCAAAAGGTGCTAACTGCTCAAGTAAAGGAAGAAAATGGCCAACAAAGGGAAAACATCTTCTACACACGTTGTCACATAAAAGGCAAGGTGTGTAGTCTTATAATTGATCCCAGGAGTTGTACAAACGTGGCAAGTATGACACTAGTGGAGAAGGCCTCGCTTCCTACAATCAAGCATCCACATCCATATAGGCTCCAATAGTTGAACGACAGTGGAGATGTGCGAGTCACAAAGCAAGTCGAGATCCTATTCCGCATTGGTCGATACGAGGATAAAGTCCTCTATGATGTCGTGCCAATGCAAGCTACTCATGTGCTATTGGGGAGACCATCGCAATATGATGAAAGAACTAGCCACGATGGTTTCACCAATAAGTACACCTTTATGCACGACAACAGGAAAGTCACACTTGTGCCTCTCACTCCTAAACAAGTGCACGAGGACCAAGTCCGGTTGCAACAAGAACACGAGGAGCAAAGGAAATTGAAAGGAGCCGAGAAGAGTGAGGGAAAACTGGCCTTAAATGATTCGGCCCTTGAGAAGAGAACTGAGAGGAAGCAAAGCATGCTCGCAAAAGCCAGGGATGTAAAGAAAGCTTTACTTTCTTACCAACACTTGCTTATGATAGTATGTAAAGAAGTTATGCTTGCTTCTACCATATAACTACCATCATAACTACCATATAAATTTAACCACTGTATATTTTCATGATACCCCGTGTTATCTCATTGTTGCAGGAATTTGAGGATATGTTTCCTGAGGAGATCCCGGATGGACTACCTCCCATCCGTGGCATTGAGCACCAAATAAACCTCATTCTGGGCTCACCATTGCCCAATAAAGCCCCCTATCGCATGAGTCCCGAGGAAACCAAGGAACTACAAAGGCAAGTGGACGAACTGCTTAAGAAAGGTTGGGTGCATGAAAGCCTAAGTCCCTGTGCCGTCCTCATCATCTTGGCGCCAAAGAAGGATGGAAGCTCACGCATGTGTGTGGATTGCAGAGCCATCAATTCGATAACGGTAAAGTATCGTCATCCTATACCTAGGTTAGATGGCATGCTAGATGAACTAAATGGGGCTGTAATTTTCATGAAAATTGATTTTAAAAGTGGGTATCACCAAAGCCGAATGAAGGACGGGGACGAATGGAAAACGGCTTTTAAGACTACTTATGGGTTGTATAAATGGCTAGTCATGCCCTTTGGTTTATCTAACGCCCCTAATACATTCATGAGGTTAATGAATCATATTCTACGCCCTTTTCTTGATAAATTTGTGGTAGTCTATTTTGATGATATCTTAGTCTCTAGTCGAAATCTTGATGAACACATAGATCATTTACGTGTTATTTTAAATGCCTTATGCCAAGCAAGTTTGTATGCTAACTTGAAAAAGTGTTCTTTTTGCACTAATCAGTTGGTCTTTCAAGGATATGTTATTAGTGCATAGGGAATACAGGTAGATAAAAGGAAGGTGAAAGCGATCCAAGAATGGCCGACACCAAAGACTGTGAGCGAAGTAAGGAGCTTCCATGGATTAGCTAGTTTTTACCGCAGGTTTGTGCGAGATTTCAGCACCATTGCCGCTCCGTTGACTGCCGTAATCAAGAAGAATGTCGCCTTTCATTGGGGAGCTGACCAAGATAAGGCATTTCAATTACTTAGACACAAACTCACGCACACACCTGTACTTTCTTTGCCTAGTTTTGACAAGATGTTTGAAATCGAATGTGATACTTCAGGTGTTGGCATTGGAGCTGTGTTAATGCAAGAGGGTAGGCCTACTTTAGCGAGAAACTGAGTGGGGCAGCCTTGAACTACTCCACCTACGATAAGGAGCTATACTCCCTCATTAGGGCTCTCGAAACATGGCAACATTATTTGAGAGCAAGGGAGTTCGTCATTCATACTGATCACGAGTCACTCAAACACTTGAAGTCACAACAAAAGTTGAACAAAAGGCATGCCGATGGATTGCTTTTGTTGAGACTTTCCCATACATGATCAAGTATAAGACAGGTAAAATCAATGTAGTAGCTGATGCCTTGTCATGCAGGTACTCTTTACTTACCTTACTCAACACTAAGCTACTTGGTTTTGAAACCATCAAGGAGTTATATGCAAAAGATCCAGATTTTAGTGAATGCTATGCACAATGCTTACAATCTAGGTTGGATCACTTTTTTATGCATGATGGTTATTTGTTTCGAGTTGAAAAACTATGCATCCCTCAGTCTATTGTTAGTCCATGAAGCACATTCAGGTAGTCTAATGGGACACTTTGGTGCTGCAAAGACTTTGGTTGTTTTGCAGGAACACTTCTATTGGCCAAAGATGAGAAGAGATGTGGAACGTGTGGTTGGTCGATGCATTGTGTGCCACAAAGCTAAGTCTAAGACTCAACCATTCGGTTTGTATACCCCTTTACCTGTGCCTACTACACCTTGGATCGATATTTCTATGAATTTTGTACTTGGGTTGCCTAGGTCTAGGAAAGGACATGATAGCATATTTGTGGTAGTTGACAGATTTCCTAAAATGGCTCATTTCATTGCTTGTCACAAAACGGATGATGCTTCTTACATTGCTGATTTGTTCTTTCGTGGGATAGTTAGGTTACATGGCATGCCTAGAACTATTGTTTCTGACAGGGATGTTAAATTTCTTAGCTATTTCTGGAAGACATTGTGGGGAAAATTAGGTACTAAACTGTTATTCTCGACTTCAAGTCACCCACAAACGGATAGCCAAACAGAAGTTGTTAATCGCACTTTATCTACATTGTTGCGTGCCATCATTAAAAAGAACATTAAGTCTTAGGAGGAATGTCTTCCTCATGTTGAGTTTGCCTATAACCGAACTGTGCATAGTGCTACACGTTTCTCACCTTTTGAAGTTGTATATGGTTTTAACCCGTTAACTTCTTTGGATTTGTCACCTTTGCCGTTGTCTGAGTGTGTCAATCTGGATGAAAAGAAAAAGGCAGATTTTGTGAAGGCACTACATGAGAAAGTGTGACTCAACATTGAGCAACGCACGAGTCAATATGCGAAGCAGGCAAACAAAGGAAGGCGTCAAATGATCTTTGATTGGTTGCACCTTCGCAAAGAGAGGTTTCCAGTTCAACGACAAAGCAAGCTACTCCCCTGAGGCGACGGTTCCTTCCAAGTTCTTGAGCGTGTGAACAACAATGCTTACAAGTTGGACCTCCCAGGTGAGTATGGAGCTATAAGTGCCACATTTAATGTCACTGACTTTAGTCCCTTTCTCGCAGAAGATGAATCAGATTTGAGGGCAAATCCTTTTCAAGAGGAGGGGAATGATGCGAAGGAGAACATCGAGTAGACCATACAAGTAGAACAAGTGAAGGTTTCCCTCGGCCCTGTCACTCGAGCACGCGTCAAGAAAATGAAGGAAGCACTCCAACTTCTAGTACAAGCTGCCCAAGCCCAAGTTGGGAGGCCTCGGCCCATAGAAGGCCTTGCAAGTGAGAATGAAAGACAAATCACCTTGGTAGAGGCCTTGCTCGATGAAGAGGACCTTGTTTGAAGGCCACAGCCCTTTCTGGAGTATCATGGTTAATCATATAGTTATTTAAAGTTTAAGTATTGCATTAGTAGTTATGGCCTAGATCAATAAAGCTCATGTTGAGCATAGGACCGAGTAGGAGGCCCTTTGGAGGCCCACTACCTTTGGCCGAACTTAGCAAGGGCCACGGACCTTCCTTGGAGCCCTAAGTCCCTTTTGGATTTTCGAGCATCTAGTAGTAGTATTATATATAGGACTATTGCTTGTATTATTTTTTTTCAGATTTGGTTTAATACAAAATTGAGAGTTCTCTCATTGGCTTCTTGTGAGCTTTTCCTGAAGTTCTTAGAATAATTCCCTAGGATCTTCAAGGTGACTTATCAATCTAGAATCACACTAGATTGTGGCGTCTTCTACACTATACCAAGGTTCGTTAGCCACGTGATTAACGGGTAAAGATTTCATCAACTCCAAACGTGCTCCGTCCCTCTAGATCCTGTGCGCCTGTCTCTTGCGGGTTTCGTCACAAGTTGGCGATGTTCGTATCAGTTGGTAATCAGAGCTAGTTAGAGGTATCACATTACATCCCTTGTTTTTGTTGTTTTGAGCCAGTTTTTATCCATCAATTTTGTTGCTAGGTCATTAGGGTTTTGTGTCAAATCGTGGGAAGGGTTTCTTGTGAAGTCCGAATCGTTCGCTTCATGTTAGTGTGCTGTCCGCAATTTTCCAGAATTATTCCAGTATTTTCGTGTGTTGTTTCTGCCCAAGTTTCATCCATGAGTTTGTTGGTGTTGTGTTTGAATCATTAGAGTAAAAAAAAAACAAAAAAAAGTCACGCACCTTA
The DNA here is from genome assembly GCF_036785885.1 of Coffea arabica. Lineage (NCBI taxonomy): Eukaryota > Viridiplantae > Streptophyta > Magnoliopsida > Gentianales > Rubiaceae > Coffea > Coffea arabica. The sequence continues at coordinate 31,509,314 of NC_092317.1, forward strand.
TTTTGTTCTCACGTCAAGATGCTGGAATTTCGTTTTGAGTATTGCTGAAATTCTGTTTTACCTATTTCATGAGTTTTGGTTGTTGTTCTTGTAAACCTTGGATACCATAATATAATTTGGGAAAGTTCTTGAGTTCTTGAACAAGATTCTTGAAGTTCTTGGACCTGCAAGACTTGACTTGAAAGTTCTTGAAACCATAAAATCAAGAACTAGGGTTTCTTGAAAGTTTGAATAACCTTGCATCCGCTTCTTGATCTTGTCGTATAATCTGAAATTGTGATCCTTGAAGAGCCGAAATCTTGAACAAAAGACAAAAAAAGAAGAAAAGAAACGAAACAAAAAAAAAGAGGAACGAGAGACATTCGGCTCAAGGGAAATCAGATTTCCAAATCTTGATTGGTTTGAGTTTCCAATTCTTGGTTGGCTTCCAAATCTTAATTGGCTTCAATATCTTGAGCTTCCTATTCTCGACTGAATTCCAACAACCTCAAATGACCTGGATAGCCCCAAAAACACCCCAAACCAGTTTCCTAAACCGCTACAAAGACCTTATCCAAATCACCCTTGGATTCTTGAGTTTCCTAAATTGGTTGGACTAGTTGTTGCAAACCGAATTGGCTGAAATTTGAGGGCTGATTCTGGCATTATTTGAACACCACAAAAGCACCTTTTTCCCTCCAAAATACTGACCAGAACTCGGGAAAAACAGCAGCTCAAAATTCCAGTTTTCGGGTTGGAGTCTTTCTAGGATTCCAAATTTCAGCTTTGAGTTGTGAGTCGCGTCTAGTATCGATCATCTTAGGATTGCTTTCCTACATTATTTGAGTCATTAAACAGCATCTTAATTGTGTCATATACCTGAGTTTGTTCCAGTTTGACCCCTTGCTTCATTCATTGTTTGATACGTGGTTGAACGTCGACATTGGAGCTCCTTGGAGGAAATTTTCTGATTTTTTCAAGAGTGGCAAACAAAGGCCAATAAGGGTTATTTGTGAGATCATTAGAGTGAGTAATTTTGAGTGACACAAGAGAGTTGAGTGTAAACACGTAAGGGAGCGTGAAAGGCAATATACCCTTGTGTCTTTGCTAACTCTTTTTACAGGTTTACCTTAGCATGGATTCTCACCCTTTTGACAATAAACTTAACATGGAGGCCTTGATGAGTGAGTTCCAATGGAGGATGGACATGTCCCTTGAATCCCTACATGAGTGAATAGACCAACTTGAGAACCATCAACAACGAAGTAACTCGGTTCATGGAGGAAGCAATAGGGATGAATCCGGTCCTATGCATGGCGGAGATGAGAAAGACCGACGGCCTAGATATGCTCACCAAGACCAAAGAAGGAACGATGATGCACTCAAAGAGATCAAAATCAAAATCCCCTCATTCCAAGGGAAATCCGATCCGGATGCCTACTTGGAGTGGGAGAAACGCATCGAGATGATCTTCGAATGTCAAGACTATAGGGAGGACCAAAAGGTAAACTCTCGAGTTCACGGATTACGCCATTATTTGGTCGGATCAAGTGCGACTTAGCCGAAGGAGATGTGGAGAACTACCTGTGACCACATGGCATGAACTTCGCAGGTTGATGAGGAAACGGTTCATTCCAAGTCACTATCACCGAGACCTTTATCAAAAACTACAAAACTTGAGTCAAGGGTCTCGAAGTGTAGATGACTATTTCAAGGAGATGGAAATAGCCATGCTACGTGCCGATGTAGTGGAGGACCGGGAAGCGACAATGGCTAGGTTCTTAACTGGGTTGAGACCCAAGATTGCAGAGGTAGTGGAGTTGCATCACTACGTGGAAATCACGGACATGGTGGACAAAGCTTCTAAAGTGGAGCGTCGTCTCAAGAGGAGGGATGCCACTCGACTCACTAGTACACCGGTTAGCTCGAATTGGAGAACATATCCGCCTACGAAGGAGAAGAAACCGATTATGGGAGCTTCGGGAAGGATACCAAGGCGGTGACTGATGCCTCTAAAGCCCATAACCGTGAGATCAAGTGCTTCAAAAGCCAAGGGTTTGGTCACATCGCATCTCAGTGTCCAAATCGACGAACCATGCTCTTACTTGAAAATGGAGAAGTAGTGACGGATGAAGAAGACAGCTATAAAGGAGTACCATCGTTGGGAGAGAAGGATGCCGATTCTAGTGAGGAAATACCAACGAATGAACAACTCGACTTAGTGGTTCAAAAGGTGCTAACTGCTCAAGTAAAGGAAGAAAATGGCCAACAAAGGGAAAACATCTTCTACACACGTTGTCACATAAAAGGCAAGGTGTGTAGTCTTATAATTGATCCCAGGAGTTGTACAAACGTGGCAAGTATGACACTAGTGGAGAAGGCCTCGCTTCCTACAATCAAGCATCCACATCCATATAGGCTCCAATAGTTGAACGACAGTGGAGATGTGCGAGTCACAAAGCAAGTCGAGATCCTATTCCGCATTGGTCGATACGAGGATAAAGTCCTCTATGATGTCGTGCCAATGCAAGCTACTCATGTGCTATTGGGGAGACCATCGCAATATGATGAAAGAACTAGCCACGATGGTTTCACCAATAAGTACACCTTTATGCACGACAACAGGAAAGTCACACTTGTGCCTCTCACTCCTAAACAAGTGCACGAGGACCAAGTCCGGTTGCAACAAGAACACGAGGAGCAAAGGAAATTGAAAGGAGCCGAGAAGAGTGAGGGAAAACTGGCCTTAAATGATTCGGCCCTTGAGAAGAGAACTGAGAGGAAGCAAAGCATGCTCGCAAAAGCCAGGGATGTAAAGAAAGCTTTACTTTCTTACCAACACTTGCTTATGATAGTATGTAAAGAAGTTATGCTTGCTTCTACCATATAACTACCATCATAACTACCATATAAATTTAACCACTGTATATTTTCATGATACCCCGTGTTATCTCATTGTTGCAGGAATTTGAGGATATGTTTCCTGAGGAGATCCCGGATGGACTACCTCCCATCCGTGGCATTGAGCACCAAATAAACCTCATTCTGGGCTCACCATTGCCCAATAAAGCCCCCTATCGCATGAGTCCCGAGGAAACCAAGGAACTACAAAGGCAAGTGGACGAACTGCTTAAGAAAGGTTGGGTGCATGAAAGCCTAAGTCCCTGTGCCGTCCTCATCATCTTGGCGCCAAAGAAGGATGGAAGCTCACGCATGTGTGTGGATTGCAGAGCCATCAATTCGATAACGGTAAAGTATCGTCATCCTATACCTAGGTTAGATGGCATGCTAGATGAACTAAATGGGGCTGTAATTTTCATGAAAATTGATTTTAAAAGTGGGTATCACCAAAGCCGAATGAAGGACGGGGACGAATGGAAAACGGCTTTTAAGACTACTTATGGGTTGTATAAATGGCTAGTCATGCCCTTTGGTTTATCTAACGCCCCTAATACATTCATGAGGTTAATGAATCATATTCTACGCCCTTTTCTTGATAAATTTGTGGTAGTCTATTTTGATGATATCTTAGTCTCTAGTCGAAATCTTGATGAACACATAGATCATTTACGTGTTATTTTAAATGCCTTATGCCAAGCAAGTTTGTATGCTAACTTGAAAAAGTGTTCTTTTTGCACTAATCAGTTGGTCTTTCAAGGATATGTTATTAGTGCATAGGGAATACAGGTAGATAAAAGGAAGGTGAAAGCGATCCAAGAATGGCCGACACCAAAGACTGTGAGCGAAGTAAGGAGCTTCCATGGATTAGCTAGTTTTTACCGCAGGTTTGTGCGAGATTTCAGCACCATTGCCGCTCCGTTGACTGCCGTAATCAAGAAGAATGTCGCCTTTCATTGGGGAGCTGACCAAGATAAGGCATTTCAATTACTTAGACACAAACTCACGCACACACCTGTACTTTCTTTGCCTAGTTTTGACAAGATGTTTGAAATCGAATGTGATACTTCAGGTGTTGGCATTGGAGCTGTGTTAATGCAAGAGGGTAGGCCTACTTTAGCGAGAAACTGAGTGGGGCAGCCTTGAACTACTCCACCTACGATAAGGAGCTATACTCCCTCATTAGGGCTCTCGAAACATGGCAACATTATTTGAGAGCAAGGGAGTTCGTCATTCATACTGATCACGAGTCACTCAAACACTTGAAGTCACAACAAAAGTTGAACAAAAGGCATGCCGATGGATTGCTTTTGTTGAGACTTTCCCATACATGATCAAGTATAAGACAGGTAAAATCAATGTAGTAGCTGATGCCTTGTCATGCAGGTACTCTTTACTTACCTTACTCAACACTAAGCTACTTGGTTTTGAAACCATCAAGGAGTTATATGCAAAAGATCCAGATTTTAGTGAATGCTATGCACAATGCTTACAATCTAGGTTGGATCACTTTTTTATGCATGATGGTTATTTGTTTCGAGTTGAAAAACTATGCATCCCTCAGTCTATTGTTAGTCCATGAAGCACATTCAGGTAGTCTAATGGGACACTTTGGTGCTGCAAAGACTTTGGTTGTTTTGCAGGAACACTTCTATTGGCCAAAGATGAGAAGAGATGTGGAACGTGTGGTTGGTCGATGCATTGTGTGCCACAAAGCTAAGTCTAAGACTCAACCATTCGGTTTGTATACCCCTTTACCTGTGCCTACTACACCTTGGATCGATATTTCTATGAATTTTGTACTTGGGTTGCCTAGGTCTAGGAAAGGACATGATAGCATATTTGTGGTAGTTGACAGATTTCCTAAAATGGCTCATTTCATTGCTTGTCACAAAACGGATGATGCTTCTTACATTGCTGATTTGTTCTTTCGTGGGATAGTTAGGTTACATGGCATGCCTAGAACTATTGTTTCTGACAGGGATGTTAAATTTCTTAGCTATTTCTGGAAGACATTGTGGGGAAAATTAGGTACTAAACTGTTATTCTCGACTTCAAGTCACCCACAAACGGATAGCCAAACAGAAGTTGTTAATCGCACTTTATCTACATTGTTGCGTGCCATCATTAAAAAGAACATTAAGTCTTAGGAGGAATGTCTTCCTCATGTTGAGTTTGCCTATAACCGAACTGTGCATAGTGCTACACGTTTCTCACCTTTTGAAGTTGTATATGGTTTTAACCCGTTAACTTCTTTGGATTTGTCACCTTTGCCGTTGTCTGAGTGTGTCAATCTGGATGAAAAGAAAAAGGCAGATTTTGTGAAGGCACTACATGAGAAAGTGTGACTCAACATTGAGCAACGCACGAGTCAATATGCGAAGCAGGCAAACAAAGGAAGGCGTCAAATGATCTTTGATTGGTTGCACCTTCGCAAAGAGAGGTTTCCAGTTCAACGACAAAGCAAGCTACTCCCCTGAGGCGACGGTTCCTTCCAAGTTCTTGAGCGTGTGAACAACAATGCTTACAAGTTGGACCTCCCAGGTGAGTATGGAGCTATAAGTGCCACATTTAATGTCACTGACTTTAGTCCCTTTCTCGCAGAAGATGAATCAGATTTGAGGGCAAATCCTTTTCAAGAGGAGGGGAATGATGCGAAGGAGAACATCGAGTAGACCATACAAGTAGAACAAGTGAAGGTTTCCCTCGGCCCTGTCACTCGAGCACGCGTCAAGAAAATGAAGGAAGCACTCCAACTTCTAGTACAAGCTGCCCAAGCCCAAGTTGGGAGGCCTCGGCCCATAGAAGGCCTTGCAAGTGAGAATGAAAGACAAATCACCTTGGTAGAGGCCTTGCTCGATGAAGAGGACCTTGTTTGAAGGCCACAGCCCTTTCTGGAGTATCATGGTTAATCATATAGTTATTTAAAGTTTAAGTATTGCATTAGTAGTTATGGCCTAGATCAATAAAGCTCATGTTGAGCATAGGACCGAGTAGGAGGCCCTTTGGAGGCCCACTACCTTTGGCCGAACTTAGCAAGGGCCACGGACCTTCCTTGGAGCCCTAAGTCCCTTTTGGATTTTCGAGCATCTAGTAGTAGTATTATATATAGGACTATTGCTTGTATTATTTTTTTTCAGATTTGGTTTAATACAAAATTGAGAGTTCTCTCATTGGCTTCTTGTGAGCTTTTCCTGAAGTTCTTAGAATAATTCCCTAGGATCTTCAAGGTGACTTATCAATCTAGAATCACACTAGATTGTGGCGTCTTCTACACTATACCAAGGTTCGTTAGCCACGTGATTAACGGGTAAAGATTTCATCAACTCCAAACGTGCTCCGTCCCTCTAGATCCTGTGCGCCTGTCTCTTGCGGGTTTCGTCACAAGTTGGCGATGTTCGTATCAGTTGGTAATCAGAGCTAGTTAGAGGTATCACATTACATCCCTTGTTTTTGTTGTTTTGAGCCAGTTTTTATCCATCAATTTTGTTGCTAGGTCATTAGGGTTTTGTGTCAAATCGTGGGAAGGGTTTCTTGTGAAGTCCGAATCGTTCGCTTCATGTTAGTGTGCTGTCCGCAATTTTCCAGAATTATTCCAGTATTTTCGTGTGTTGTTTCTGCCCAAGTTTCATCCATGAGTTTGTTGGTGTTGTGTTTGAATCATTAGAGTAAAAAAAAAACAAAAAAAAGTCACGCACCTTATTTTGTTCTCACGTCAAGATGCTGGAATTTCGTTTTGAGTATTGCTGAAATTCTGTTTTACCTATTTCATGAGTTTTGGTTGTTGTTCTTGTAAACCTTGGATACCATAATATAATTTGGGAAAGTTCTTGAGTTCTTGAACAAGATTCTTGAAGTTCTTGGACCTGCAAGACTTGACTGGTTATTTGTTTCGAGTTGAAAAACTATGCATCCCTCAGTCTATTGTTAGTCCATGAAGCACATTCAGGTAGTCTAATGGGACACTTTGGTGCTGCAAAGACTTTGGTTGTTTTGCAGGAACACTTCTATTGGCCAAAGATGAGAAGAGATGTGGAACGTGTGTGGTTGGTCGATGCATTGTGTGCCACAAAGCTAAGTCTAAGACTCAACCATTCGGTTTGTATACCCCTTTACCTGTGCCTACTACACCTTGGATCGATATTTCTATGAATTTTGTACTTGAGTTGCCCCTCTAGGAAAGGACATTATAGCATATTTGTGGTAGTTGACAGATTTCCTAAAATGGCTCATTTCATTGCTTGTCACAAAACGGATGATGCTTCTTACATTGCTGATTTGTTCTTTCGTGGGATAGTTAGGTTACATGGCATGCCTAGAACTATTGTTTCTGACAGGGATGTTAAATTTCTTAGCTATTTCTGGAAGACATTGTGGGGAAAATTGGGCACTAAACTGTTATTCTCGACTTCAAGTCACCCACAAACGGATAGCCAAACAGAAGTTGTTAATCGCACTTTATCTACATTGTTGCGTGCCATCATTAAAAAGAACATTAAGTCTTGGGAGGAATGTCTTCCTCATGTTGAGTTTGCCTATAACCGAACTGTGCATAGTGCTACACGTTTCTCACCTTTTGAAGTTGTATATGGTTTTAACCCGTTAACTTCTTTGGATTTGTCACCTTTGCCGTTGTTTGAGTGTGTCAATCTGGATGAAAAGAAAAGGGCAGATTTTGTGAAGGCACTACATGAGAAAGTGTGACTCAACATTGAGCAACGCACGAGTCAATATGCGAAGCAAGCAAACAAAGGAAGGCGTCAAATGATCTTTGATTGGTTGCACCTTCGCAAAGAGAGGTTTCCAGTTCAACGACAAAGCAAGCTACTCCCCTGAGGCGACGGTTCCTTCCAAGTTCTTGAGCGTGTGAACAACAATGCTTACAAGTTGGACCTCCCAGGTGAGTATGGAGCTATAAGTGCCACATTTAATGTCACTGACTTTAGTCCCTTTCTCGCAGAATTTGAATCAGATTTGAGGGCAAATCCTTTTCAAGAGGAGAGGAATGATGCGAAGGAGAACATCGAGTAGACCATACAAGTAGAACAAGTGAAGGTTTCCCTCGGCCCTGTCACTCGAGCACGCGTCAAGAAAATGAAGGAAGCACTCCAACTTCTAGTACAAGCTGCCCAAGCCCAAGTTGGGAGGCCTCGGCCCATAGAAGGCCTTGCAAGTGAGAATGAAAGACAAATCACCTTGGTAGAGGCCTTGCTCGATGAAGAGGACCTTGTTTGAGGGCCACAGCCCTTTCTGGAGTATCATGGTTAATCATATAGTTATTTAAAGTTTAAGTATTGCATTAGTAGTTATGGCCTAGATCAATAAAGCTCATGTTGAGCATAGGACCGAGTAGGAGGCCCACTACCTTTGGCCGAACTTAGCAAGGGCCACGGACCTTCCTTGGAGCCCTAAGTCCCTTTTGGATTTTCGAGCATCTAGTAGTAGTATTATATATAGGACTATTGCTTGTATTATTTTTTTTCAGATTTGGTTTAATACAAAATTGAGAGTTCTCTCATTGGCTTCTTGTGAGCTTTTCCTGAAGTTCTTAGAATAATTCCCTAGGATCTTCAAGTTGACTTATCAATCTAGAATCACACTAGATTGTGGCGTCTTCTACACTATACCAAGGTTCGTTAGCCACGTGATTAACGGGTAAAGATATCATCAACTCCAAACGTGCTCCGTCCCTCTAGATCCTGTGCGCCTGTCTCTTGCGGGTTTCGTCACAAGTTGGCGATGTTCGTATCAGTTGGTAATCAGAGCTAGTTAGAGGTATCACATTACATCCCTTGTTTTTGTTGTTTTGAGCCAGTTTTTATCCATCAATTTTGTTGCTAGGTCATTAGGGTTTTGTGTCAAATCGTGGGAAGGGTTTCTTGTGAAGTCCGAATCGTTTGCTTCTTGTTAGTGTGCTGTCCGCAATTTTCCAGAATTATTCCAGTATTTTCGTGTGTTGTTTCTGCCCAAGTTTCATCCATGAGTTTGTTGGTGTTGTGTTTGAATCATTAGAGTAAAAAAAAAACAAAAAAAAGTCACGCACCTTATTTTGTTCTCACGTCAAGATGCTGGAATTTCGTTTTGAGTATTGCTGAAATTCTGTTTTACCTATTTCATGAGTTTTGGTTGTTGTTCTTGTAAACCTTGGATACCATAATATAATTTGGGGAAGTTCTTGAGTTCTTGAACAAGATTCTTGAAGTTCTTGGACCTGCAAGACTTGACTTGAAAGTTCTTGAAACCATAAAATCAAGAACTAGGGTTTCTTGAAAGTTTGAATAACCTTGCATCCGCTTCTTGATCTTGTGGTATAATCTGAAATTGTGATCCTTGAAGAGCCGAAATCTTGAACAAAAGACAAAAAAAGAAGAAAAGAAACGAAACAAAAAAAAAGAGGAACGAGAGACATTCGGCTCAAGGGAAATCAGATTTCCAAATCTTGATTGGTTTGAGTTTCCAATTCTTGGTTGGCTTCCAAATCTTAATTGGCTTCAATATCTTGAGCTTCCTATTCTCGACTGAATTCCAACAACCTCAAATGACCTGGATAGCCCCAAAAACACCCCAAACCAGTTTCCTAAACCGCTACAAAGACCTTATCCAAATCACCCTTGGATTCTTGAGTTTCCTAAATTGGTTGGACTAGTTGTTGCAAACCGAATTGGCTGAAATTTGAGGGCTGATTCTGGCATTATTTGAACACCACAAAAGCACCTTTTTCCCTCCAAAATACTGACCAGAACTCGGCAAAAACAGCAGCTCAAAATTCCAGTTTTCGGGTTGGAGTCTTTCTAGGATTCCAAATTTCAGCTTTGAGTTGTGAGTCGCGTCTAGTATCGATCATCTTAGGATTGCTTTCCTACATTATTTGAGTCATTAAACAGCATCTTAATTGTGTCATATACCTGAGTTTGTTCCAGTTTGACCCCTTGCTTCATTCACTGTTTGATACGTGGTTGAACGTCGACATTGGAGCTCCTTGGAGGAAATTTTCTGATTTTTTCAAGAGAGGCAAACAAAGGCCAATAAGGGTTATTTGTGAGATCATTAGAGTGGGTAATTTTGAGTGACACAAGAGAGTTGAGTGTAAACACGTAAGGGAGCGTCAAAGGCAATATACCCTTGTGTCTTTGCTAACTCTTTTTACAGGTTTACCTTAGCATGGATTCTCACGCTTTTGACAATAAACTTAACATGGAGGCCTTGACGAGTGAGTTCCAATGGAGGATGGACATGTCCCTTGAATCCCTACATGAGTGAATAGACCAACTTGAGAACCATCAACAACGAAGTAACTCGGTTCATGGAGGAAGCAATAGGGATGAATCCGGTCCTATGCATGGCGGAGATGAGGAAGACCGACGGCCTAGATATGCTCACCAAGACCAAAGAAGGAACGATGATGCACTCAAAGAGATCAAAATCAAAATCCCCTCATTCCAAGGGAAATCCGATCCGGATGCCTACTTGGAGTGGGAGAAACGCATCGAGATGATCTTCGAATGTCAAGACTATAGGGAGGACCAAAAGGTAAAGCTTGCCACTCTCGAGTTCACGGATTACGCCATTATCTGGTCGGATCAAGTGCGACTTAGCCGAAGGAGATGTGGAGAACTACCTGTGACCACATGGCATGAACTTCGCAGGTTGATGAGGAAACGGTTCATTCCAAGTCACTACCACCGAGACCTTTATCAAAAACTACAAAACTTGAGTCAAGGGTCTCGAAGTGTAGATGACTGTTTCAAGGAGATGGAAATAGCCATGCTACGTGCCGATGTAGTGGAGGACCGGGAAGCGACAATGGCTAGTTCTTAACTGGGTTGAGACCCAAGATTGCAGAGGTAGTGGAGGTGCATCACTACGTGGAAATCACGGACATGGTGGACAAAGCTTCCAAAGTGGAGCGTCGCCTCAAGAGGAGGGATGCCACTCGACTCACTAGTACACCGGTTAGCTCGAATTGGAGAACATATCCGCCTACGAAGGAGAAGAAACCGATTATGGGAGCTTCGGGAAGGATACCAAGGCGGTGACTGACGCCTCTAAAGCCCATAACCATGAGATCAAGTGCTTCAAATGCCAAGGGTTTGGTCACATCGCATCTCAGTGTCCAAATCGACGAACCATGCTCTTACTTGAAAATGGAGAAGTAGTGACGGATGAAGAAGACAGCTATAAAGGAGTACCATCGTTGGGAGAGAAGGATGCCGATTCTAGTGAGGAAATACCAACGAATGAACAACTCGACTTAGTGGTTCAAAAGGTGCTAACTGCTCAAGTAAAGGAAGAAAATGGCCAACAAAGGGGAAACATCTTCTACACACGTTGTCACATAAAAGGCAAGGTGTGTAGTCTTATAATTGATCCCAGGAGTTGTACAAACGTGGCAAGTATGACACTAGTGGAGAAGGCCTCGCTTCCTACAGTCAAGCATCCACATCCATATAGGCTCCAATAGTTGAACGACAGTGGAGATGTGCGAGTCACAAAGCAAGTCGAGATCCTATTCCGCATTGGTCGATACGAGGATAAAGTCCTCTATGATGTCGTGCCAATGCAAGCTACTCATGTGCTATTGGGGAGACCATGGCAATATGATGAAAGAACTAGCCACGATGGTTTCACCAATAAGTACACCTTTATGCACGACAACAGGAAAGTCACACTTGTGCCTCTCACTCCTAAACAAGTGCACGAGGACCAAGTCCGGTTGCAACAAGAACACGAGGAGCAAAGGAAATTGAAAGGAGCCGAGAAGAGTGAGGGAAAACTGGCCTTAAATGATTCGGCCCTTGAGAAGAGAACTGAGAGGAAGCAAAGCATGCTCGCAAAAGCCAGGGATGTAAAGAAAGCTTTACTTTCTTACCAACACTTGCTTATGATAGTATGTAAAGAAGTTATGCTTGCTTCTACCATATAACTACCATCATAACTACCATATAAATTTAACCACTGTATATTTTCATGATACCCCGTGTTATCTCATTGTTGCAGGAATTTGAGGATATGTTTCCTGAGGAGATCCCGGATGGACTACCTCTCATCCGTGGCATTGAGCACCAAATAAACCTCATTCCGGGCTCACCATTGCCCAATAAAGCCCCCTATCGCAGAGTCCCGAGGAAACCAAGGAACTACAAAGGCAAGTGGACGAACTGCTTAAGAAAGGTTGGGTGCATGAAAGCCTAAGTCCCTGTGCCGTCCCCATCATCTTGGCGTCAAAGAAGGATGGAAGCTCACGCATGTGTGTGGATTGCAGAGCCATCAATTCGATAACGGTAAAGTATCGTCATCCTATACCTAGGTTAGATGACATGCTAGATGAACTAAATGGGGCTGTAATTTTCATGAAAATTGATTTTAAAAGTGGGTATCACCAAATCCGAATGAAGGACGGGGACGAATGGAAAACGGCTTTTAAGACTACTTATGGGTTGTATAAATGGCTAGTCATGCCCTTTGGTTTATCTAACGCCCCTAATACATTCATGAGGTTAATGAATCATATTCTACGCCCTTTTCTTGATATCTTAGTCTCTAGTCGAAATCTTGATGAACACATAGAAGCATTTACGTGTTATTTTAAATGCCTTATGCCAAGCAAGTTTGTATGCTAACTTGAAAAAGTGTTCTTTTTGCACAAATCAGTTGGTGTTTCAAGGATATGTTATTAGTGCATAGGGAATACAGGTAGATAAAAGGAAGGTGAAAGCCATCCAAGAATGGCCGACACCAAAGACTGTGAGCGAAGTAAAGAGCTTCCATGGATTAGCTAGTTTTTACCGCAGGTTTGTGCGAGATTTCAGCACCATTGCCGCTCCGTTGACTGCCGTAATCAAGAAGAATGTCGCCTTTCATTGGGGAGCTGACCAAGATAAGGCATTTCAATTACTTAAACACAAACTCACGCACACACCTGTACTTTCTTTGCCTAGTTTTGACAAGATGTTTGAAATCGAATGTGATACTTCAGGTGTTGGCATTGGAGCTGTGTTAATGCAAGAGGGTAGGCCTACTTTAGCGAGAAGCTGAGTGGGGCAGCCTTGAACTACTCCACCTACGATAAGGAGCTATACTCCCTCATTAGGGCTCTCGAAACATGGCAACATTATTTGAGAGCAAGGGAGTTCGTCAGTCATACTGATCACGAGTCACTCAAACACTTGAAGTCACAACAAAAGTTGAACAAAAGGCATGCCGATGGATTGCTTTTGTTGAGACTTTCCCATACATGATCAAGTATAAGACAGGTAAAATCAATGTAGTAGCTGATGCCTTGTCACGCAGGTACTCTTTACTTACCTTACTCAACACTAAGCTACTTGGTTTTGAAACCATCAAGGAGTTATATGCAAAAGATCCAGATTTTAGTGAATGCTATGCACAATGCTTACAATCTAGGTTGGATCACTTTTTTATGCATGATGGTTATTTGTTTCGAGTTGAAAAACTATGCATCCCTCAGTCTATTGTTAGTCCATGAAGCACATTCAGGTAGTCTAATGGGACACTTTGGTGCTGCAAAGACTTTGGTTGTTTTGCAGGAACACTTCTATTGGCCAAAGATGAGAAGAGATGTGGAACGTGTGTGGTTGGTCGATGCATTGTGTGCCACAAAGCTAAGTCTAAGACTCAACCATTCGGTTTGTATACCCCTTTACCTGTGCCTACTACACCTTGGATCGATATTTCTATGAATTTTGTACTTGAGTTGCCCCTCTAGGAAAGGACATTATAGCATATTTGTGGTAGTTGACAGATTTCCTAAAATGGCTCATTTCATTGCTTGTCACAAAACGGATGATGCTTCTTACATTGCTGATTTGTTCTTTCGTGGGATAGTTAGGTTACATGGCATGCCTAGAACTATTGTTTCTGACAGGGATGTTAAATTTCTTAGCTATTTCTGGAAGACATTGTGGGGAAAATTGGGCACTAAACTGTTATTCTCGACTTCAAGTCACCCACAAACGGATAGCCAAACAGAAGTTGTTAATCGCACTTTATCTGCATTGTTGCGTGCCATCATTAAAAAGAACATTAAGTCTTGGGAGGAATGTCTTCCTCATGTTGAGTTTGCCTATAACCGAACTGTGCATAGTGCTACACGTTTCTCACCTTTTGAAGTTGTATATGGTTTTAACCCGTTAACTTCTTTGGATTTGTCACCTTTGCCGTTGTTTGAGTGTGTCAATCTGGATGAAAAGAAAAGGGCAGATTTTGTGAAGGCACTACATGAGAAAGTGTGACTCAACATTGAGCAACGCACGAGTCAATATGCGAAGCAAGCAAACAAAGGAAGGCGTCAAATGATCTTTGATTGGTTGCACCTTCGCAAAGAGAGGTTTCCAGTTCAACGACAAAGCAAGCTACTCCCCTGAGGCGACGGTTCCTTCCAAGTTCTTGAGCGTGTGAACAACAATGCTTACAAGTTGGACCTCCCAGGTGAGTATGGAGCTATAAGTGCCACATTTAATGTCACTGACTTTAGTCCCTTTCTCGCAGAATTTGAATCAGATTTGAGGGCAAATCCTTTTCAAGAGGAGAGGAATGATGCGAAGGAGAACATCGAGTAGACCATACAAGTAGAACAAGTGAAGGTTTCCCTCGGCCCTGTCACTCGAGCACGCGTCAAGAAAATGAAGGAAGCACTCCAACTTCTAGTACAAGCTGCCCAAGCCCAAGTTGGGAGGCCTCGGCCCATAGAAGGCCTTGCAAGTGAGAATGAAAGACAAATCACCTTGGTAGAGGCCTTGCTCGATGAAGAGGACCTTGTTTGAGGGCCACAGCCCTTTCTGGAGTATCATGGTTAATCATATAGTTATTTAAAGTTTAAGTATTGCATTAGTAGTTATGGCCTAGATCAATAAAGCTCATGTTGAGCATAGGACCGAGTAGGAGGCCCACTACCTTTGGCCGAACTTAGCAAGGGCCACGGACCTTCCTTGGAGCCCTAAGTCCCTTTTGGATTTTCGAGCATCTAGTAGTAGTATTATATATAGGACTATTGCTTGTATTATTTTTTTTCAGATTTGGTTTAATACAAAATTGAGAGTTCTCTCATTGGCTTCTTGTGAGCTTTTCCTGAAGTTCTTAGAATAATTCCCTAGGATCTTCAAGTTGACTTATCAATCTAGAATCACACTAGATTGTGGCGTCTTCTACACTATACCAAGGTTCGTTAGCCACGTGATTAACGGGTAAAGATATCATCAACTCCAAACGTGCTCCGTCCCTCTAGATCCTGTGCGCCTGTCTCTTGCGGGTTTCGTCACAAGTTGGCGATGTTCGTATCAGTTGGTAATCAGAGCTAGTTAGAGGTATCACATTACATCCCTTGTTTTTGTTGTTTTGAGCCAGTTTTTATCCATCAATTTTGTTGCTAGGTCATTAGGGTTTTGTGTCAAATCGTGGGAAGGGTTTCTTGTGAAGTCCGAATCGTTTGCTTCTTGTTAGTGTGCTGTCCGCAATTTTCCAGAATTATTCCAGTATTTTCGTGTGTTGTTTCTGCCCAAGTTTCATCCATGAGTTTGTTGGTGTTGTGTTTGAATCATTAGAGTAAACAAAAAAACAAAAAAAAGTCACGCACCTTATTTTGTTCTCACGTCAAGATGCTGGAATTTCGTTTTGAGTATTGCTGAAATTCTGTTTTACCTATTTCATGAGTTTTGGTTGTTGTTCTTGTAAACCTTGGATACCATAATATAATTTGGGGAAGTTCTTGAGTTCTTGAACAAGATTCTTGAAGTTCTTGGACCTGCAAGACTTGACTTGAAAGTTCTTGAAACCATAAAATCAAGAACTAGGGTTTCTTGAAAGTTTGAATAACCTTGCATCCGCTTCTTGATCTTGTGGTATAATCTGAAATTGTGATCCTTGAAGAGCCGAAATCTTGAACAAAAGACAAAAAAAGAAGAAAAGAAACGAAACAAAAAAAAAGAGGAACGAGAGACATTCGGCTCAAGGGAAATCAGATTTCCAAATCTTGATTGGTTTGAGTTTCCAATTCTTGGTTGGCTTCCAAATCTTAATTGGCTTCAATATCTTGAGCTTCCTATTCTCGACTGAATTCCAACAACCTCAAATGACCTGGATAGCCCCAAAAACACCCCAAACCAGTTTCCTAAACCGCTACAAAGACCTTATCCAAATCACCCTTGGATTCTTGAGTTTCCTAAATTGGTTGGACTAGTTGTTGCAAACCGAATTGGCTGAAATTTGAGGGCTGATTCTGGCATTATTTGAACACCACAAAAGCACCTTTTTCCCTCCAAAATACTGACCAGAACTCGGCAAAAACAGCAGCTCAAAATTCCAGTTTTCGGGTTGGAGTCTTTCTAGGATTCCAAATTTCAGCTTTGAGTTGTGAGTCGCGTCTAGTATCGATCATCTTAGGATTGCTTTCCTACATTATTTGAGTCATTAAACAGCATCTTAATTGTGTCATATACCTGAGTTTGTTCCAGTTTGACCCCTTGCTTCATTCACTGTTTGATACGTGGTTGAACGTCGACATTGGAGCTCCTTGGAGGAAATTTTCTGATTTTTTCAAGAGAGGCAAACAAAGGCCAATAAGGGTTATTTGTGAGATCATTAGAGTGGGTAATTTTGAGTGACACAAGAGAGTTGAGTGTAAACACGTAAGGGAGCGTCAAAGGCAATATACCCTTGTGTCTTTGCTAACTCTTTTTACAGGTTTACCTTAGCATGGATTCTCACGCTTTTGACAATAAACTTAACATGGAGGCCTTGACGAGTGAGTTCCAATGGAGGATGGACATGTCCCTTGAATCCCTACATGAGTGAATAGACCAACTTGAGAACCATCAACAACGAAGTAACTCGGTTCATGGAGGAAGCAATAGGGATGAATCCGGTCCTATGCATGGCGGAGATGAGGAAGACCGACGGCCTAGATATGCTCACCAAGACCAAAGAAGGAACGATGATGCACTCAAAGAGATCAAAATCAAAATCCCCTCATTCCAAGGGAAATCCGATCCGGATGCCTACTTGGAGTGGGAGAAACGCATCGAGATGATCTTCGAATGTCAAGACTATAGGGAGGACCAAAAGGTAAAGCTTGCCACTCTCGAGTTCACGGATTACGCCATTATCTGGTCGGATCAAGTGCGACTTAGCCGAAGGAGATGTGGAGAACTACCTGTGACCACATGGCATGAACTTCGCAGGTTGATGAGGAAACGGTTCATTCCAAGTCACTACCACCGAGACCTTTATCAAAAACTACAAAACTTGAGTCAAGGGTCTCGAAGTGTAGATGACTGTTTCAAGGAGATGGAAATAGCCATGCTACGTGCCGATGTAGTGGAGGACCGGGAAGCGACAATGGCTAGTTCTTAACTGGGTTGAGACCCAAGATTGCAGAGGTAGTGGAGGTGCATCACTACGTGGAAATCACGGACATGGTGGACAAAGCTTCCAAAGTGGAGCGTCGCCTCAAGAGGAGGGATGCCACTCGACTCACTAGTACACCGGTTAGCTCGAATTGGAGAACATATCCGCCTACGAAGGAGAAGAAACCGATTATGGGAGCTTCGGGAAGGATACCAAGGCGGTGACTGACGCCTCTAAAGCCCATAACCATGAGATCAAGTGCTTCAAATGCCAAGGGTTTGGTCACATCGCATCTCAGTGTCCAAATCGACGAACCATGCTCTTACTTGAAAATGGAGAAGTAGTGACGGATGAAGAAGACAGCTATAAAGGAGTACCATCGTTGGGAGAGAAGGATGCCGATTCTAGTGAGGAAATACCAACGAATGAACAACTCGACTTAGTGGTTCAAAAGGTGCTAACTGCTCAAGTAAAGGAAGAAAATGGCCAACAAAGGGGAAACATCTTCTACACACGTTGTCACATAAAAGGCAAGGTGTGTAGTCTTATAATTGATCCCAGGAGTTGTACAAACGTGGCAAGTATGACACTAGTGGAGAAGGCCTCGCTTCCTACAGTCAAGCATCCACATCCATATAGGCTCCAATAGTTGAACGACAGTGGAGATGTGCGAGTCACAAAGCAAGTCGAGATCCTATTCCGCATTGGTCGATACGAGGATAAAGTCCTCTATGATGTCGTGCCAATGCAAGCTACTCATGTGCTATTGGGGAGACCATGGCAATATGATGAAAGAACTAGCCACGATGGTTTCACCAATAAGTACACCTTTATGCACGACAACAGGAAAGTCACACTTGTGCCTCTCACTCCTAAACAAGTGCACGAGGACCAAGTCCGGTTGCAACAAGAACACGAGGAGCAAAGGAAATTGAAAGGAGCCGAGAAGAGTGAGGGAAAACTGGCCTTAAATGATTCGGCCCTTGAGAAGAGAACTGAGAGGAAGCAAAGCATGCTCGCAAAAGCCAGGGATGTAAAGAAAGCTTTACTTTCTTACCAACACTTGCTTATGATAGTATGTAAAGAAGTTATGCTTGCTTCTACCATATAACTACCATCATAACTACCATATAAATTTAACCACTGTATATTTTCATGATACCCCGTGTTATCTCATTGTTGCAGGAATTTGAGGATATGTTTCCTGAGGAGATCCCGGATGGACTACCTCCCATCCGTGGCATTGAGCACCAAATAAACCTCATTCCGGGCTCACCATTGCCCAATAAAGCCCCCTATCGCAGAGTCCCGAGGAAACCAAGGAACTACAAAGGCAAGTGGACGAACTGCTTAAGAAAGGTTGGGTGCATGAAAGCCTAAGTCCCTGTGCCGTCCCCATCATCTTGGCGTCAAAGAAGGATGGAAGCTCACGCATGTGTGTGGATTGCAGAGCCATCAATTCGATAACGGTAAAGTATCGTCATCCTATACCTAGGTTAGATGACATGCTAGATGAACTAAATGGGGCTGTAATTTTCATGAAAATTGATTTTAAAAGTGGGTATCACCAAATCCGAATGAAGGACGGGGACGAATGGAAAACGGCTTTTAAGACTACTTATGGGTTGTATAAATGGCTAGTCATGCCCTTTGGTTTATCTAACGCCCCTAATACATTCATGAGGTTAATGAATCATATTCTACGCCCTTTTCTTGATATCTTAGTCTCTAGTCGAAATCTTGATGAACACATAGAAGCATTTACGTGTTATTTTAAATGCCTTATGCCAAGCAAGTTTGTATGCTAACTTGAAAAAGTGTTCTTTTTGCACAAATCAGTTGGTGTTTCAAGGATATGTTATTAGTGCATAGGGAATACAGGTAGATAAAAGGAAGGTGAAAGCCATCCAAGAATGGCCGACACCAAAGACTGTGAGCGAAGTAAAGAGCTTCCATGGATTAGCTAGTTTTTACCGCAGGTTTGTGCGAGATTTCAGCACCATTGCCGCTCCGTTGACTGCCGTAATCAAGAAGAATGTCGCCTTTCATTGGGGAGCTGACCAAGATAAGGCATTTCAATTACTTAAACACAAACTCACGCACACACCTGTACTTTCTTTGCCTAGTTTTGACAAGATGTTTGAAATCGAATGTGATACTTCAGGTGTTGGCATTGGAGCTGTGTTAATGCAAGAGGGTAGGCCTACTTTAGCGAGAAGCTGAGTGGGGCAGCCTTGAACTACTCCACCTACGATAAGGAGCTATACTCCCTCATTAGGGCTCTCGAAACATGGCAACATTATTTGAGAGCAAGGGAGTTCGTCAGTCATACTGATCACGAGTCACTCAAACACTTGAAGTCACAACAAAAGTTGAACAAAAGGCATGCCGATGGATTGCTTTTGTTGAGACTTTCCCATACATGATCAAGTATAAGACAGGTAAAATCAATGTAGTAGCTGATGCCTTGTCACGCAGGTACTCTTTACTTACCTTACTCAACACTAAGCTACTTGGTTTTGAAACCATCAAGGAGTTATATGCAAAAGATCCAGATTTTAGTGAATGCTATGCACAATGCTTACAATCTAGGTTGGATCACTTTTTTATGCATGATGGTTATTTGTTTCGAGTTGAAAAACTATGCATCCCTCAGTCTATTGTTAGTCCATGAAGCACATTCAGGTAGTCTAATGGGACACTTTGGTGCTGCAAAGACTTTGGTTGTTTTGCAGGAACACTTCTATTGGCCAAAGATGAGAAGAGATGTGGAACGTGTGTGGTTGGTCGATGCATTGTGTGCCACAAAGCTAAGTCTAAGACTCAACCATTCGGTTTGTATACCCCTTTACCTGTGCCTACTACACCTTGGATCGATATTTCTATGAATTTTGTACTTGAGTTGCCCCTCTAGGAAAGGACATTATAGCATATTTGTGGTAGTTGACAGATTTCCTAAAATGGCTCATTTCATTGCTTGTCACAAAACGGATGATGCTTCTTACATTGCTGATTTGTTCTTTCGTGGGATAGTTAGGTTACATGGCATGCCTAGAACTATTGTTTCTGACAGGGATGTTAAATTTCTTAGCTATTTCTGGAAGACATTGTGGGGAAAATTGGGCACTAAACTGTTATTCTCGACTTCAAGTCACCCACAAACGGATAGCCAAACAGAAGTTGTTAATCGCACTTTATCTGCATTGTTGCGTGCCATCATTAAAAAGAACATTAAGTCTTGGGAGGAATGTCTTCCTCATGTTGAGTTTGCCTATAACCGAACTGTGCATAGTGCTACACGTTTCTCACCTTTTGAAGTTGTATATGGTTTTAACCCGTTAACTTCTTTGGATTTGTCACCTTTGCCGTTGTTTGAGTGTGTCAATCTGGATGAAAAGAAAAGGGCAGATTTTGTGAAGGCACTACATGAGAAAGTGTGACTCAACATTGAGCAACGCACGAGTCAATATGCGAAGCAAGCAAACAAAGGAAGGCGTCAAATGATCTTTGATTGGTTGCACCTTCGCAAAGAGAGGTTTCCAGTTCAACGACAAAGCAAGCTACTCCCCTGAGGCGACGGTTCCTTCCAAGTTCTTGAGCGTGTGAACAACAATGCTTACAAGTTGGACCTCCCAGGTGAGTATGGAGCTATAAGTGCCACATTTAATGTCACTGACTTTAGTCCCTTTCTCGCAGAATTTGAATCAGATTTGAGGGCAAATCCTTTTCAAGAGGAGAGGAATGATGCGAAGGAGAACATCGAGTAGACCATACAAGTAGAACAAGTGAAGGTTTCCCTCGGCCCTGTCACTCGAGCACGCGTCAAGAAAATGAAGGAAGCACTCCAACTTCTAGTACAAGCTGCCCAAGCCCAAGTTGGGAGGCCTCGGCCCATAGAAGGCCTTGCAAGTGAGAATGAAAGACAAATCACCTTGGTAGAGGCCTTGCTCGATGAAGAGGACCTTGTTTGAGGGCCACAGCCCTTTCTGGAGTATCATGGTTAATCATATAGTTATTTAAAGTTTAAGTATTGCATTAGTAGTTATGGCCTAGATCAATAAAGCTCATGTTGAGCATAGGACCGAGTAGGAGGCCCACTACCTTTGGCCGAACTTAGCAAGGGCCACGGACCTTCCTTGGAGCCCTAAGTCCCTTTTGGATTTTCGAGCATCTAGTAGTAGTATTATATATAGGACTATTGCTTGTATTATTTTTTTTCAGATTTGGTTTAATACAAAATTGAGAGTTCTCTCATTGGCTTCTTGTGAGCTTTTCCTGAAGTTCTTAGAATAATTCCCTAGGATCTTCAAGTTGACTTATCAATCTAGAATCACACTAGATTGTGGCGTCTTCTACACTATACCAAGGTTCGTTAGCCACGTGATTAACGGGTAAAGATATCATCAACTCCAAACGTGCTCCGTCCCTCTAGATCCTGTGCGCCTGTCTCTTGCGGGTTTCGTCACAAGTTGGCGATGTTCGTATCAGTTGGTAATCAGAGCTAGTTAGAGGTATCACATTACATCCCTTGTTTTTGTTGTTTTGAGCCAGTTTTTATCCATCAATTTTGTTGCTAGGTCATTAGGGTTTTGTGTCAAATCGTGGGAAGGGTTTCTTGTGAAGTCCGAATCGTTTGCTTCTTGTTAGTGTGCTGTCCGCAATTTTCCAGAATTATTCCAGTATTTTCGTGTGTTGTTTCTGCCCAAGTTTCATCCATGAGTTTGTTGGTGTTGTGTTTGAATCATTAGAGTAAACAAAAAAACAAAAAAAAGTCACGCACCTTATTTTGTTCTCACGTCAAGATGCTGGAATTTCGTTTTGAGTATTGCTGAAATTCTGTTTTACCTATTTCATGAGTTTTGGTTGTTGTTCTTGTAAACCTTGGATACCATAATATAATTTGGGGAAGTTCTTGAGTTCTTGAACAAGATTCTTGAAGTTCTTGGACCTGCAAGACTTGACTTGAAAGTTCTTGAAACCATAAAATCAAGAACTAGGGTTTCTTGAAAGTTTGAATAACCTTGCATCCGCTTCTTGATCTTGTGGTATAATCTGAAATTGTGATCCTTGAAGAGCCGAAATCTTGAACAAAAGACAAAAAAAGAAGAAAAGAAACGAAACAAAAAAAAAGAGGAACGAGAGACATTCGGCTCAAGGGAAATCAGATTTCCAAATCTTGATTGGTTTGAGTTTCCAATTCTTGGTTGGCTTCCAAATCTTAATTGGCTTCAATATCTTGAGCTTCCTATTCTCGACTGAATTCCAACAACCTCAAATGACCTGGATAGCCCCAAAAACACCCCAAACCAGTTTCCTAAACCGCTACAAAGACCTTATCCAAATCACCCTTGGATTCTTGAGTTTCCTAAATTGGTTGGACTAGTTGTTGCAAACCGAATTGGCTGAAATTTGAGGGCTGATTCTGGCATTATTTGAACACCACAAAAGCACCTTTTTCCCTCCAAAATACTGACCAGAACTCGGCAAAAACAGCAGCTCAAAATTCCAGTTTTCGGGTTGGAGTCTTTCTAGGATTCCAAATTTCAGCTTTGAGTTGTGAGTCGCGTCTAGTATCGATCATCTTAGGATTGCTTTCCTACATTATTTGAGTCATTAAACAGCATCTTAATTGTGTCATATACCTGAGTTTGTTCCAGTTTGACCCCTTGCTTCATTCACTGTTTGATACGTGGTTGAACGTCGACATTGGAGCTCCTTGGAGGAAATTTTCTGATTTTTTCAAGAGAGGCAAACAAAGGCCAATAAGGGTTATTTGTGAGATCATTAGAGTGGGTAATTTTGAGTGACACAAGAGAGTTGAGTGTAAACACGTAAGGGAGCGTCAAAGGCAATATACCCTTGTGTCTTTGCTAACTCTTTTTACAGGTTTACCTTAGCATGGATTCTCACGCTTTTGACAATAAACTTAACATGGAGGCCTTGACGAGTGAGTTCCAATGGAGGATGGACATGTCCCTTGAATCCCTACATGAGTGAATAGACCAACTTGAGAACCATCAACAACGAAGTAACTCGGTTCATGGAGGAAGCAATAGGGATGAATCCGGTCCTATGCATGGCGGAGATGAGGAAGACCGACGGCCTAGATATGCTCACCAAGACCAAAGAAGGAACGATGATGCACTCAAAGAGATCAAAATCAAAATCCCCTCATTCCAAGGGAAATCCGATCCGGATGCCTACTTGGAGTGGGAGAAACGCATCGAGATGATCTTCGAATGTCAAGACTATAGGGAGGACCAAAAGGTAAAGCTTGCCACTCTCGAGTTCACGGATTACGCCATTATCTGGTCGGATCAAGTGCGACTTAGCCGAAGGAGATGTGGAGAACTACCTGTGACCACATGGCATGAACTTCGCAGGTTGATGAGGAAACGGTTCATTCCAAGTCACTACCACCGAGACCTTTATCAAAAACTACAAAACTTGAGTCAAGGGTCTCGAAGTGTAGATGACTGTTTCAAGGAGATGGAAATAGCCATGCTACGTGCCGATGTAGTGGAGGACCGGGAAGCGACAATGGCTAGTTCTTAACTGGGTTGAGACCCAAGATTGCAGAGGTAGTGGAGGTGCATCACTACGTGGAAATCACGGACATGGTGGACAAAGCTTCCAAAGTGGAGCGTCGCCTCAAGAGGAGGGATGCCACTCGACTCACTAGTACACCGGTTAGCTCGAATTGGAGAACATATCCGCCTACGAAGGAGAAGAAACCGATTATGGGAGCTTCGGGAAGGATACCAAGGCGGTGACTGACGCCTCTAAAGCCCATAACCATGAGATCAAGTGCTTCAAATGCCAAGGGTTTGGTCACATCGCATCTCAGTGTCCAAATCGACGAACCATGCTCTTACTTGAAAATGGAGAAGTAGTGACGGATGAAGAAGACAGCTATAAAGGAGTACCATCGTTGGGAGAGAAGGATGCCGATTCTAGTGAGGAAATACCAACGAATGAACAACTCGACTTAGTGGTTCAAAAGGTGCTAACTGCTCAAGTAAAGGAAGAAAATGGCCAACAAAGGGGAAACATCTTCTACACACGTTGTCACATAAAAGGCAAGGTGTGTAGTCTTATAATTGATCCCAGGAGTTGTACAAACGTGGCAAGTATGACACTAGTGGAGAAGGCCTCGCTTCCTACAGTCAAGCATCCACATCCATATAGGCTCCAATAGTTGAACGACAGTGGAGATGTGCGAGTCACAAAGCAAGTCGAGATCCTATTCCGCATTGGTCGATACGAGGATAAAGTCCTCTATGATGTCGTGCCAATGCAAGCTACTCATGTGCTATTGGGGAGACCATGGCAATATGATGAAAGAACTAGCCACGATGGTTTCACCAATAAGTACACCTTTATGCACGACAACAGGAAAGTCACACTTGTGCCTCTCACTCCTAAACAAGTGCACGAGGACCAAGTCCGGTTGCAACAAGAACACGAGGAGCAAAGGAAATTGAAAGGAGCCGAGAAGAGTGAGGGAAAACTGGCCTTAAATGATTCGGCCCTTGAGAAGAGAACTGAGAGGAAGCAAAGCATGCTCGCAAAAGCCAGGGATGTAAAGAAAGCTTTACTTTCTTACCAACACTTGCTTATGATAGTATGTAAAGAAGTTATGCTTGCTTCTACCATATAACTACCATCATAACTACCATATAAATTTAACCACTGTATATTTTCATGATACCCCGTGTTATCTCATTGTTGCAGGAATTTGAGGATATGTTTCCTGAGGAGATCCCGGATGGACTACCTCTCATCCGTGGCATTGAGCACCAAATAAACCTCATTCCGGGCTCACCATTGCCCAATAAAGCCCCCTATCGCAGAGTCCCGAGGAAACCAAGGAACTACAAAGGCAAGTGGACGAACTGCTTAAGAAAGGTTGGGTGCATGAAAGCCTAAGTCCCTGTGCCGTCCCCATCATCTTGGCGTCAAAGAAGGATGGAAGCTCACGCATGTGTGTGGATTGCAGAGCCATCAATTCGATAACGGTAAAGTATCGTCATCCTATACCTAGGTTAGATGACATGCTAGATGAACTAAATGGGGCTGTAATTTTCATGAAAATTGATTTTAAAAGTGGGTATCACCAAATCCGAATGAAGGACGGGGACGAATGGAAAACGGCTTTTAAGACTACTTATGGGTTGTATAAATGGCTAGTCATGCCCTTTGGTTTATCTAACGCCCCTAATACATTCATGAGGTTAATGAATCATATTCTACGCCCTTTTCTTGATATCTTAGTCTCTAGTCGAAATCTTGATGAACACATAGAAGCATTTACGTGTTATTTTAAATGCCTTATGCCAAGCAAGTTTGTATGCTAACTTGAAAAAGTGTTCTTTTTGCACAAATCAGTTGGTGTTTCAAGGATATGTTATTAGTGCATAGGGAATACAGGTAGATAAAAGGAAGGTGAAAGCCATCCAAGAATGGCCGACACCAAAGACTGTGAGCGAAGTAAAGAGCTTCCATGGATTAGCTAGTTTTTACCGCAGGTTTGTGCGAGATTTCAGCACCATTGCCGCTCCGTTGACTGCCGTAATCAAGAAGAATGTCGCCTTTCATTGGGGAGCTGACCAAGATAAGGCATTTCAATTACTTAAACACAAACTCACGCACACACCTGTACTTTCTTTGCCTAGTTTTGACAAGATGTTTGAAATCGAATGTGATACTTCAGGTGTTGGCATTGGAGCTGTGTTAATGCAAGAGGGTAGGCCTACTTTAGCGAGAAGCTGAGTGGGGCAGCCTTGAACTACTCCACCTACGATAAGGAGCTATACTCCCTCATTAGGGCTCTCGAAACATGGCAACATTATTTGAGAGCAAGGGAGTTCGTCAGTCATACTGATCACGAGTCACTCAAACACTTGAAGTCACAACAAAAGTTGAACAAAAGGCATGCCGATGGATTGCTTTTGTTGAGACTTTCCCATACATGATCAAGTATAAGACAGGTAAAATCAATGTAGTAGCTGATGCCTTGTCACGCAGGTACTCTTTACTTACCTTACTCAACACTAAGCTACTTGGTTTTGAAACCATCAAGGAGTTATATGCAAAAGATCCAGATTTTAGTGAATGCTATGCACAATGCTTACAATCTAGGTTGGATCACTTTTTTATGCATGATGGTTATTTGTTTCGAGTTGAAAAACTATGCATCCCTCAGTCTATTGTTAGTCCATGAAGCACATTCAGGTAGTCTAATGGGACACTTTGGTGCTGCAAAGACTTTGGTTGTTTTGCAGGAACACTTCTATTGGCCAAAGATGAGAAGAGATGTGGAACGTGTGTGGTTGGTCGATGCATTGTGTGCCACAAAGCTAAGTCTAAGACTCAACCATTCGGTTTGTATACCCCTTTACCTGTGCCTACTACACCTTGGATCGATATTTCTATGAATTTTGTACTTGAGTTGCCCCTCTAGGAAAGGACATTATAGCATATTTGTGGTAGTTGACAGATTTCCTAAAATGGCTCATTTCATTGCTTGTCACAAAACGGATGATGCTTCTTACATTGCTGATTTGTTCTTTCGTGGGATAGTTAGGTTACATGGCATGCCTAGAACTATTGTTTCTGACAGGGATGTTAAATTTCTTAGCTATTTCTGGAAGACATTGTGGGGAAAATTGGGCACTAAACTGTTATTCTCGACTTCAAGTCACCCACAAACGGATAGCCAAACAGAAGTTGTTAATCGCACTTTATCTGCATTGTTGCGTGCCATCATTAAAAAGAACATTAAGTCTTGGGAGGAATGTCTTCCTCATGTTGAGTTTGCCTATAACCGAACTGTGCATAGTGCTACACGTTTCTCACCTTTTGAAGTTGTATATGGTTTTAACCCGTTAACTTCTTTGGATTTGTCACCTTTGCCGTTGTTTGAGTGTGTCAATCTGGATGAAAAGAAAAGGGCAGATTTTGTGAAGGCACTACATGAGAAAGTGTGACTCAACATTGAGCAACGCACGAGTCAATATGCGAAGCAAGCAAACAAAGGAAGGCGTCAAATGATCTTTGATTGGTTGCACCTTCGCAAAGAGAGGTTTCCAGTTCAACGACAAAGCAAGCTACTCCCCTGAGGCGACGGTTCCTTCCAAGTTCTTGAGCGTGTGAACAACAATGCTTACAAGTTGGACCTCCCAGGTGAGTATGGAGCTATAAGTGCCACATTTAATGTCACTGACTTTAGTCCCTTTCTCGCAGAATTTGAATCAGATTTGAGGGCAAATCCTTTTCAAGAGGAGAGGAATGATGCGAAGGAGAACATCGAGTAGACCATACAAGTAGAACAAGTGAAGGTTTCCCTCGGCCCTGTCACTCGAGCACGCGTCAAGAAAATGAAGGAAGCACTCCAACTTCTAGTACAAGCTGCCCAAGCCCAAGTTGGGAGGCCTCGGCCCATAGAAGGCCTTGCAAGTGAGAATGAAAGACAAATCACCTTGGTAGAGGCCTTGCTCGATGAAGAGGACCTTGTTTGAGGGCCACAGCCCTTTCTGGAGTATCATGGTTAATCATATAGTTATTTAAAGTTTAAGTATTGCATTAGTAGTTATGGCCTAGATCAATAAAGCTCATGTTGAGCATAGGACCGAGTAGGAGGCCCACTACCTTTGGCCGAACTTAGCAAGGGCCACGGACCTTCCTTGGAGCCCTAAGTCCCTTTTGGATTTTCGAGCATCTAGTAGTAGTATTATATATAGGACTATTGCTTGTATTATTTTTTTTCAGATTTGGTTTAATACAAAATTGAGAGTTCTCTCATTGGCTTCTTGTGAGCTTTTCCTGAAGTTCTTAGAATAATTCCCTAGGATCTTCAAGTTGACTTATCAATCTAGAATCACACTAGATTGTGGCGTCTTCTACACTATACCAAGGTTCGTTAGCCACGTGATTAACGGGTAAAGATATCATCAACTCCAAACGTGCTCCGTCCCTCTAGATCCTGTGCGCCTGTCTCTTGCGGGTTTCGTCACAAGTTGGCGATGTTCGTATCAGTTGGTAATCAGAGCTAGTTAGAGGTATCACATTACATCCCTTGTTTTTGTTGTTTTGAGCCAGTTTTTATCCATCAATTTTGTTGCTAGGTCATTAGGGTTTTGTGTCAAATCGTGGGAAGGGTTTCTTGTGAAGTCCGAATCGTTTGCTTCTTGTTAGTGTGCTGTCCGCAATTTTCCAGAATTATTCCAGTATTTTCGTGTGTTGTTTCTGCCCAAGTTTCATCCATGAGTTTGTTGGTGTTGTGTTTGAATCATTAGAGTAAACAAAAAAACAAAAAAAAGTCACGCACCTTATTTTGTTCTCACGTCAAGATGCTGGAATTTCGTTTTGAGTATTGCTGAAATTCTGTTTTACCTATTTCATGAGTTTTGGTTGTTGTTCTTGTAAACCTTGGATACCATAATATAATTTGGGGAAGTTCTTGAGTTCTTGAACAAGATTCTTGAAGTTCTTGGACCTGCAAGACTTGACTTGAAAGTTCTTGAAACCATAAAATCAAGAACTAGGGTTTCTTGAAAGTTTGAATAACCTTGCATCCGCTTCTTGATCTTGTGGTATAATCTGAAATTGTGATCCTTGAAGAGCCGAAATCTTGAACAAAAGACAAAAAAAGAAGAAAAGAAACGAAACAAAAAAAAAGAGGAACGAGAGACATTCGGCTCAAGGGAAATCAGATTTCCAAATCTTGATTGGTTTGAGTTTCCAATTCTTGGTTGGCTTCCAAATCTTAATTGGCTTCAATATCTTGAGCTTCCTATTCTCGACTGAATTCCAACAACCTCAAATGACCTGGATAGCCCCAAAAACACCCCAAACCAGTTTCCTAAACCGCTACAAAGACCTTATCCAAATCACCCTTGGATTCTTGAGTTTCCTAAATTGGTTGGACTAGTTGTTGCAAACCGAATTGGCTGAAATTTGAGGGCTGATTCTGGCATTATTTGAACACCACAAAAGCACCTTTTTCCCTCCAAAATACTGACCAGAACTCGGCAAAAACAGCAGCTCAAAATTCCAGTTTTCGGGTTGGAGTCTTTCTAGGATTCCAAATTTCAGCTTTGAGTTGTGAGTCGCGTCTAGTATCGATCATCTTAGGATTGCTTTCCTACATTATTTGAGTCATTAAACAGCATCTTAATTGTGTCATATACCTGAGTTTGTTCCAGTTTGACCCCTTGCTTCATTCACTGTTTGATACGTGGTTGAACGTCGACATTGGAGCTCCTTGGAGGAAATTTTCTGATTTTTTCAAGAGAGGCAAACAAAGGCCAATAAGGGTTATTTGTGAGATCATTAGAGTGGGTAATTTTGAGTGACACAAGAGAGTTGAGTGTAAACACGTAAGGGAGCGTCAAAGGCAATATACCCTTGTGTCTTTGCTAACTCTTTTTACAGGTTTACCTTAGCATGGATTCTCACGCTTTTGACAATAAACTTAACATGGAGGCCTTGACGAGTGAGTTCCAATGGAGGATGGACATGTCCCTTGAATCCCTACATGAGTGAATAGACCAACTTGAGAACCATCAACAACGAAGTAACTCGGTTCATGGAGGAAGCAATAGGGATGAATCCGGTCCTATGCATGGCGGAGATGAGGAAGACCGACGGCCTAGATATGCTCACCAAGACCAAAGAAGGAACGATGATGCACTCAAAGAGATCAAAATCAAAATCCCCTCATTCCAAGGGAAATCCGATCCGGATGCCTACTTGGAGTGGGAGAAACGCATCGAGATGATCTTCGAATGTCAAGACTATAGGGAGGACCAAAAGGTAAAGCTTGCCACTCTCGAGTTCACGGATTACGCCATTATCTGGTCGGATCAAGTGCGACTTAGCCGAAGGAGATGTGGAGAACTACCTGTGACCACATGGCATGAACTTCGCAGGTTGATGAGGAAACGGTTCATTCCAAGTCACTACCACCGAGACCTTTATCAAAAACTACAAAACTTGAGTCAAGGGTCTCGAAGTGTAGATGACTGTTTCAAGGAGATGGAAATAGCCATGCTACGTGCCGATGTAGTGGAGGACCGGGAAGCGACAATGGCTAGTTCTTAACTGGGTTGAGACCCAAGATTGCAGAGGTAGTGGAGGTGCATCACTACGTGGAAATCACGGACATGGTGGACAAAGCTTCCAAAGTGGAGCGTCGCCTCAAGAGGAGGGATGCCACTCGACTCACTAGTACACCGGTTAGCTCGAATTGGAGAACATATCCGCCTACGAAGGAGAAGAAACCGATTATGGGAGCTTCGGGAAGGATACCAAGGCGGTGACTGACGCCTCTAAAGCCCATAACCATGAGATCAAGTGCTTCAAATGCCAAGGGTTTGGTCACATCGCATCTCAGTGTCCAAATCGACGAACCATGCTCTTACTTGAAAATGGAGAAGTAGTGACGGATGAAGAAGACAGCTATAAAGGAGTACCATCGTTGGGAGAGAAGGATGCCGATTCTAGTGAGGAAATACCAACGAATGAACAACTCGACTTAGTGGTTCAAAAGGTGCTAACTGCTCAAGTAAAGGAAGAAAATGGCCAACAAAGGGGAAACATCTTCTACACACGTTGTCACATAAAAGGCAAGGTGTGTAGTCTTATAATTGATCCCAGGAGTTGTACAAACGTGGCAAGTATGACACTAGTGGAGAAGGCCTCGCTTCCTACAGTCAAGCATCCACATCCATATAGGCTCCAATAGTTGAACGACAGTGGAGATGTGCGAGTCACAAAGCAAGTCGAGATCCTATTCCGCATTGGTCGATACGAGGATAAAGTCCTCTATGATGTCGTGCCAATGCAAGCTACTCATGTGCTATTGGGGAGACCATGGCAATATGATGAAAGAACTAGCCACGATGGTTTCACCAATAAGTACACCTTTATGCACGACAACAGGAAAGTCACACTTGTGCCTCTCACTCCTAAACAAGTGCACGAGGACCAAGTCCGGTTGCAACAAGAACACGAGGAGCAAAGGAAATTGAAAGGAGCCGAGAAGAGTGAGGGAAAACTGGCCTTAAATGATTCGGCCCTTGAGAAGAGAACTGAGAGGAAGCAAAGCATGCTCGCAAAAGCCAGGGATGTAAAGAAAGCTTTACTTTCTTACCAACACTTGCTTATGATAGTATGTAAAGAAGTTATGCTTGCTTCTACCATATAACTACCATCATAACTACCATATAAATTTAACCACTGTATATTTTCATGATACCCCGTGTTATCTCATTGTTGCAGGAATTTGAGGATATGTTTCCTGAGGAGATCCCGGATGGACTACCTCTCATCCGTGGCATTGAGCACCAAATAAACCTCATTCCGGGCTCACCATTGCCCAATAAAGCCCCCTATCGCAGAGTCCCGAGGAAACCAAGGAACTACAAAGGCAAGTGGACGAACTGCTTAAGAAAGGTTGGGTGCATGAAAGCCTAAGTCCCTGTGCCGTCCCCATCATCTTGGCGTCAAAGAAGGATGGAAGCTCACGCATGTGTGTGGATTGCAGAGCCATCAATTCGATAACGGTAAAGTATCGTCATCCTATACCTAGGTTAGATGACATGCTAGATGAACTAAATGGGGCTGTAATTTTCATGAAAATTGATTTTAAAAGTGGGTATCACCAAATCCGAATGAAGGACGGGGACGAATGGAAAACGGCTTTTAAGACTACTTATGGGTTGTATAAATGGCTAGTCATGCCCTTTGGTTTATCTAACGCCCCTAATACATTCATGAGGTTAATGAATCATATTCTACGCCCTTTTCTTGATATCTTAGTCTCTAGTCGAAATCTTGATGAACACATAGAAGCATTTACGTGTTATTTTAAATGCCTTATGCCAAGCAAGTTTGTATGCTAACTTGAAAAAGTGTTCTTTTTGCACAAATCAGTTGGTGTTTCAAGGATATGTTATTAGTGCATAGGGAATACAGGTAGATAAAAGGAAGGTGAAAGCCATCCAAGAATGGCCGACACCAAAGACTGTGAGCGAAGTAAAGAGCTTCCATGGATTAGCTAGTTTTTACCGCAGGTTTGTGCGAGATTTCAGCACCATTGCCGCTCCGTTGACTGCCGTAATCAAGAAGAATGTCGCCTTTCATTGGGGAGCTGACCAAGATAAGGCATTTCAATTACTTAAACACAAACTCACGCACACACCTGTACTTTCTTTGCCTAGTTTTGACAAGATGTTTGAAATCGAATGTGATACTTCAGGTGTTGGCATTGGAGCTGTGTTAATGCAAGAGGGTAGGCCTACTTTAGCGAGAAGCTGAGTGGGGCAGCCTTGAACTACTCCACCTACGATAAGGAGCTATACTCCCTCATTAGGGCTCTCGAAACATGGCAACATTATTTGAGAGCAAGGGAGTTCGTCAGTCATACTGATCACGAGTCACTCAAACACTTGAAGTCACAACAAAAGTTGAACAAAAGGCATGCCGATGGATTGCTTTTGTTGAGACTTTCCCATACATGATCAAGTATAAGACAGGTAAAATCAATGTAGTAGCTGATGCCTTGTCACGCAGGTACTCTTTACTTACCTTACTCAACACTAAGCTACTTGGTTTTGAAACCATCAAGGAGTTATATGCAAAAGATCCAGATTTTAGTGAATGCTATGCACAATGCTTACAATCTAGGTTGGATCACTTTTTTATGCATGATGGTTATTTGTTTCGAGTTGAAAAACTATGCATCCCTCAGTCTATTGTTAGTCCATGAAGCACATTCAGGTAGTCTAATGGGACACTTTGGTGCTGCAAAGACTTTGGTTGTTTTGCAGGAACACTTCTATTGGCCAAAGATGAGAAGAGATGTGGAACGTGTGTGGTTGGTCGATGCATTGTGTGCCACAAAGCTAAGTCTAAGACTCAACCATTCGGTTTGTATACCCCTTTACCTGTGCCTACTACACCTTGGATCGATATTTCTATGAATTTTGTACTTGAGTTGCCCCTCTAGGAAAGGACATTATAGCATATTTGTGGTAGTTGACAGATTTCCTAAAATGGCTCATTTCATTGCTTGTCACAAAACGGATGATGCTTCTTACATTGCTGATTTGTTCTTTCGTGGGATAGTTAGGTTACATGGCATGCCTAGAACTATTGTTTCTGACAGGGATGTTAAATTTCTTAGCTATTTCTGGAAGACATTGTGGGGAAAATTGGGCACTAAACTGTTATTCTCGACTTCAAGTCACCCACAAACGGATAGCCAAACAGAAGTTGTTAATCGCACTTTATCTGCATTGTTGCGTGCCATCATTAAAAAGAACATTAAGTCTTGGGAGGAATGTCTTCCTCATGTTGAGTTTGCCTATAACCGAACTGTGCATAGTGCTACACGTTTCTCACCTTTTGAAGTTGTATATGGTTTTAACCCGTTAACTTCTTTGGATTTGTCACCTTTGCCGTTGTTTGAGTGTGTCAATCTGGATGAAAAGAAAAGGGCAGATTTTGTGAAGGCACTACATGAGAAAGTGTGACTCAACATTGAGCAACGCACGAGTCAATATGCGAAGCAAGCAAACAAAGGAAGGCGTCAAATGATCTTTGATTGGTTGCACCTTCGCAAAGAGAGGTTTCCAGTTCAACGACAAAGCAAGCTACTCCCCTGAGGCGACGGTTCCTTCCAAGTTCTTGAGCGTGTGAACAACAATGCTTACAAGTTGGACCTCCCAGGTGAGTATGGAGCTATAAGTGCCACATTTAATGTCACTGACTTTAGTCCCTTTCTCGCAGAATTTGAATCAGATTTGAGGGCAAATCCTTTTCAAGAGGAGAGGAATGATGCGAAGGAGAACATCGAGTAGACCATACAAGTAGAACAAGTGAAGGTTTCCCTCGGCCCTGTCACTCGAGCACGCGTCAAGAAAATGAAGGAAGCACTCCAACTTCTAGTACAAGCTGCCCAAGCCCAAGTTGGGAGGCCTCGGCCCATAGAAGGCCTTGCAAGTGAGAATGAAAGACAAATCACCTTGGTAGAGGCCTTGCTCGATGAAGAGGACCTTGTTTGAGGGCCACAGCCCTTTCTGGAGTATCATGGTTAATCATATAGTTATTTAAAGTTTAAGTATTGCATTAGTAGTTATGGCCTAGATCAATAAAGCTCATGTTGAGCATAGGACCGAGTAGGAGGCCCACTACCTTTGGCCGAACTTAGCAAGGGCCACGGACCTTCCTTGGAGCCCTAAGTCCCTTTTGGATTTTCGAGCATCTAGTAGTAGTATTATATATAGGACTATTGCTTGTATTATTTTTTTTCAGATTTGGTTTAATACAAAATTGAGAGTTCTCTCATTGGCTTCTTGTGAGCTTTTCCTGAAGTTCTTAGAATAATTCCCTAGGATCTTCAAGTTGACTTATCAATCTAGAATCACACTAGATTGTGGCGTCTTCTACACTATACCAAGGTTCGTTAGCCACGTGATTAACGGGTAAAGATATCATCAACTCCAAACGTGCTCCGTCCCTCTAGATCCTGTGCGCCTGTCTCTTGCGGGTTTCGTCACAAGTTGGCGATGTTCGTATCAGTTGGTAATCAGAGCTAGTTAGAGGTATCACATTACATCCCTTGTTTTTGTTGTTTTGAGCCAGTTTTTATCCATCAATTTTGTTGCTAGGTCATTAGGGTTTTGTGTCAAATCGTGGGAAGGGTTTCTTGTGAAGTCCGAATCGTTTGCTTCTTGTTAGTGTGCTGTCCGCAATTTTCCAGAATTATTCCAGTATTTTCGTGTGTTGTTTCTGCCCAAGTTTCATCCATGAGTTTGTTGGTGTTGTGTTTGAATCATTAGAGTAAACAAAAAAACAAAAAAAAGTCACGCACCTTATTTTGTTCTCACGTCAAGATGCTGGAATTTCGTTTTGAGTATTGCTGAAATTCTGTTTTACCTATTTCATGAGTTTTGGTTGTTGTTCTTGTAAACCTTGGATACCATAATATAATTTGGGGAAGTTCTTGAGTTCTTGAACAAGATTCTTGAAGTTCTTGGACCTGCAAGACTTGACTTGAAAGTTCTTGAAACCATAAAATCAAGAACTAGGGTTTCTTGAAAGTTTGAATAACCTTGCATCCGCTTCTTGATCTTGTGGTATAATCTGAAATTGTGATCCTTGAAGAGCCGAAATCTTGAACAAAAGACAAAAAAAGAAGAAAAGAAACGAAACAAAAAAAAAGAGGAACGAGAGACATTCGGCTCAAGGGAAATCAGATTTCCAAATCTTGATTGGTTTGAGTTTCCAATTCTTGGTTGGCTTCCAAATCTTAATTGGCTTCAATATCTTGAGCTTCCTATTCTCGACTGAATTCCAACAACCTCAAATGACCTGGATAGCCCCAAAAACACCCCAAACCAGTTTCCTAAACCGCTACAAAGACCTTATCCAAATCACCCTTGGATTCTTGAGTTTCCTAAATTGGTTGGACTAGTTGTTGCAAACCGAATTGGCTGAAATTTGAGGGCTGATTCTGGCATTATTTGAACACCACAAAAGCACCTTTTTCCCTCCAAAATACTGACCAGAACTCGGCAAAAACAGCAGCTCAAAATTCCAGTTTTCGGGTTGGAGTCTTTCTAGGATTCCAAATTTCAGCTTTGAGTTGTGAGTCGCGTCTAGTATCGATCATCTTAGGATTGCTTTCCTACATTATTTGAGTCATTAAACAGCATCTTAATTGTGTCATATACCTGAGTTTGTTCCAGTTTGACCCCTTGCTTCATTCACTGTTTGATACGTGGTTGAACGTCGACATTGGAGCTCCTTGGAGGAAATTTTCTGATTTTTTCAAGAGAGGCAAACAAAGGCCAATAAGGGTTATTTGTGAGATCATTAGAGTGGGTAATTTTGAGTGACACAAGAGAGTTGAGTGTAAACACGTAAGGGAGCGTCAAAGGCAATATACCCTTGTGTCTTTGCTAACTCTTTTTACAGGTTTACCTTAGCATGGATTCTCACGCTTTTGACAATAAACTTAACATGGAGGCCTTGACGAGTGAGTTCCAATGGAGGATGGACATGTCCCTTGAATCCCTACATGAGTGAATAGACCAACTTGAGAACCATCAACAACGAAGTAACTCGGTTCATGGAGGAAGCAATAGGGATGAATCCGGTCCTATGCATGGCGGAGATGAGGAAGACCGACGGCCTAGATATGCTCACCAAGACCAAAGAAGGAACGATGATGCACTCAAAGAGATCAAAATCAAAATCCCCTCATTCCAAGGGAAATCCGATCCGGATGCCTACTTGGAGTGGGAGAAACGCATCGAGATGATCTTCGAATGTCAAGACTATAGGGAGGACCAAAAGGTAAAGCTTGCCACTCTCGAGTTCACGGATTACGCCATTATCTGGTCGGATCAAGTGCGACTTAGCCGAAGGAGATGTGGAGAACTACCTGTGACCACATGGCATGAACTTCGCAGGTTGATGAGGAAACGGTTCATTCCAAGTCACTACCACCGAGACCTTTATCAAAAACTACAAAACTTGAGTCAAGGGTCTCGAAGTGTAGATGACTGTTTCAAGGAGATGGAAATAGCCATGCTACGTGCCGATGTAGTGGAGGACCGGGAAGCGACAATGGCTAGTTCTTAACTGGGTTGAGACCCAAGATTGCAGAGGTAGTGGAGGTGCATCACTACGTGGAAATCACGGACATGGTGGACAAAGCTTCCAAAGTGGAGCGTCGCCTCAAGAGGAGGGATGCCACTCGACTCACTAGTACACCGGTTAGCTCGAATTGGAGAACATATCCGCCTACGAAGGAGAAGAAACCGATTATGGGAGCTTCGGGAAGGATACCAAGGCGGTGACTGACGCCTCTAAAGCCCATAACCATGAGATCAAGTGCTTCAAATGCCAAGGGTTTGGTCACATCGCATCTCAGTGTCCAAATCGACGAACCATGCTCTTACTTGAAAATGGAGAAGTAGTGACGGATGAAGAAGACAGCTATAAAGGAGTACCATCGTTGGGAGAGAAGGATGCCGATTCTAGTGAGGAAATACCAACGAATGAACAACTCGACTTAGTGGTTCAAAAGGTGCTAACTGCTCAAGTAAAGGAAGAAAATGGCCAACAAAGGGGAAACATCTTCTACACACGTTGTCACATAAAAGGCAAGGTGTGTAGTCTTATAATTGATCCCAGGAGTTGTACAAACGTGGCAAGTATGACACTAGTGGAGAAGGCCTCGCT
Organism: Coffea arabica; assembly: GCF_036785885.1. Taxonomy (NCBI): domain Eukaryota; kingdom Viridiplantae; phylum Streptophyta; class Magnoliopsida; order Gentianales; family Rubiaceae; genus Coffea; species Coffea arabica. The sequence continues at coordinate 31,546,808 of NC_092317.1, forward strand.
TCCTACAGTCAAGCATCCACATCCATATAGGCTCCAATAGTTGAACGACAGTGGAGATGTGCGAGTCACAAAGCAAGTCGAGATCCTATTCCGCATTGGTCGATACGAGGATAAAGTCCTCTATGATGTCGTGCCAATGCAAGCTACTCATGTGCTATTGGGGAGACCATGGCAATATGATGAAAGAACTAGCCACGATGGTTTCACCAATAAGTACACCTTTATGCACGACAACAGGAAAGTCACACTTGTGCCTCTCACTCCTAAACAAGTGCACGAGGACCAAGTCCGGTTGCAACAAGAACACGAGGAGCAAAGGAAATTGAAAGGAGCCGAGAAGAGTGAGGGAAAACTGGCCTTAAATGATTCGGCCCTTGAGAAGAGAACTGAGAGGAAGCAAAGCATGCTCGCAAAAGCCAGGGATGTAAAGAAAGCTTTACTTTCTTACCAACACTTGCTTATGATAGTATGTAAAGAAGTTATGCTTGCTTCTACCATATAACTACCATCATAACTACCATATAAATTTAACCACTGTATATTTTCATGATACCCCGTGTTATCTCATTGTTGCAGGAATTTGAGGATATGTTTCCTGAGGAGATCCCGGATGGACTACCTCTCATCCGTGGCATTGAGCACCAAATAAACCTCATTCCGGGCTCACCATTGCCCAATAAAGCCCCCTATCGCAGAGTCCCGAGGAAACCAAGGAACTACAAAGGCAAGTGGACGAACTGCTTAAGAAAGGTTGGGTGCATGAAAGCCTAAGTCCCTGTGCCGTCCCCATCATCTTGGCGTCAAAGAAGGATGGAAGCTCACGCATGTGTGTGGATTGCAGAGCCATCAATTCGATAACGGTAAAGTATCGTCATCCTATACCTAGGTTAGATGACATGCTAGATGAACTAAATGGGGCTGTAATTTTCATGAAAATTGATTTTAAAAGTGGGTATCACCAAATCCGAATGAAGGACGGGGACGAATGGAAAACGGCTTTTAAGACTACTTATGGGTTGTATAAATGGCTAGTCATGCCCTTTGGTTTATCTAACGCCCCTAATACATTCATGAGGTTAATGAATCATATTCTACGCCCTTTTCTTGATATCTTAGTCTCTAGTCGAAATCTTGATGAACACATAGAAGCATTTACGTGTTATTTTAAATGCCTTATGCCAAGCAAGTTTGTATGCTAACTTGAAAAAGTGTTCTTTTTGCACAAATCAGTTGGTGTTTCAAGGATATGTTATTAGTGCATAGGGAATACAGGTAGATAAAAGGAAGGTGAAAGCCATCCAAGAATGGCCGACACCAAAGACTGTGAGCGAAGTAAAGAGCTTCCATGGATTAGCTAGTTTTTACCGCAGGTTTGTGCGAGATTTCAGCACCATTGCCGCTCCGTTGACTGCCGTAATCAAGAAGAATGTCGCCTTTCATTGGGGAGCTGACCAAGATAAGGCATTTCAATTACTTAAACACAAACTCACGCACACACCTGTACTTTCTTTGCCTAGTTTTGACAAGATGTTTGAAATCGAATGTGATACTTCAGGTGTTGGCATTGGAGCTGTGTTAATGCAAGAGGGTAGGCCTACTTTAGCGAGAAGCTGAGTGGGGCAGCCTTGAACTACTCCACCTACGATAAGGAGCTATACTCCCTCATTAGGGCTCTCGAAACATGGCAACATTATTTGAGAGCAAGGGAGTTCGTCAGTCATACTGATCACGAGTCACTCAAACACTTGAAGTCACAACAAAAGTTGAACAAAAGGCATGCCGATGGATTGCTTTTGTTGAGACTTTCCCATACATGATCAAGTATAAGACAGGTAAAATCAATGTAGTAGCTGATGCCTTGTCACGCAGGTACTCTTTACTTACCTTACTCAACACTAAGCTACTTGGTTTTGAAACCATCAAGGAGTTATATGCAAAAGATCCAGATTTTAGTGAATGCTATGCACAATGCTTACAATCTAGGTTGGATCACTTTTTTATGCATGATGGTTATTTGTTTCGAGTTGAAAAACTATGCATCCCTCAGTCTATTGTTAGTCCATGAAGCACATTCAGGTAGTCTAATGGGACACTTTGGTGCTGCAAAGACTTTGGTTGTTTTGCAGGAACACTTCTATTGGCCAAAGATGAGAAGAGATGTGGAACGTGTGTGGTTGGTCGATGCATTGTGTGCCACAAAGCTAAGTCTAAGACTCAACCATTCGGTTTGTATACCCCTTTACCTGTGCCTACTACACCTTGGATCGATATTTCTATGAATTTTGTACTTGAGTTGCCCCTCTAGGAAAGGACATTATAGCATATTTGTGGTAGTTGACAGATTTCCTAAAATGGCTCATTTCATTGCTTGTCACAAAACGGATGATGCTTCTTACATTGCTGATTTGTTCTTTCGTGGGATAGTTAGGTTACATGGCATGCCTAGAACTATTGTTTCTGACAGGGATGTTAAATTTCTTAGCTATTTCTGGAAGACATTGTGGGGAAAATTGGGCACTAAACTGTTATTCTCGACTTCAAGTCACCCACAAACGGATAGCCAAACAGAAGTTGTTAATCGCACTTTATCTGCATTGTTGCGTGCCATCATTAAAAAGAACATTAAGTCTTGGGAGGAATGTCTTCCTCATGTTGAGTTTGCCTATAACCGAACTGTGCATAGTGCTACACGTTTCTCACCTTTTGAAGTTGTATATGGTTTTAACCCGTTAACTTCTTTGGATTTGTCACCTTTGCCGTTGTTTGAGTGTGTCAATCTGGATGAAAAGAAAAGGGCAGATTTTGTGAAGGCACTACATGAGAAAGTGTGACTCAACATTGAGCAACGCACGAGTCAATATGCGAAGCAAGCAAACAAAGGAAGGCGTCAAATGATCTTTGATTGGTTGCACCTTCGCAAAGAGAGGTTTCCAGTTCAACGACAAAGCAAGCTACTCCCCTGAGGCGACGGTTCCTTCCAAGTTCTTGAGCGTGTGAACAACAATGCTTACAAGTTGGACCTCCCAGGTGAGTATGGAGCTATAAGTGCCACATTTAATGTCACTGACTTTAGTCCCTTTCTCGCAGAATTTGAATCAGATTTGAGGGCAAATCCTTTTCAAGAGGAGAGGAATGATGCGAAGGAGAACATCGAGTAGACCATACAAGTAGAACAAGTGAAGGTTTCCCTCGGCCCTGTCACTCGAGCACGCGTCAAGAAAATGAAGGAAGCACTCCAACTTCTAGTACAAGCTGCCCAAGCCCAAGTTGGGAGGCCTCGGCCCATAGAAGGCCTTGCAAGTGAGAATGAAAGACAAATCACCTTGGTAGAGGCCTTGCTCGATGAAGAGGACCTTGTTTGAGGGCCACAGCCCTTTCTGGAGTATCATGGTTAATCATATAGTTATTTAAAGTTTAAGTATTGCATTAGTAGTTATGGCCTAGATCAATAAAGCTCATGTTGAGCATAGGACCGAGTAGGAGGCCCACTACCTTTGGCCGAACTTAGCAAGGGCCACGGACCTTCCTTGGAGCCCTAAGTCCCTTTTGGATTTTCGAGCATCTAGTAGTAGTATTATATATAGGACTATTGCTTGTATTATTTTTTTTCAGATTTGGTTTAATACAAAATTGAGAGTTCTCTCATTGGCTTCTTGTGAGCTTTTCCTGAAGTTCTTAGAATAATTCCCTAGGATCTTCAAGTTGACTTATCAATCTAGAATCACACTAGATTGTGGCGTCTTCTACACTATACCAAGGTTCGTTAGCCACGTGATTAACGGGTAAAGATATCATCAACTCCAAACGTGCTCCGTCCCTCTAGATCCTGTGCGCCTGTCTCTTGCGGGTTTCGTCACAAGTTGGCGATGTTCGTATCAGTTGGTAATCAGAGCTAGTTAGAGGTATCACATTACATCCCTTGTTTTTGTTGTTTTGAGCCAGTTTTTATCCATCAATTTTGTTGCTAGGTCATTAGGGTTTTGTGTCAAATCGTGGGAAGGGTTTCTTGTGAAGTCCGAATCGTTTGCTTCTTGTTAGTGTGCTGTCCGCAATTTTCCAGAATTATTCCAGTATTTTCGTGTGTTGTTTCTGCCCAAGTTTCATCCATGAGTTTGTTGGTGTTGTGTTTGAATCATTAGAGTAAACAAAAAAACAAAAAAAAGTCACGCACCTTATTTTGTTCTCACGTCAAGATGCTGGAATTTCGTTTTGAGTATTGCTGAAATTCTGTTTTACCTATTTCATGAGTTTTGGTTGTTGTTCTTGTAAACCTTGGATACCATAATATAATTTGGGGAAGTTCTTGAGTTCTTGAACAAGATTCTTGAAGTTCTTGGACCTGCAAGACTTGACTTGAAAGTTCTTGAAACCATAAAATCAAGAACTAGGGTTTCTTGAAAGTTTGAATAACCTTGCATCCGCTTCTTGATCTTGTGGTATAATCTGAAATTGTGATCCTTGAAGAGCCGAAATCTTGAACAAAAGACAAAAAAAGAAGAAAAGAAACGAAACAAAAAAAAAGAGGAACGAGAGACATTCGGCTCAAGGGAAATCAGATTTCCAAATCTTGATTGGTTTGAGTTTCCAATTCTTGGTTGGCTTCCAAATCTTAATTGGCTTCAATATCTTGAGCTTCCTATTCTCGACTGAATTCCAACAACCTCAAATGACCTGGATAGCCCCAAAAACACCCCAAACCAGTTTCCTAAACCGCTACAAAGACCTTATCCAAATCACCCTTGGATTCTTGAGTTTCCTAAATTGGTTGGACTAGTTGTTGCAAACCGAATTGGCTGAAATTTGAGGGCTGATTCTGGCATTATTTGAACACCACAAAAGCACCTTTTTCCCTCCAAAATACTGACCAGAACTCGGCAAAAACAGCAGCTCAAAATTCCAGTTTTCGGGTTGGAGTCTTTCTAGGATTCCAAATTTCAGCTTTGAGTTGTGAGTCGCGTCTAGTATCGATCATCTTAGGATTGCTTTCCTACATTATTTGAGTCATTAAACAGCATCTTAATTGTGTCATATACCTGAGTTTGTTCCAGTTTGACCCCTTGCTTCATTCACTGTTTGATACGTGGTTGAACGTCGACATTGGAGCTCCTTGGAGGAAATTTTCTGATTTTTTCAAGAGAGGCAAACAAAGGCCAATAAGGGTTATTTGTGAGATCATTAGAGTGGGTAATTTTGAGTGACACAAGAGAGTTGAGTGTAAACACGTAAGGGAGCGTCAAAGGCAATATACCCTTGTGTCTTTGCTAACTCTTTTTACAGGTTTACCTTAGCATGGATTCTCACGCTTTTGACAATAAACTTAACATGGAGGCCTTGACGAGTGAGTTCCAATGGAGGATGGACATGTCCCTTGAATCCCTACATGAGTGAATAGACCAACTTGAGAACCATCAACAACGAAGTAACTCGGTTCATGGAGGAAGCAATAGGGATGAATCCGGTCCTATGCATGGCGGAGATGAGGAAGACCGACGGCCTAGATATGCTCACCAAGACCAAAGAAGGAACGATGATGCACTCAAAGAGATCAAAATCAAAATCCCCTCATTCCAAGGGAAATCCGATCCGGATGCCTACTTGGAGTGGGAGAAACGCATCGAGATGATCTTCGAATGTCAAGACTATAGGGAGGACCAAAAGGTAAAGCTTGCCACTCTCGAGTTCACGGATTACGCCATTATCTGGTCGGATCAAGTGCGACTTAGCCGAAGGAGATGTGGAGAACTACCTGTGACCACATGGCATGAACTTCGCAGGTTGATGAGGAAACGGTTCATTCCAAGTCACTACCACCGAGACCTTTATCAAAAACTACAAAACTTGAGTCAAGGGTCTCGAAGTGTAGATGACTGTTTCAAGGAGATGGAAATAGCCATGCTACGTGCCGATGTAGTGGAGGACCGGGAAGCGACAATGGCTAGTTCTTAACTGGGTTGAGACCCAAGATTGCAGAGGTAGTGGAGGTGCATCACTACGTGGAAATCACGGACATGGTGGACAAAGCTTCCAAAGTGGAGCGTCGCCTCAAGAGGAGGGATGCCACTCGACTCACTAGTACACCGGTTAGCTCGAATTGGAGAACATATCCGCCTACGAAGGAGAAGAAACCGATTATGGGAGCTTCGGGAAGGATACCAAGGCGGTGACTGACGCCTCTAAAGCCCATAACCATGAGATCAAGTGCTTCAAATGCCAAGGGTTTGGTCACATCGCATCTCAGTGTCCAAATCGACGAACCATGCTCTTACTTGAAAATGGAGAAGTAGTGACGGATGAAGAAGACAGCTATAAAGGAGTACCATCGTTGGGAGAGAAGGATGCCGATTCTAGTGAGGAAATACCAACGAATGAACAACTCGACTTAGTGGTTCAAAAGGTGCTAACTGCTCAAGTAAAGGAAGAAAATGGCCAACAAAGGGGAAACATCTTCTACACACGTTGTCACATAAAAGGCAAGGTGTGTAGTCTTATAATTGATCCCAGGAGTTGTACAAACGTGGCAAGTATGACACTAGTGGAGAAGGCCTCGCTTCCTACAGTCAAGCATCCACATCCATATAGGCTCCAATAGTTGAACGACAGTGGAGATGTGCGAGTCACAAAGCAAGTCGAGATCCTATTCCGCATTGGTCGATACGAGGATAAAGTCCTCTATGATGTCGTGCCAATGCAAGCTACTCATGTGCTATTGGGGAGACCATGGCAATATGATGAAAGAACTAGCCACGATGGTTTCACCAATAAGTACACCTTTATGCACGACAACAGGAAAGTCACACTTGTGCCTCTCACTCCTAAACAAGTGCACGAGGACCAAGTCCGGTTGCAACAAGAACACGAGGAGCAAAGGAAATTGAAAGGAGCCGAGAAGAGTGAGGGAAAACTGGCCTTAAATGATTCGGCCCTTGAGAAGAGAACTGAGAGGAAGCAAAGCATGCTCGCAAAAGCCAGGGATGTAAAGAAAGCTTTACTTTCTTACCAACACTTGCTTATGATAGTATGTAAAGAAGTTATGCTTGCTTCTACCATATAACTACCATCATAACTACCATATAAATTTAACCACTGTATATTTTCATGATACCCCGTGTTATCTCATTGTTGCAGGAATTTGAGGATATGTTTCCTGAGGAGATCCCGGATGGACTACCTCTCATCCGTGGCATTGAGCACCAAATAAACCTCATTCCGGGCTCACCATTGCCCAATAAAGCCCCCTATCGCAGAGTCCCGAGGAAACCAAGGAACTACAAAGGCAAGTGGACGAACTGCTTAAGAAAGGTTGGGTGCATGAAAGCCTAAGTCCCTGTGCCGTCCCCATCATCTTGGCGTCAAAGAAGGATGGAAGCTCACGCATGTGTGTGGATTGCAGAGCCATCAATTCGATAACGGTAAAGTATCGTCATCCTATACCTAGGTTAGATGACATGCTAGATGAACTAAATGGGGCTGTAATTTTCATGAAAATTGATTTTAAAAGTGGGTATCACCAAATCCGAATGAAGGACGGGGACGAATGGAAAACGGCTTTTAAGACTACTTATGGGTTGTATAAATGGCTAGTCATGCCCTTTGGTTTATCTAACGCCCCTAATACATTCATGAGGTTAATGAATCATATTCTACGCCCTTTTCTTGATATCTTAGTCTCTAGTCGAAATCTTGATGAACACATAGAAGCATTTACGTGTTATTTTAAATGCCTTATGCCAAGCAAGTTTGTATGCTAACTTGAAAAAGTGTTCTTTTTGCACAAATCAGTTGGTGTTTCAAGGATATGTTATTAGTGCATAGGGAATACAGGTAGATAAAAGGAAGGTGAAAGCCATCCAAGAATGGCCGACACCAAAGACTGTGAGCGAAGTAAAGAGCTTCCATGGATTAGCTAGTTTTTACCGCAGGTTTGTGCGAGATTTCAGCACCATTGCCGCTCCGTTGACTGCCGTAATCAAGAAGAATGTCGCCTTTCATTGGGGAGCTGACCAAGATAAGGCATTTCAATTACTTAAACACAAACTCACGCACACACCTGTACTTTCTTTGCCTAGTTTTGACAAGATGTTTGAAATCGAATGTGATACTTCAGGTGTTGGCATTGGAGCTGTGTTAATGCAAGAGGGTAGGCCTACTTTAGCGAGAAGCTGAGTGGGGCAGCCTTGAACTACTCCACCTACGATAAGGAGCTATACTCCCTCATTAGGGCTCTCGAAACATGGCAACATTATTTGAGAGCAAGGGAGTTCGTCAGTCATACTGATCACGAGTCACTCAAACACTTGAAGTCACAACAAAAGTTGAACAAAAGGCATGCCGATGGATTGCTTTTGTTGAGACTTTCCCATACATGATCAAGTATAAGACAGGTAAAATCAATGTAGTAGCTGATGCCTTGTCACGCAGGTACTCTTTACTTACCTTACTCAACACTAAGCTACTTGGTTTTGAAACCATCAAGGAGTTATATGCAAAAGATCCAGATTTTAGTGAATGCTATGCACAATGCTTACAATCTAGGTTGGATCACTTTTTTATGCATGATGGTTATTTGTTTCGAGTTGAAAAACTATGCATCCCTCAGTCTATTGTTAGTCCATGAAGCACATTCAGGTAGTCTAATGGGACACTTTGGTGCTGCAAAGACTTTGGTTGTTTTGCAGGAACACTTCTATTGGCCAAAGATGAGAAGAGATGTGGAACGTGTGTGGTTGGTCGATGCATTGTGTGCCACAAAGCTAAGTCTAAGACTCAACCATTCGGTTTGTATACCCCTTTACCTGTGCCTACTACACCTTGGATCGATATTTCTATGAATTTTGTACTTGAGTTGCCCCTCTAGGAAAGGACATTATAGCATATTTGTGGTAGTTGACAGATTTCCTAAAATGGCTCATTTCATTGCTTGTCACAAAACGGATGATGCTTCTTACATTGCTGATTTGTTCTTTCGTGGGATAGTTAGGTTACATGGCATGCCTAGAACTATTGTTTCTGACAGGGATGTTAAATTTCTTAGCTATTTCTGGAAGACATTGTGGGGAAAATTGGGCACTAAACTGTTATTCTCGACTTCAAGTCACCCACAAACGGATAGCCAAACAGAAGTTGTTAATCGCACTTTATCTGCATTGTTGCGTGCCATCATTAAAAAGAACATTAAGTCTTGGGAGGAATGTCTTCCTCATGTTGAGTTTGCCTATAACCGAACTGTGCATAGTGCTACACGTTTCTCACCTTTTGAAGTTGTATATGGTTTTAACCCGTTAACTTCTTTGGATTTGTCACCTTTGCCGTTGTTTGAGTGTGTCAATCTGGATGAAAAGAAAAGGGCAGATTTTGTGAAGGCACTACATGAGAAAGTGTGACTCAACATTGAGCAACGCACGAGTCAATATGCGAAGCAAGCAAACAAAGGAAGGCGTCAAATGATCTTTGATTGGTTGCACCTTCGCAAAGAGAGGTTTCCAGTTCAACGACAAAGCAAGCTACTCCCCTGAGGCGACGGTTCCTTCCAAGTTCTTGAGCGTGTGAACAACAATGCTTACAAGTTGGACCTCCCAGGTGAGTATGGAGCTATAAGTGCCACATTTAATGTCACTGACTTTAGTCCCTTTCTCGCAGAATTTGAATCAGATTTGAGGGCAAATCCTTTTCAAGAGGAGAGGAATGATGCGAAGGAGAACATCGAGTAGACCATACAAGTAGAACAAGTGAAGGTTTCCCTCGGCCCTGTCACTCGAGCACGCGTCAAGAAAATGAAGGAAGCACTCCAACTTCTAGTACAAGCTGCCCAAGCCCAAGTTGGGAGGCCTCGGCCCATAGAAGGCCTTGCAAGTGAGAATGAAAGACAAATCACCTTGGTAGAGGCCTTGCTCGATGAAGAGGACCTTGTTTGAGGGCCACAGCCCTTTCTGGAGTATCATGGTTAATCATATAGTTATTTAAAGTTTAAGTATTGCATTAGTAGTTATGGCCTAGATCAATAAAGCTCATGTTGAGCATAGGACCGAGTAGGAGGCCCACTACCTTTGGCCGAACTTAGCAAGGGCCACGGACCTTCCTTGGAGCCCTAAGTCCCTTTTGGATTTTCGAGCATCTAGTAGTAGTATTATATATAGGACTATTGCTTGTATTATTTTTTTTCAGATTTGGTTTAATACAAAATTGAGAGTTCTCTCATTGGCTTCTTGTGAGCTTTTCCTGAAGTTCTTAGAATAATTCCCTAGGATCTTCAAGTTGACTTATCAATCTAGAATCACACTAGATTGTGGCGTCTTCTACACTATACCAAGGTTCGTTAGCCACGTGATTAACGGGTAAAGATATCATCAACTCCAAACGTGCTCCGTCCCTCTAGATCCTGTGCGCCTGTCTCTTGCGGGTTTCGTCACAAGTTGGCGATGTTCGTATCAGTTGGTAATCAGAGCTAGTTAGAGGTATCACATTACATCCCTTGTTTTTGTTGTTTTGAGCCAGTTTTTATCCATCAATTTTGTTGCTAGGTCATTAGGGTTTTGTGTCAAATCGTGGGAAGGGTTTCTTGTGAAGTCCGAATCGTTTGCTTCTTGTTAGTGTGCTGTCCGCAATTTTCCAGAATTATTCCAGTATTTTCGTGTGTTGTTTCTGCCCAAGTTTCATCCATGAGTTTGTTGGTGTTGTGTTTGAATCATTAGAGTAAACAAAAAAACAAAAAAAAGTCACGCACCTTATTTTGTTCTCACGTCAAGATGCTGGAATTTCGTTTTGAGTATTGCTGAAATTCTGTTTTACCTATTTCATGAGTTTTGGTTGTTGTTCTTGTAAACCTTGGATACCATAATATAATTTGGGGAAGTTCTTGAGTTCTTGAACAAGATTCTTGAAGTTCTTGGACCTGCAAGACTTGACTTGAAAGTTCTTGAAACCATAAAATCAAGAACTAGGGTTTCTTGAAAGTTTGAATAACCTTGCATCCGCTTCTTGATCTTGTGGTATAATCTGAAATTGTGATCCTTGAAGAGCCGAAATCTTGAACAAAAGACAAAAAAAGAAGAAAAGAAACGAAACAAAAAAAAAGAGGAACGAGAGACATTCGGCTCAAGGGAAATCAGATTTCCAAATCTTGATTGGTTTGAGTTTCCAATTCTTGGTTGGCTTCCAAATCTTAATTGGCTTCAATATCTTGAGCTTCCTATTCTCGACTGAATTCCAACAACCTCAAATGACCTGGATAGCCCCAAAAACACCCCAAACCAGTTTCCTAAACCGCTACAAAGACCTTATCCAAATCACCCTTGGATTCTTGAGTTTCCTAAATTGGTTGGACTAGTTGTTGCAAACCGAATTGGCTGAAATTTGAGGGCTGATTCTGGCATTATTTGAACACCACAAAAGCACCTTTTTCCCTCCAAAATACTGACCAGAACTCGGCAAAAACAGCAGCTCAAAATTCCAGTTTTCGGGTTGGAGTCTTTCTAGGATTCCAAATTTCAGCTTTGAGTTGTGAGTCGCGTCTAGTATCGATCATCTTAGGATTGCTTTCCTACATTATTTGAGTCATTAAACAGCATCTTAATTGTGTCATATACCTGAGTTTGTTCCAGTTTGACCCCTTGCTTCATTCACTGTTTGATACGTGGTTGAACGTCGACATTGGAGCTCCTTGGAGGAAATTTTCTGATTTTTTCAAGAGAGGCAAACAAAGGCCAATAAGGGTTATTTGTGAGATCATTAGAGTGGGTAATTTTGAGTGACACAAGAGAGTTGAGTGTAAACACGTAAGGGAGCGTCAAAGGCAATATACCCTTGTGTCTTTGCTAACTCTTTTTACAGGTTTACCTTAGCATGGATTCTCACGCTTTTGACAATAAACTTAACATGGAGGCCTTGACGAGTGAGTTCCAATGGAGGATGGACATGTCCCTTGAATCCCTACATGAGTGAATAGACCAACTTGAGAACCATCAACAACGAAGTAACTCGGTTCATGGAGGAAGCAATAGGGATGAATCCGGTCCTATGCATGGCGGAGATGAGGAAGACCGACGGCCTAGATATGCTCACCAAGACCAAAGAAGGAACGATGATGCACTCAAAGAGATCAAAATCAAAATCCCCTCATTCCAAGGGAAATCCGATCCGGATGCCTACTTGGAGTGGGAGAAACGCATCGAGATGATCTTCGAATGTCAAGACTATAGGGAGGACCAAAAGGTAAAGCTTGCCACTCTCGAGTTCACGGATTACGCCATTATCTGGTCGGATCAAGTGCGACTTAGCCGAAGGAGATGTGGAGAACTACCTGTGACCACATGGCATGAACTTCGCAGGTTGATGAGGAAACGGTTCATTCCAAGTCACTACCACCGAGACCTTTATCAAAAACTACAAAACTTGAGTCAAGGGTCTCGAAGTGTAGATGACTGTTTCAAGGAGATGGAAATAGCCATGCTACGTGCCGATGTAGTGGAGGACCGGGAAGCGACAATGGCTAGTTCTTAACTGGGTTGAGACCCAAGATTGCAGAGGTAGTGGAGGTGCATCACTACGTGGAAATCACGGACATGGTGGACAAAGCTTCCAAAGTGGAGCGTCGCCTCAAGAGGAGGGATGCCACTCGACTCACTAGTACACCGGTTAGCTCGAATTGGAGAACATATCCGCCTACGAAGGAGAAGAAACCGATTATGGGAGCTTCGGGAAGGATACCAAGGCGGTGACTGACGCCTCTAAAGCCCATAACCATGAGATCAAGTGCTTCAAATGCCAAGGGTTTGGTCACATCGCATCTCAGTGTCCAAATCGACGAACCATGCTCTTACTTGAAAATGGAGAAGTAGTGACGGATGAAGAAGACAGCTATAAAGGAGTACCATCGTTGGGAGAGAAGGATGCCGATTCTAGTGAGGAAATACCAACGAATGAACAACTCGACTTAGTGGTTCAAAAGGTGCTAACTGCTCAAGTAAAGGAAGAAAATGGCCAACAAAGGGGAAACATCTTCTACACACGTTGTCACATAAAAGGCAAGGTGTGTAGTCTTATAATTGATCCCAGGAGTTGTACAAACGTGGCAAGTATGACACTAGTGGAGAAGGCCTCGCTTCCTACAGTCAAGCATCCACATCCATATAGGCTCCAATAGTTGAACGACAGTGGAGATGTGCGAGTCACAAAGCAAGTCGAGATCCTATTCCGCATTGGTCGATACGAGGATAAAGTCCTCTATGATGTCGTGCCAATGCAAGCTACTCATGTGCTATTGGGGAGACCATGGCAATATGATGAAAGAACTAGCCACGATGGTTTCACCAATAAGTACACCTTTATGCACGACAACAGGAAAGTCACACTTGTGCCTCTCACTCCTAAACAAGTGCACGAGGACCAAGTCCGGTTGCAACAAGAACACGAGGAGCAAAGGAAATTGAAAGGAGCCGAGAAGAGTGAGGGAAAACTGGCCTTAAATGGTTCGGCCCTTGAGAAGAGAACTGAGAGGAAGCAAAGCATGCTCGCAAAAGCCAGGGATGTAAAGAAAGCTTTACTTTCTTACCAACACTTGCTTATGATAGTATGTAAAGAAGTTATGCTTGCTTCTACCATATAACTACCATCATAACTACCATATAAATTTAACCACTGTATATTTTCATGATACCCCGTGTTATCTCATTGTTGCAGGAATTTGAGGATATGTTTCCTGAGGAGATCCCGGATGGACTACCTCCCATCCGTGGCATTGAGCACCAAATAAACCTCATTCCGGGCTCACCATTGCCCAATAAAGCCCCCTATCGCATGAGTCCCGAGGAAACCAAGGAACTACAAAGGCAAGTGGACGAACTGCTTAAGAAAGGTTGGGTGCATGAAAGCCTAAGTCCCTGTGCCGTCCCCATCATCTTGGCGTCAAAGAAGGATGGAAGCTCACGCATGTGTGTGGATTGCAGAGCCATCAATTCGATAACGGTAAAGTATCGTCATCCTATACCTAGGTTAGATGACATGCTAGATGAACTAAATGGGGCTGTAATTTTCATGAAAATTGATTTTAAAAGTGGGTATCACCAAATCCGAATGAAGGACGGGGACGAATGGAAAACGGCTTTTAAGACTACTTATGGGTTGTATAAATGGCTAGTCATGCCCTTTGGTTTATCTAACGCCCCTAATACATTCATGAGGTTAATGAATCATATTCTACGCCCTTTTCTTGATATCTTAGTCTCTAGTCGAAATCTTGATGAACACATAGAAGCATTTACGTGTTATTTTAAATGCCTTATGCCAAGCAAGTTTGTATGCTAACTTGAAAAAGTGTTCTTTTTGCACAAATCAGTTGGTCTTTCAAGGATATGTTATTAGTGCATAGGGAATACAGGTAGATAAAAGGAAGGTGAAAGCCATCCAAGAATGGCCGACACCAAAGACTGTGAGCGAAGTAAAGAGCTTCCATGGATTAGCTAGTTTTTACCGCAGGTTTGTGCGAGATTTCAGCACCATTGCCGCTCCGTTGACTGCCGTAATCAAGAAGAATGTCGCCTTTCATTGGGGAGCTGACCAAGATAAGGCATTTCAATTACTTAAACACAAACTCACGCACACACCTGTACTTTCTTTGCCTAGTTTTGACAAGATGTTTGAAATCGAATGTGATACTTCAGGTGTTGGCATTGGAGCTGTGTTAATGCAAGAGGGTAGGCCTACTTTAGCGAGAAGCTGAGTGGGGCAGCCTTGAACTACTCCACCTACGATAAGGAGCTATACTCCCTCATTAGGGCTCTCGAAACATGGCAACATTATTTGAGAGCAAGGGAGTTCGTCAGTCATACTGATCACGAGTCACTCAAACACTTGAAGTCATAACAAAAGTTGAACAAAAGGCATGCCGATGGATTGCTTTTGTTGAGACTTTCCCATACATGATCAAGTATAAGACAGGTAAAATCAATGTAGTAGCTGATGCCTTGTCACGCAGGTACTCTTTACTTACCTTACTCAACACTAAGCTACTTGGTTTTGAAACCATCAAGGAGTTATATGCAAAAGATCCAGATTTTAGTGAATGCTATGCACAATGCTTACAATCTAGGTTGGATCACTTTTTTATGCATGATGGTTATTTGTTTCGAGTTGAAAAACTATGTGATACGAACCAACAGACACCATTGCGAACTATTCGAGTTCCCCTAGGACCCGTAACTCGAGCACGAGCTAAGAAGATGAGGGAGGAACTCCAAGGACTTGTTCATGAGATACAAGGCCAAGAAATTGTCCCCAAGGTCATTGAGGGACTTGAGCATGAAGGAATGAAAGCCATCCATGTAGTGCACGTCAAAGAGAACCATGTGTGACCCTTCTCTAGTCACATTTGTTGTTTTAATTAAGTCATTGTAATAAGGGCTTAATGGTCCATAGCATTGCTTATTTACCTAAGCGATGACCTCATAAGGTTATTTACCTAAGCGATGACCTCATAAGGTTGTTTACCTAAGGGATGACCTCATAAGGTTTGGTCAAGCCCACAATTCTTAGTCTTATGGAAATAGTCAAGCCTACAATTGTTAGTCTTAGTCAAGACCACAACTCTAGACTAGTTCCACATTTAGTTGTTCATCTCTATGTAAGGCTATAAATAGCCCACACTTCCAATGGATTTAGGCATTCAATCAATAAATCAGATTTTGAGAGTTTTCTTGGTTTCTCCAAGGCTTCTTGAATACCTTAGAATTTCTCTAGGTGTTCGTGACTTATCAATCTAGAATCGCACTAGGTTGTGGCGTCTTCTACCATTATACCAAGGTTCGTTAACCACGTGATTAACGGGTTGAGGTCATCCGCTCCAAACTTGGTGTCCTCTTGTCGATCCTGAATCTAATCTTTTACGGGTTTCGTCACAAGGTTGGCGACGTTCGTATCAGTTGGTAATCAGAGCTAGTTAAGAGGTATCACGTTATATCCCTTTATTTATTTCCTTTCGAGTCAAGTTGTCCAAAATTCTGTTTTCGTGTTCTAAGTTTGCTGTCCGCAATTTCCAGATTTGTTGCATCGTGTTCTTGCGTTATTTTTCCAGATTTGTTGCATCGTAAACTTGCGTCTAGTTGTTGTTAATTGCTGTGGTTAGCCTTGTTTGGTCCAGCCTTTTTTTTTGTGTCTTATTCTTGATTCTTTGTTTGTGTTTGTGTCTTGTTTCTATCCTGTTATATCCATTTAATTCCAGTCTTTTGTTCTATTTGATCATTCGAGGTTACTGTTCATCCGAAAAAAAAAAAAATCAATTTGTAGCAAGGGTTTTAGAGTCCTATCTAGTTATTACCTTGTGTTCTTGTTTACATACAAAAAAAAAAAAAAATAGCTAGCTAACCTTACAAAAATTCCTGGAAATCTGTCTTGATCAAAACTTGGGTTTCTTGAAGTTCCTGATTGTTTAAAACCACAATCTTGAAGTTCTTGGAACTTTAGTTGGGATTCTTGAAGCCAACCAAAATCTGTCTTGATCAAATCGTGAAATCTTGGATTGTTTGGGGAGGAAATCATCTTCAATTTTGTGTTTCTTGAATTCTGGAAATTAACATCTTGAATTCTTGAAAGAATCTTGAAGTTTCTGGGTTTTGGGAACCAAATCTTGGTAAACAACAAGGCTGCAAAATTTCAGCTGCCAAAATCCTTGTCTTCACCACAACAATCTTCTTTCTTGACTAAGAACATTTTAGCCACGAAATTTGACTCTTCTTGGCTGATTAGAAAACAAAAACAAAGGAAGAAGAAGAATATTCAGCCTAGTCAAGTCAAATTTCCCAACCTATTCAAGTCAAATTTTCCAACCTGTTCAAAGTCAAATTTTCCACCCTTGTTCCCAAAAACAACCAAATCAGTTCCAATCTTGAACTTGACCTTAGAATTTATGGGAACCAGCAAATAGGAAGACTAATCCTTGTTTCCAAAGGATTAAGGAAGAAAAGTCAGCCTTGGGTTTCCAAAACAGTCCTACCGCAACACAAATTCATCTTCCATTCGGATTCCATCTTTGCAACCATTGGGGAATTTCTGTCCAATCATTAATTCTGGAAATTTTTGTGCATCATTAGGTCAGTTTTAAGTGTCATTCTGAATCCTCTAAGTGTCCATTTACCTACCAAAACACTGACCAGGAATGCAGCAACCAGCAGCTCAAAATTCCAGTTTTGGGTAGAGTTTTGTCTAGGATCCTTAAAATTCAACTCTGAGTCATTCATTGAGTCGTGGTCAGTCTCTTCATCTTTTGTTTTTTTTTCGTTCAAAGTGCTACAATCTTGTGACCCTGGTTGGTAAGTCGATCCACACTAGAAGGAGTTCTAACTTCTTCGAGGAGTTGACCGAGGAGCCTTGAAAATACCTTGGTGAGTTCATTAGAGTGTTCAAACACGAGAGCGAGAGTAAACACGTGAGGAAGTGTGCGAGATAAACTTTGCTTCTTTCCATTATTATTTTTTTTACCCTACCATGGCTAACGAGGGGGGAGCAAGCTCCCAAGCTTTTGATCTTAAACTTTTCACAGAAGCAATCAAAGGCGAATTGGGACGCATGATGGACCAAAAACTTGAACTAATGCACCAACGCATTGACAGCTTAGAGTTGTCTCATGGAAGCTCCAAAGGCAGCCGTGGAAAGGCTTATGCACATGAGTCTACCGACTCTAACTCAGACAACAACTATGAGCATAAGCAAAGTAGGTCCAAGCGTGAAGCTAGGCCTTCAAATGACCACATTCCGGGCATAAAGATGAAAATTCCGCCTTTCCAAGGACGATCAGACCCCGATGCCTACTTAGAGTGGGAGAAGCGGATTGAACTTGTCTTCGATTGCAATACTTACTCGGAGGAGCAAAAGGTCAAGTTGGCCGTGGTCGAATTCACCGACTACGCCGTTGTGTGGTGGGATCAACTCTCTACTAGTCGAAGGAGGAGTCGTGAACCTACCATACAAACTTGGACGGAGCTAAGACGACTAATGAGGAAGCGTTTCGTACCAAGTCACTACTACCGTGACTTGTACCAAAAGCTTCAAACCCTCAACCAAGGAGCACGAAGTGTCGAGGACTATCACAAGGAAATGGAAATACTCATGCTACGGGCAGACATCATGGAGGATCGAGAAGCAACAATGGCACGCTTCTTGAACGGATTAAGGCCCGAAATTGCTGATCAAGTGGAGTTACACCACTATGTGGAACTTGGGGACTTGGTGGAGAAGGCCATCAAGATTGAAAGAAGGATTAAGAGGAAGGGTTCAACTCGGAGTTACTCCAACTTTTCACCCTCTTATCCCCGAACTACACCACCAAAGAAAGAGGATAAAGGGCCGAGTAATTCCATCCCTTCAAGACCGAGGCCGGATACGACTAAGTGGGAGTCTAAAGCAACACCAAAGACTGCCATTGAGTTGAGCTTGGGGCGAAATCGAGATACTAGATGCTTCAAATGCCAAGGCCGAGGGCATATTGCTAGCCAATGCCCGAACCAACGCACTATGATCATCTTACCCAATGGTGAGTTTCTCACTGATGATGAAGATGAGAAGGAGGAGTTGCCATCCCTTGAGGAAGAAGAGGAAGAAGAGGAAGCATTGCCCATCGATGAACGAGTTGGACTCGTTGTCAGACGAGCCTTAGCAACCCAAGTGAAAGCCGCTGACCATGCACAAAGGGAGAACATTTTCTACACCCGTTGCTATATCAAAGGCAAGGTATGTAGTTTGATCATAGATGGAGGTAGTTGTGCTAATGTTGCTAGTGCCTTGATGGTGGAGAAACTAGCACTACCCACTCTACGACATCCAACACCGTATCGTTTGCAATGGTTGAACGATAGCGGGGATGTTCGTGTGACCAAGCAAGTCCAAGTACCTTTCCGAATTGGAAAGTATGAGGACGTGGTGTTATGTGACGTGGTCCCTATGCAAGCATGTCACATACTATTGGGGAGACCATGGCAATTCGACAAGGGAGTTACATTCGATGGCATTACTAATAAATACTCTTTCAAGCAAGGCGAGAAGAGGATTGTGCTTGTGCCACTCACTCCTATTCAAGTTCGTGAAGATCAAGAAAGCTTGATCAAGGAAAGTGAGCTCGAGAATGAGAAGAAAAAAATAGAAAAAGCCGAGAGCTCAACAGAAAATGATAAGGCCAAGAAAATTGAGAGGAAAAAAACATATGGTGAGCCGGCCAAAATTGAAAAGAGAGAGAAAAGGCAAAATCTATTGATAAAAGCCAATGCAGTAAGAAAAGTTTTGAGTGTTAATACACCCATCTTTGTACTTTTGTGCAAAGAGGTGTTAGTTGTTACAAGTGATCTTACTAACACTCTACTATCTAGTATTGTCTCTCTTTTGCAGGATTATGAGGATGTCTTTCCCGATGAGATTCCAAATGGACTACCACCAATAAGGGGAATTGAGCATCAAATTGACTTGGTTCCAGGTGCCCCACTTCCTAACAGACCAGCCTACAAAATGGGTCCAGATGAGACAAAGGAGCTCCAACGCCAAATCGAAGAGCTTCTAACAAAGGGATGGGCACGAGAAAGCTTGAGCCCATGTGCGGTTCCCGTCATCTTGGTGCCTAAAAAGGATGGAAGTTGGCGAATGTGCACTGACTGTAGGGCCGTTAATGCAATAACGGTAAAATATCGTCACCCTATTCCTAGACTTGATGATATGTTAGATGAGCTATATGGTGCTGTGATTTTCACTAAAATTGATCTAAAAAGCGGTTATCATCAAATTAGGATGAAAGAGGGGGATGAATGGAAAACAGCCTTTAAAACCAAACATGGCTTGTACGAGTGGTTAGTTATGCCATTTGGACTAACTAATGCACCTAGTACGTTCATGAGATTGATGAACCATGTACTTCGTCCATTCCTTGGAAAATTTGTAGTTGTATATTTTGACGATATCCTGATTTATAGTAGGAGCTTAGATGAGCATGTTGAACATGTGAAGCTTGTTCTTGATGTACTTCGAAGGGAAAAGCTCTATGCTAACCTTAAGAAGTGCTCCTTTTGTACTGATCAACTTGTCTTCCTAGGCTTTGTTGTGAGTAAACAGGGAATCAAAGTGGACGAGGAGAAGGTTAAAGCAATTCGAGAATGGCCTACTCCAAGCACGGTGGGTGAGCAACTCAAGGGAAGCACATGGAGGTGGCTTGATGGGACACTTTGGCGTGGCTAAAACCTTAGCTATCCTTCAAGAGCACTTCCATTGGCCAAGGATGAAACGAGATGTGGAGCGAATGGTGGCTAAATGCATTACTTGCCACAAAGCTAAGTCTAAACTTCAACCCTATGGCCTTTATAGTCCTTTACCTGTACCTAAGGAACCTTGGACCGACATTTCCATGGATTTTGTTTTAGGGTTGCCTAGGTCAAAGAGGGGAAATGATAGCATCTTTGTTATTGTTGACAGATTTTCAAAAATGGCACATTTTATACCATGTCACAAAACAGATGATGCATCGCACATTGCTGATTTATTTTTCAAAGAAATCATTAGATTGCATGGCATGCCTAGGACAATTGTCTCTGATAGGGATGTCAAATTTTTGAGTTACTTTTGGAAAACTTTGTGGGGAAAATTGGGTACCAAATTGCTATTTTCTACTACTAGTCACCCACAAACTGATGGCCAAACTGAGGTTGTCAATCGTACACTATCTACACTCTTGCGTGCCATCATTAGAAAAAACATTAGAACCTGGGAAGAGTGTTTACCCCATGTTGAGTTTGCATACAATCGTACGGTGCATAGTTCTACTCATTTTTCACCATTTGAAATAGTCTATGGTTTTAACCCTTTAACACCACTAGACTTATCACCTTTACCTTCTTCTGAGCACATTAACATGGATGGTGCTAAACGAGCAGATTTTGTCAAGAAATTACACCAGCAGGTACGCCTAAACATTGAGCGAAGGATGGACCAAGTTGCTCAACGGGTTAACAAGGGACGCCAACGCGTTGTGTTTGAACCTGGTGACTGGGTGTGGTTACATCTACGCAAGGAAAGGTTCCCAGTCCAAAGGCGCAATAAATTACTTCCCCGAGGAGATGGGCCGTTCCAAGTCATCAAGCGCATCAATGACAATGCTTACAAACTGGACCTACCCGGTGAGTACAATGTGAGCGCTACATTCAATGTCTCTGATCTATCTCCTTTTCTTGCAGACGATGAAGCTGATTTGAGGACAAATCCTTTTGAAGAGGAGGGGGATGATACGAACCAACAGACACCATTGCGAACTATTCGAGTTCCCCTAGGACCCGTAACTCGAGCACGAGCTAAGAAGATGAGGGAGGAACTCCAAGGACTTGTTCATGAGATACAAGGCCAAGAAATTGTCCCCAAGGTCATTGAGGGACTTGAGCATGAAGGAATGAAAGCCATCCATGTAGTGCACGTCAAAGAGAACCATGTGTGACCCTTCTCTAGTCACATTTGTTGTTTTAATTAAGTCATTGTAATAAGGGCTTAATGGTCCATAGCATTGCTTATTTACCTAAGCGATGACCTCATAAGGTTATTTACCTAAGCGATGACCTCATAAGGTTGTTTACCTAAGGGATGACCTCATAAGGTTTGGTCAAGCCCACAATTCTTAGTCTTATGGAAATAGTCAAGCCTACAATTGTTAGTCTTAGTCAAGACCACAACTCTAGACTAGTTCCACATTTAGTTGTTCATCTCTATGTAAGGCTATAAATAGCCCACACTTCCAATGGATTTAGGCATTCAATCAATAAATCAGATTTTGAGAGTTTTCTTGGTTTCTCCAAGGCTTCTTGAATACCTTAGAATTTCTCTAGGTGTTCGTGACTTATCAATCTAGAATCGCACTAGGTTGTGGCGTCTTCTACCATTATACCAAGGTTCGTTAACCACGTGATTAACGGGTTGAGGTCATCCGCTCCAAACTTGGTGTCCTCTTGTCGATCCTGAATCTAATCTTTTACGGGTTTCGTCACAAGGTTGGCGACGTTCGTATCACTATGCATCCCTCAGTCTATTGTTAGTCCATCAAGCACATTCAGGTAGTCTAATGGGACACTTTGGTGCTGCAAAGACTTTGGTTGTTTTGCAGGAACACTTCTATTGGCCAAAGATGAGAAGAGATGTGGAACGTGTGTGGTTGGTCGATGCATTGTGTGCCACAAAGCTAAGTCTAAGACTCAACCATTCGGTTTGTATACCCCTTTACCTGTGCCTACTACACCTTGGATCGATATTTCTATGAATTTTGTACTTGAGTTGCCTAGGTCTAGGAAAGGACATTATAGCATATTTGTGGTAGTTGACAGATTTCCTAAAATGGCTCATTTCATTGCTTGTCACAAAACGGATGATGCTTCTTACATTGCTGATTTGTTCTTTCGTGGGATAGTTAGGTTACATGGCATGCCTAGAACTATTGTTTCTGACAGGGATGTTAAATTTCTTAGCTATTTCTGGAAGACATCGTGGGGAAAATTGGGTACTAAACTGTTATTCTCGACTTCAAGTCACCCACAAACGGATAGCCAAACAGAAGTTGTTAATCGCACTTTATCTACATTGTTGCGTGCCATCATTAAAAAGAACATTAAGTCTTTGGAGGAATGTCTTCCTCATGTTGAGTTTGCCTATAACCGAACTGTGCATAGTGCTACACGTTTCTCACCTTTTGAAGTTGTATATGGTTTTAACCCGTTAACTTCTTTGGATTTGTCACCTTTGCCGTTGTCTGAGTGTGTCAATCTGGATGAAAAGAAAAGGGCAGATATTGTGAAGGCACTACATGAGAAAGTGTGACTCAACATTGAGCAACGCACGAGTCAATATGCGAAGCAAGCAAACAAAGGAAGGCGTCAAATGATCTTTGATTGGTTGCACCTTCGCGAAGAGAGGTTTCCAGTTCAACGACAAAGCAAGCTACTCCCCTGAGGCGACGGTTCCTTCCAAGTTCTTGAGCGTGTGAACAACAATGCTTACAAGTTGGACCTCCCAGGTGAGTATGGAGCTATAAGTGCCACATTTAATGTCACTGACTTTAGTCCCTTTCTCGCAGAATTTGAATCAGATTTGAGGGCAAATCCTTTTCAAGAGGAGAGGAATGATGCGAAGGAGAACATCGAGTAGACCATACAAGTAGAACAAGTGAAGGTTTCCCTCGGCCCTGTCACTCGAGCACGCGTCAAGAAAATGAAGGAAGCACTCCAACTTCTAGTACAAGCTGCCCAAGCCCAAGTTGGGAGGCCTCGGCCCATAGAAGGCCTTGCAAGTGAGAATGAAAGACAAATCACCTTGGTAGAGGCCTTACTCGATGAAGAGGACCTTGTTTGAGGGCCACAGCCCTTTCTGGAGTATCATGGTTAATCATATAGTTATTTAAAGTTTAAGTATTGCATTAGTAGTTATGGCCTAGATCAATAAAGCTCATGTTGAGCATAGGACCGAGTAGGAGGCCCACTACCTTTGGCCGAACTTAGCAAGGGCCACGGACCTTCCTTGGAGCCCTAAGTCCCTTTTGGATTTTCGAGCATCTAGTAGTAGTATTATATATAGGACTATTGCTTGTATTATTTTTTTTCAGATTTGGTTTAATACAAAATTGAGAGTTCTCTCATTGGCTTCTTGTGAGCTTTTCCTGAAGTTCTTAGAATAATTCCCTAGGATCTTCAAGTTGACTTATCAATCTAGAATCACACTAGATTGTGGCGTCTTCTACACTATACCAAGGTTCGTTAGCCACGTGATTAACGGGTAAAGATATCATCAACTCCAAACGTGCTCCGTCCCTCTAGATCCTGTGCGCCTGTCTCTTGCGGGTTTCGTCACAAGTTGGCGATGTTCGTATCAGTTGGTAATCAGAGCTAGTTAGAGGTATCACATTACATCCCTTGTTTTTGTTGTTTTGAGCCCGTTTTTATCCATCAATTTTGTTGCTAGGTCATTAGGGTTTTGTGTCAAATCGTGGGAAGGGTTTCTTGTGAAGTCCGAATCGTTTGCTTCTTGTTAGTGTGCTGTCCGCAATTTTCCAGAATTATTCCAGTATTTTCGTGTGTTGTTTCTGCCCAAGTTTCATCCATGAGTTTGTTGGTGTTGTGTTTGAATCATTAGAGTAAAAAAAAAACAAAAAAAAGTCACGCACCTTATTTTGTTCTCACGTCAAGATGCTGGAATTTCGTTTTGAGTATTGCTGAAATTCTGTTTTACCTATTTCATGAGTTTTGGTTGTTGTTCTTGTAAACCTTGGATACCATAATATAATTTGGGGAAGTTCTTGAGTTCTTGAACAAGATTCTTGAAGTTCTTGGACCTGCAAGACTTGACTTGAAAGTTCTTGAAACCATAAAATCAAGAACTAGGGTTTCTTGAAAGTTTGAATAACCTTGCATCCGCTTCTTGATCTTGTGGTATAATCTGAAATTGTGATCCTTGAAGAGCCGAAATCTTGAACAAAAGACAAAAAAAGAAGAAAAGAAACGAAACAAAAAAAAAGAGGAACGAGAGACATTCGGCTCAAGGGAAATCAGATTTCCAAATCTTGATTGGTTTGAGTTTCCAATTCTTGGTTGGCTTCCAAATCTTAATTGGCTTCAATATCTTGAGCTTCCTATTCTCGACTGAATTCCAACAACCTCAAATGACCTGGATAGCCCCAAAAACACCCCAAACCAGTTTCCTAAACCGCTACAAAGACCTTATCCAAATCACCCTTGGATTCTTGAGTTTCCTAAATTGGTTGGACTAGTTGTTGCAAACCGAATTGGCTGAAATTTGAGGGCTGATTCTGGCATTATTTGAACACCACAAAAGCACCTTTTTCCCTCCAAAATACTGACCAGAACTCGACAAAAACAGCAGCTCAAAATTCCAGTTTTCGGGTTGGAGTCTTTCTAGGATTCCAAATTTCAGCTTTGAGTTGTGAGTCGCGTCTAGTATCGATCATCTTAGGATTGCTTTCCTACATTATTTGAGTCATTAAACAGCATCTTAATTGTGTCATATACCTGAGTTTGTTCCAGTTTGACCCCTTGCTTCATTCACTGTTTGATACGTGGTTGAACGTCGACATTGGAGCTCCTTGGAGGAAATTTTCTGATTTTTTCAAGAGAGGCAAACAAAGGCCAATAAGGGTTATTTGTGAGATCATTAGAGTGGGTAATTTTGAGTGACACAAGAGAGTTGAGTGTAAACACGTAAGGGAGCGTCAAAGGCAATATACCCTTGTGTCTTTGCTAACTCTTTTTACAGGTTTACCTTAGCATGGATTCTCACCCTTTTGACAATAAACTTAACATGGAGGCCTTGACGAGTGAGTTCCAATGGAGGATGGACATGTCCCTTGAATCCCTACATGAGTGAATAGACCAACTTGAGAACCATCAACAACGAAGTAACTCGGTTCATGGAGGAAGCAATAGGGATGAATCCGGTCCTATGCATGGCGGAGATGAGGAAGACCGACGGCCTAGATATGCTCACCAAGACCAAAGAAGGAACGATGATGCACTCAAAGAGATCAAAATCAAAATCCCCTCATTCCAAGGGAAATCCGATCCGGATGCCTACTTGGAGTGGGAGAAACGCATCGAGATGATCTTCGAATGTCAAGACTATAGGGAGGACCAAAAGGTAAAGCTTGCCACTCTCGAGTTCACGGATTACGCCATTATCTGGTCGGATCAAGTGCGACTTAGCCGAAGGAGATGTGGAGAACTACCTGTGACCACATGGCATGAACTTCGCAGGTTGATGAGGAAACGGTTCATTCCAAGTCACTACCACCGAGACCTTTATCAAAAACTACAAAACTTGAGTCAAGGGTCTCGAAGTGTAGATGACTGTTTCAAGGAGATGGAAATAGCCATGCTACGTGCCGATGTAGTGGATGACCGGGAAGCGACAATGGCTAGGTTCTTAACTGGGTTGAGACCCAAGATTGCAGAGGTAGTGGAGTTGCATCACTACGTGGAAATCACGGACATGGTGGACAAAGCTTCCAAAGTGGAGCGTCGCCTCAAGAGGAGGGATGCCACTCGACTCACTAGTACACCGGTTAGCTCGAATTGGAGAACATATCCGCCTACGAAGGAGAAGAAACCGATTATGGGAGCTTCGGGAAGGATACCAAGGCGGTGACTGACGCCTCTAAAGCCCATAACCATGAGATCAAGTGCTTCAAATGCCAAGGGTTTGGTCACATCGCATCTCAGTGTCCAAATCGACGAACCATGCTCTTACTTGAAAATGGAGAAGTAGTGACGGATGAAGAAGACAGCTATAAAGGAGTACCATCGTTGGGAGAGAAGGATGCCGATTCTAGTGAGGAAATACCAACGAATGAACAACTCGACTTAGTGGTTCAAAAGGTGCTAACTGCTCAAGTAAAGGAAGAAAATGGCCAACAAAGGGAAAATATCTTCTACACACGTTGTCACATAAAAGGCAAGGTGTGTAGTCTTATAATTGATCCCAGGAGTTGTACAAACGTGGCAAGTATGACACTAGTGGAGAAGGCCTCGCTTCCTACAATCAAGCATCCACATCCATATAGGTTCCAATAGTTGAACGACAGTGGAGATGTGCGAGTCACAAAGCAAGTCGAGATCCTATTCCGCATTGGTCGATACGAGGATAAAGTCCTCTATGATGTCGTGCCAATGCAAGCTACTCATGTGCTATTGGGGAGACCATGGCAATATGATGAAAGAACTAGCCACGATGGTTTCACCAATAAGTACACCTTTATGCACGACAACAGGAAAGTCACACTTGTGCCTCTCACTCCTAAACAAGTGCACGAGGACCAAGTCCGGTTGCAACAAGAACACGAGGAGCAAAGGAAATTGAAAGGAGCCGAGAAGAGTGAGGGAAAACTGGCCTTAAATGGTTCGGCCCTTGAGAAGAGAACTGAGAGGAAGCAAAGCATGCTCGCAAAAGCCAGGGATGTAAAGAAAGCTTTACTTTCTTACCAACACTTGCTTATGATAGTATGTAAAGAAGTTATGCTTGCTTCTACCATATAACTACCATCATAACTACCATATAAATTTAACCACTGTATATTTTCATGATACCCCGTGTTATCTCATTGTTGCAGGAATTTGAGGATATGTTTCCTGAGGAGATCCCGGATGGACTACCTCCCATCCGTGGCATTGAGCACCAAATAAACCTCATTCCGGGCTCACCATTGCCCAATAAAGCCCCCTATCGCATGAGTCCCGAGGAAACCAAGGAACTACAAAGGCAAGTGGACGAACTGCTTAAGAAAGGTTGGGTGCATGAAAGCCTAAGTCCCTGTGCCGTCCCCATCATCTTGGCGTCAAAGAAGGATGGAAGCTCACGCATGTGTGTGGATTGCAGAGCCATCAATTCGATAACGGTAAAGTATCGTCATCCTATACCTAGGTTAGATGACATGCTAGATGAACTAAATGGGGCTGTAATTTTCATGAAAATTGATTTTAAAAGTGGGTATCACCAAATCCGAATGAAGGACGGGGACGAATGGAAAACGGCTTTTAAGACTACTTATGGGTTGTATAAATGGCTAGTCATGCCCTTTGGTTTATCTAACGCCCCTAATACATTCATGAGGTTAATGAATCATATTCTACGCCCTTTTCTTGATATCTTAGTCTCTAGTCGAAATCTTGATGAACACATAGAAGCATTTACGTGTTATTTTAAATGCCTTATGCCAAGCAAGTTTGTATGCTAACTTGAAAAAGTGTTCTTTTTGCACAAATCAGTTGGTCTTTCAAGGATATGTTATTAGTGCATAGGGAATACAGGTAGATAAAAGGAAGGTGAAAGCCATCCAAGAATGGCCGACACCAAAGACTGTGAGCGAAGTAAAGAGCTTCCATGGATTAGCTAGTTTTTACCGCAGGTTTGTGCGAGATTTCAGCACCATTGCCGCTCCGTTGACTGCCGTAATCAAGAAGAATGTCGCCTTTCATTGGGGAGCTGACCAAGATAAGGCATTTCAATTACTTAAACACAAACTCACGCACACACCTGTACTTTCTTTGCCTAGTTTTGACAAGATGTTTGAAATCGAATGTGATACTTCAGGTGTTGGCATTGGAGCTGTGTTAATGCAAGAGGGTAGGCCTACTTTAGCGAGAAGCTGAGTGGGGCAGCCTTGAACTACTCCACCTACGATAAGGAGCTATACTCCCTCATTAGGGCTCTCGAAACATGGCAACATTATTTGAGAGCAAGGGAGTTCGTCAGTCATACTGATCACGAGTCACTCAAACACTTGAAGTCATAACAAAAGTTGAACAAAAGGCATGCCGATGGATTGCTTTTGTTGAGACTTTCCCATACATGATCAAGTATAAGACAGGTAAAATCAATGTAGTAGCTGATGCCTTGTCACGCAGGTACTCTTTACTTACCTTACTCAACACTAAGCTACTTGGTTTTGAAACCATCAAGGAGTTATATGCAAAAGATCCAGATTTTAGTGAATGCTATGCACAATGCTTACAATCTAGGTTGGATCACTTTTTTATGCATGATGGTTATTTGTTTCGAGTTGAAAAACTATGTGATACGAACCAACAGACACCATTGCGAACTATTCGAGTTCCCCTAGGACCCGTAACTCGAGCACGAGCTAAGAAGATGAGGGAGGAACTCCAAGGACTTGTTCATGAGATACAAGGCCAAGAAATTGTCCCCAAGGTCATTGAGGGACTTGAGCATGAAGGAATGAAAGCCATCCATGTAGTGCACGTCAAAGAGAACCATGTGTGACCCTTCTCTAGTCACATTTGTTGTTTTAATTAAGTCATTGTAATAAGGGCTTAATGATCCATAGCATTGCTTATTTACCTAAGCGATGACCTCATAAGGTTATTTACCTAAGCGATGACCTCATAAGGTTGTTTACCTAAGGGATGACCTCATAAGGTTTGGTCAAGCCCACAATTCTTAGTCTTATGGAAATAGTCAAGCCTACAATTGTTAGTCTTAGTCAAGACCACAACTCTAGACTAGTTCCACATTTAGTTGTTCATCTCTATGTAAGGCTATAAATAGCCCACACTTCCAATGGATTTAGGCATTCAATCAATAAATCAGATTTTGAGAGTTTTCTTGGTTTCTCCAAGGCTTCT
The DNA here is from genome assembly GCF_036785885.1 of Coffea arabica. Taxonomy (NCBI): domain Eukaryota; kingdom Viridiplantae; phylum Streptophyta; class Magnoliopsida; order Gentianales; family Rubiaceae; genus Coffea; species Coffea arabica. The sequence goes on from NC_092317.1 coordinate 31,575,949, forward strand.
TGAATACCTTAGAATTTCTCTAGGTGTTCGTGACTTATCAATCTAGAATCGCACTAGGTTGTGGCGTCTTCTACCATTATACCAAGGTTCGTTAACCACGTGATTAACGGGTTGAGGTCATCCGCTCCAAACTTGGTGTCCTCTTGTCGATCCTGAATCTAATCTTTTACGGGTTTCGTCACAAGGTTGGCGACGTTCGTATCAGTTGGTAATCAGAGCTAGTTAAGAGGTATCACGTTATATCCCTTTATTTATTTCCTTTCGAGTCAAGTTGTCCAAAATTCTGTTTTCGTGTTCTAAGTTTGCTGTCCGCAATTTCCAGATTTGTTGCATCGTGTTCTTGCGTTATTTTTCCAGATTTGTTGCATCGTAAACTTGCGTCTAGTTGTTGTTAATTGCTGTGGTTAGCCTTGTTTGGTCCAGCCTTTTTTTTTGTGTCTTATTCTTGATTCTTTGTTTGTGTTTGTGTCTTGTTTCTATCCTGTTATATCCATTTAATTCCAGTCTTTTGTTCTATTTGATCATTCGAGGTTACTGTTCATCCGAAAAAAAAAAAAATCAATTTGTAGCAAGGGTTTTAGAGTCCTATCTAGTTATTACCTTGTGTTCTTGTTTACATACAAAAAAAAAAAAAATAGCTAGCTAACCTTACAAAAATTCCTGGAAATCTGTCTTGATCAAAACTTGGGTTTCTTGAAGTTCCTGATTGTTTAAAACCACAATCTTGAAGTTCTTGGAACTTTAGTTGGGATTCTTGAAGCCAACCAAAATCTGTCTTGATCAAATCGTGAAATCTTGGATTGTTTGGGGAGGAAATCATCTTCAATTTTGTGTTTCTTGAATTCTGGAAATTAACATCTTGAATTCTTGAAAGAATCTTGAAGTTTCTGGGTTTTGGGAACCAAATCTTGGTAAACAACAAGGCTGCAAAATTTCAGCTGCCAAAATCCTTGTCTTCACCACAACAATCTTCTTTCTTGACTAAGAACATTTTAGCCACGAAATTTGACTCTTCTTGGCTGATTAGAAAACAAAAACAAAGGAAGAAGAAGAATATTCAGCCTAGTCAAGTCAAATTTCCCAACCTATTCAAGTCAAATTTTCCAACCTGTTCAAAGTCAAATTTTCCACCCTTGTTCCCAAAAACAACCAAATCAGTTCCAATCTTGAACTTGACCTTAGAATTTATGGGAACCAGCAAATAGGAAGACTAATCCTTGTTTCCAAAGGATTAAGGAAGAAAAGTCAGCCTTGGGTTTCCAAAACAGTCCTACCGCAACACAAATTCATCTTCCATTCGGATTCCATCTTTGCAACCATTGGGGAATTTCTGTCCAATCATTAATTCTGGAAATTTTTGTGCATCATTAGGTCAGTTTTAAGTGTCATTCTGAATCCTCTAAGTGTCCATTTACCTACCAAAACACTGACCAGGAATGCAGCAACCAGCAGCTCAAAATTCCAGTTTTGGGTAGAGTTTTGTCTAGGATCCTTAAAATTCAACTCTGAGTCATTCATTGAGTCGTGGTCAGTCTCTTCATCTTTTGTTTTTTTTTCGTTCAAAGTGCTACAATCTTGTGACCCTGGTTGGTAAGTCGATCCACACTAGAAGGAGTTCTAACTTCTTCGAGGAGTTGACCGAGGAGCCTTGAAAATACCTTGGTGAGTTCATTAGAGTGTTCAAACACGAGAGCGAGAGTAAACACGTGAGGAAGTGTGCGAGATAAACTTTGCTTCTTTCCATTATTATTTTTTTTACCCTACCATGGCTAACGAGGGGGGAGCAAGCTCCCAAGCTTTTGATCTTAAACTTTTCACAGAAGCAATCAAAGGCGAATTGGGACGCATGATGGACCAAAAACTTGAACTAATGCACCAACGCATTGACAGCTTAGAGTTGTCTCATGGAAGCTCCAAAGGCAGCCGTGGAAAGGCTTATGCACATGATGAGTCTACCGACTCTAACTCAGACAACAACTATGAGCATAAGCAAAATAGGTCCAAGCGTGAAGCTAGGCCTTCAAATGACCACATTCCGGGCATAAAGATGAAAATTCCGCCTTTCCAAGGACGATCAGACCCCGATGCCTACTTAGAGTGGGAGAAGCGGATTGAACTTGTCTTCGATTGCAATACTTACTCGGAGGAGCAAAAGGTCAAGTTGGCCGTGGTCGAATTCACCGACTACGCCGTTGTGTGGTGGGATCAACTCTCTACTAGTCGAAGGAGGAGTCGTGAACCTACCATACAAACTTGGACGGAGCTAAGACGACTAATGAGGAAGCGTTTCGTACCAAGTCACTACTACCGTGACTTGTACCAAAAGCTTCAAACCCTCAACCAAGGAGCACGAAGTGTCGAGGACTATCACAAGGAAATGGAAATACTCATGCTACGGGCAGACATCATGGAGGATCGAGAAGCAACAATGGCACGCTTCTTGAACGGATTAAGGCCCGAAATTGCTGATCAAGTGGAGTTACACCACTATGTGGAACTTGGGGACTTGGTGGAGAAGGCCATCAAGATTGAAAGGAGGATTAAGAGGAAGGGTTCAACTCGGAGTTACTCCAACTTTTCACCCTCTTATCCCCGAACTACACCACCAAAGAAAGAGGATAAAGGGCCGAGTAATTCCATCCCTTCAAGACCGAGGCCGGATACGACTAAGTGGGAGTCTAAAGCAACACCAAAGACTGCCATTGAGTTGAGCTTGGGGCGAAATCGAGATACTAGATGCTTCAAATGCCAAGGCCGAGGGCATATTGCTAGCCAATGCCCGAACCAACGCACTATGATCATCTTACCCAATGGTGAGTTTCTCACTGATGATGAAGATGAGAAGGAGGAGTTGCCATCCCTTGAGGAAGAAGAGGAAGAAGAGGAAGCATTGCCCATCGATGAACGAGTTGGACTCGTTGTCAGACGAGCCTTAGCAACCCAAGTGAAAGCCGCTGACCATGCACAAAGGGAGAACATTTTCTACACCCGTTGCTATATCAAAGGCAAGGTATGTAGTTTGATCATAGATGGAGGTAGTTGTGCTAATGTTGCTAGTGCCTTGATGGTGGAGAAACTAGCACTACCCACTCTACGACATCCAACACCGTATCGTTTGCAATGGTTGAACGATAGCGGGGATGTTCGTGTGACCAAGCAAGTCCAAGTACCTTTCCGAATTGGAAAGTATGAGGACGTGGTGTTATGTGACGTGGTCCCTATGCAAGCATGTCACATACTATTGGGGAGACCATGGCAATTCGACAAGGGAGTTACATTCGATGGCATTACTAATAAATACTCTTTCAAGCAAGGCGAGAAGAGGATTGTGCTTGTGCCACTCACTCCTATTCAAGTTCGTGAAGATCAAGAAAGCTTGATCAAGGAAAGTGAGCTCGAGAATGAGAAGAAAAAAATAGAAAAAGCCGAGAGCTCAACAGAAAATGATAAGGCCAAGAAAATTGAGAGGAAAAAAACATATGGTGAGCCGGCCAAAATTGAAAAGAGAGAGAAAAGGCAAAATCTATTGATAAAAGCCAATGCAGTAAGAAAAGTTTTGAGTGTTAATACACCCATCTTTGTACTTTTGTGCAAAGAGGTGTTAGTTGTTACAAGTGATCTTACTAACACTCTACTATCTAGTATTGTCTCTCTTTTGCAGGATTATGAGGATGTCTTTCCCGATGAGATTCCAAATGGACTACCACCAATAAGGGGAATTGAGCATCAAATTGACTTGGTTCCAGGTGCCCCACTTCCTAACAGACCAGCCTACAAAATGGGTCCAGATGAGACAAAGGAGCTCCAACGCCAAATCGAAGAGCTTCTAACAAAGGGATGGGCACGAGAAAGCTTGAGCCCATGTGCGGTTCCCGTCATCTTGGTGCCTAAAAAGGATGGAAGTTGGCGAATGTGCACTGACTGTAGGGCCGTTAATGCAATAACGGTAAAATATCGTCACCCTATTCCTAGACTTGATGATATGTTAGATGAGCTATATGGTGCTGTGATTTTCACTAAAATTGATCTAAAAAGCGGTTATCATCAAATTAGGATGAAAGAGGGGGATGAATGGAAAACAGCCTTTAAAACCAAACATGGCTTGTACGAGTGGTTAGTTATGCCATTTGGACTAACTAATGCACCTAGTACGTTCATGAGATTGATGAACCATGTACTTCGTCCATTCCTTGGAAAATTTGTAGTTGTATATTTTGACGATATCCTGATTTATAGTAGGAGCTTAGATGAGCATGTTGAACATGTGAAGCTTGTTCTTGATGTACTTCGAAGGGAAAAGCTCTATGCTAACCTTAAGAAGTGCTCCTTTTGTACTGATCAACTTGTCTTCCTAGGCTTTGTTGTGAGTAAACAGGGAATCAAAGTGGACGAGGAGAAGGTTAAAGCAATTCGAGAATGGCCTACTCCAAGCACGGTGGGTGAGCAACTCAAGGGAAGCACATGGAGGTGGCTTGATGGGACACTTTGGCGTGGCTAAAACCTTAGCTATCCTTCAAGAGCACTTCCATTGGCCAAGGATGAAACGAGATGTGGAGCGAATGGTGGCTAAATGCATTACTTGCCACAAAGCTAAGTCTAAACTTCAACCCTGTGGCCTTTATAGTCCTTTACCTGTACCTAAGGAACCTTGGACCGACATTTCCATGGATTTTGTTTTAGGGTTGCCTAGGTCAAAGAGGGGAAATGATAGCATCTTGTTATTGTTGACAGATTTTCAAAAATGGCACATTTTATACCATGTCACAAAACAGATGATGCATCGCACATTGCTGATTTATTTTTCAAAGAAATCATTAGATTGCATGGCATGCCTAGGACAATTGTCTCTGATAGGGATGTCAAATTTTTGAGTTACTTTTGGAAAACTTTGTGGGGAAAATTGGGTACCAAATTGCTATTTTCTACTACTAGTCACCCACAAACTGATGGCCAAACTGAGGTTGTCAATCGTACACTATCTACACTCTTGCGTGCCATCATTAGAAAAAACATTAGAACCTGGGAAGAGTGTTTACCCCATGTTGAGTTTGCATACAATCGTACGGTGCATAGTTCTACTCATTTTTCACCATTTGAAATAGTCTATGGTTTTAACCCTTTAACACCACTAGACTTATCACCTTTACCTTCTTCTGAGCACATTAACATGGATGGTGCTAAACGAGCAGATTTTGTCAAGAAATTACACCAGCAGGTACGCCTAAACATTGAGCGAAGGATGGACCAAGTTGCTCAACGGGTTAACAAGGGACGCCAACGCGTTGTGTTTGAACCTGGTGACTGGGTGTGGTTACATCTACGCAAGGAAAGGTTCCCAGTCCAAAGGCGCAATAAATTACTTCCCCGAGGAGATGGGCCGTTCCAAGTCATCAAGCGCATCAATGACAATGCTTACAAACTGGACCTACCCGGTGAGTACAATGTGAGCGCTACATTCAATGTCTCTGATCTATCTCCTTTTCTTGCAGACGATGAAGCTGATTTGAGGACAAATCCTTTTGAAGAGGAGGGGGATGATACGAACCAACAGACACCATTGCGAACTATTCGAGTTCCCCTAGGACTCGTAACTCGAGCACGAGCTAAGAAGATGAGGGAGGAACTCCAAGGACTTGTTCATGAGATACAAGGCCAAGAAATTGTCCCCAAGGTCATTGAGGGACTTGAGCATGAAGGAATGAAAGCCATCCATGTAGTGCACGTCAAAGAGAACCATGTGTGACCCTTCTCTAGTCACATTTGTTGTTTTAATTAAGTCATTGTAATAAGGGCTTAATGGTCCATAGCATTGCTTATTTACCTAAGCGATGACCTCATAAGGTTATTTACCTAAGCGATGACCTCATAAGGTTGTTTACCTAAGGGATGACCTCATAAGGTTTGGTCAAGCCCACAATTCTTAGTCTTATGGAAATAGTCAAGCCTACAATTGTTAGTCTTAGTCAAGACCACAACTCTAGACTAGTTCCACATTTAGTTGTTCATCTCTATGTAAGGCTATAAATAGCCCACACTTCCAATGGATTTAGGCATTCAATCAATAAATCAGATTTTGAGAGTTTTCTTGGTTTCTCCAAGGCTTTTTGAATACCTTAGAATTTCTCTAGGTGTTCGTGACTTATCAATCTAGAATCGCACTAGGTTGTGGCGTCTTCTACCATTATACCAAGGTTCGTTAACCACGTGATTAACGGGTTGAGGTCATCCGCTCCAAACTTGGTGTCCTCTTGTCGATCCTGAATCTAATCTTTTACGGGTTTCGTCACAAGGTTGGCGACGTTCGTATCACTATGCATCCCTCAGTCTATTGTTAGTCCATCAAGCACATTCAGGTAGTCTAATGGGACACTTTGGTGCTGCAAAGACTTTGGTTGTTTTGCAGGAACACTTCTATTGGCCAAAGATGAGAAGAGATGTGGAACGTGTGTGGTTGGTCGATGCATTGTGTGCCACAAAGCTAAGTCTAAGACTCAACCATTCGGTTTGTATACCCCTTTACCTGTGCCTACTACACCTTGGATCGATATTTCTATGAATTTTGTACTTGAGTTGCCTAGGTCTAGGAAAGGACATTATAGCATATTTGTGGTAGTTGACAGATTTCCTAAAATGGCTCATTTCATTGCTTGTCACAAAACGGATGATGCTTCTTACATTGCTGATTTGTTCTTTCGTGGGATAGTTAGGTTACATGGCATGCCTAGAACTATTGTTTCTGACAGGGATGTTAAATTTCTTAGCTATTTCTGGAAGACATCGTGGGGAAAATTGGGTACTAAACTGTTATTCTCGACTTCAAGTCACCCACAAACGGATAGCCAAACAGAAGTTGTTAATCGCACTTTATCTACATTGTTGCGTGCCATCATTAAAAAGAACATTAAGTCTTGGGAGGAATGTCTTCCTCATGTTGAGTTTGCCTATAACCGAACTGTGCATAGTGCTACACGTTTCTCACCTTTTGAAGTTGTATATGGTTTTAACCCGTTAACTTCTTTGGATTTGTCACCTTTGCCGTTGTCTGAGTGTGTCAATCTGGATGAAAAGAAAAGGGCAGATTTTGTGAAGGCACTACATGAGAAAGTGTGACTCAACATTGAGCAACGCACGAGTCAATATGCGAAGCAAGCAAACAAAGGAAGGCGTCAAATGATCTTTGATTGGTTGCACCTTCGCGAAGAGAGGTTTCCAGTTCAACGACAAAGCAAGCTACTCCCCTGAGGCGACGGTTCCTTCCAAGTTCTTGAGCGTGTGAACAACAATGCTTACAAGTTGGACCTCCCAGGTGAGTATGGAGCTATAAGTGCCACATTTAATGTCACTGACTTTAGTCCCTTTCTCGCAGAATTTGAATCAGATTTGAGGGCAAATCCTTTTCAAGAGGAGAGGAATGATGCGAAGGAGAACATCGAGTAGACCATACAAGTAGAACAAGTGAAGGTTTCCCTCGGCCCTGTCACTCGAGCACGCGTCAAGAAAATGAAGGAAGCACTCCAACTTCTAGTACAAGCTGCCCAAGCCCAAGTTGGGAGGCCTCGGCCCATAGAAGGCCTTGCAAGTGAGAATGAAAGACAAATCACCTTGGTAGAGGCCTTACTCGATGAAGAGGACCTTGTTTGAGGGCCACAGCCCTTTCTGGAGTATCATGGTTAATCATATAGTTATTTAAAGTTTAAGTATTGCATTAGTAGTTATATGTTCGTATCAGTTGGTAATCAGAGCTAGTTAGAGGTATCACATTACATCCCTTGTTTTTGTTGTTTTGAGCCCGTTTTTATCCATCAATTTTGTTGCTAGGTCATTAGGGTTTTGTGTCAAATCGTGGGAAGGGTTTCTTGTGAAGTCCGAATCGTTTGCTTCTTGTTAGTGTGCTGTCCGCAATTTTCCAGAATTATTCCAGTATTTTCGTGTGTTGTTTCTGCCCAAGTTTCATCCATGAGTTTGTTGGTGTTGTGTTTGAATCATTAGAGTAAAAAAAAAACAAAAAAAAGTCACGCACCTTATTTTGTTCTCACGTCAAGATGCTGGAATTTCGTTTTGAGTATTGCTGAAATTCTGTTTTACCTATTTCATGAGTTTTGGTTGTTGTTCTTGTAAACCTTGGATACCATAATATAATTTGGGGAAGTTCTTGAGTTCTTGAACAAGATTCTTGAAGTTCTTGGACCTGCAAGACTTGACTTGAAAGTTCTTGAAACCATAAAATCAAGAACTAGGGTTTCTTGAAAGTTTGAATAACCTTGCATCCGCTTCTTGATCTTGTGGTATAATCTGAAATTGTGATCCTTGAAGAGCCGAAATCTTGAACAAAAGACAAAAAAAGAAGAAAAGAAACGAAACAAAAAAAAAGAGGAACGAGAGACATTCGGCTCAAGGGAAATCAGATTTCCAAATCTTGATTGGTTTGAGTTTCCAATTCTTGGTTGGCTTCCAAATCTTAATTGGCTTCAATATCTTGAGCTTCCTATTCTCGACTGAATTCCAACAACCTCAAATGACCTGGATAGCCCCAAAAACACCCCAAACCAGTTTCCTAAACCGCTACAAAGACCTTATCCAAATCACCCTTGGATTCTTGAGTTTCCTAAATTGGTTGGACTAGTTGTTGCAAACCGAATTGGCTGAAATTTGAGGGCTGATTCTGGCATTATTTGAACACCACAAAAGCACCTTTTTCCCTCCAAAATACTGACCAGAACTCGGCAAAAACAGCAGCTCAAAATTCCAGTTTTCGGGTTGGAGTCTTTCTAGGATTCCAAATTTCAGCTTTGAGTTGTGAGTCGCGTCTAGTATCGATCATCTTAGGATTGCTTTCCTACATTATTTGAGTCATTAAACAGCATCTTAATTGTGTCATATACCTGAGTTTGTTCCAGTTTGACCCCTTGCTTCATTCACTGTTTGATACGTGGTTGAACGTCGACATTGGAGCTCCTTGGAGGAAATTTTCTGATTTTTTCAAGAGAGGCAAACAAAGGCCAATAAGGGTTATTTGTGAGATCATTAGAGTGGGTAATTTTGAGTGACACAAGAGAGTTGAGTGTAAACACGTAAGGGAGCGTCAAAGGCAATATACCCTTGTGTCTTTGCTAACTCTTTTTACAGGTTTACCTTAGCATGGATTCTCACCCTTTTGACAATAAACTTAACATGGAGGCCTTGACGAGTGAGTTCCAATGGAGGATGGACATGTCCCTTGAATCCCTACATGAGTGAATAGACCAACTTGAGAACCATCAACAACGAAGTAACTCGGTTCATGGAGGAAGCAATAGGGATGAATCCGGTCCTATGCATGGCGGAGATGAGGAAGACCGACGGCCTAGATATGCTCACCAAGACCAAAGAAGGAACGATGATGCACTCAAAGAGATCAAAATCAAAATCCCCTCATTCCAAGGGAAATCCGATCCGGATGCCTACTTGGAGTGGGAGAAACGCATCGAGATGATCTTCGAATGTCAAGACTATAGGGAGGACCAAAAGGTAAAGCTTGCCACTCTCGAGTTCACGGATTACGCCATTATCTGGTCGGATCAAGTGCGACTTAGCCGAAGGAGATGTGGAGAACTACCTGTGACCACATGGCATGAACTTCGCAGGTTGATGAGGAAACGGTTCATTCCAAGTCACTACCACCGAGACCTTTATCAAAAACTACAAAACTTGAGTCAAGGGTCTCGAAGTGTAGATGACTGTTTCAAGGAGATGGAAATAGCCATGCTACGTGCCGATGTAGTGGAGGACCGGGAAGCGACAATGGCTAGGTTCTTAACTGGGTTGAGACCCAAGATTGCAGAGGTAGTGGAGTTGCATCACTACGTGGAAATCACGGACATGGTGGACAAAGCTTCCAAAGTGGAGCGTCGCCTCAAGAGGAGGGATGCCACTCGACTCACTAGTACACCGGTTAGCTCGAATTGGAGAACATATCCGCCTACGAAGGAGAAGAAACCGATTATGGGAGCTTCGGGAAGGATACCAAGGCGGTGACTGACGCCTCTAAAGCCCATAACCATGAGATCAAGTGCTTCAAATGCCAAGGGTTTGGTCAGATCGCATCTCAGTGTCCAAATCGACGAACCATGCTCTTACTTGAAAATGGAGAAGTAGTGACGGATGAAGAAGACAGCTATAAAGGAGTACCATCGTTGGGAGAGAAGGATGCCGATTCTAGTGAGGAAATACCAACGAATGAACAACTCGACTTAGTGGTTCAAAAGGTGCTAACTGCTCAAGTAAAGGAAGAAAATGGCCAACAAAGGGAAAACATCTTCTACACACGTTGTCACATAAAAGGCAAGGTGTGTAGTCTTATAATTGATCCCAGGAGTTGTACAAACGTGGCAAGTATGACACTAGTGGAGAAGGCCTCGCTTCCTACAATCAAGCATCCACATCCATATAGGCTCCAATAGTTGAACGACAGTGGAGATGTGCGAGTCACAAAGCAAGTCGAGATCCTATTCCGCATTGGTCGATACGAGGATAAAGTCCTCTATGATGTCGTGCCAATGCAAGCTACTCATGTGCTATTGGGGAGACCATGGCAATATGATGAAAGAACTAGCCACGATGGTTTCACCAATAAGTACACCTTTATGCACGACAACAGGAAAGTCACACTTGTGCCTCTCACTCCTAAACAAGTGCACGAGGACCAAGTCCGGTTGCAACAAGAACACGAGGAGCAAAGGAAATTGAAAGGAGCCGAGAAGAGTGAGGGAAAACTGGCCTTAAATGATTCGGCCCTTGAGAAGAGAACTGAGAGGAAGCAAAGCATGCTCGCAAAAGCCAGGGATGTAAAGAAAGCTTTACTTTCTTACCAACACTTGCTTATGATAGTATGTAAAGAAGTTATGCTTGCTTCTACCATATAACTACCATCATAACTACCATATAAATTTAACCACTGTATATTTTCATGATACCCCGTGTTATCTCATTGTTGCAGGAATTTGAGGATATGTTTCCTGAGGAGATCCCGGATGGACTACCTCCCATCCGTGGCATTGAGCACCAAATAAACCTCATTCCGGGCTCACCATTGCCCAATAAAGCCCCCTATCGCATGAGTCCCGAGGAAACCAAGGAACTACAAAGGCAAGTGGACGAACTGCTTAAGAAAGGTTGGGTGCATGAAAGCCTAAGTCCCTGTGCCGTCCCCATCATCTTGGCATCAAAGAAGGATGGAAGCTCACGCATGTGTGTGGATTGCAGAGCCATCAATTCGATAACGGTAAAGTATCGTCATCCTATACCTAGGTTAGATGACATGCTAGATGAACTAAATGGGGCTGTAATTTTCATGAAAATTGATTTTAAAAGTGGGTATCACCAAATCCGAATGAAGGACGGGGACGAATGGAAAACGGCTTTTAAGACTACTTATGGGTTGTATAAATGGCTAGTCATGCCCTTTGGTTTATCTAACGCCCCTAATACATTCATGAGGTTAATGAATCATATTCTACGCCCTTTTCTTGATATCTTAGTCTCTAGTCGAAATCTTGATGAACACATAGAAGCATTTACGTGTTATTTTAAATGCCTTATGCCAAGCAAGTTTGTATGCTAACTTGAAAAAGTGTTCTTTTTGCACAAATCAGTTGGTCTTTCAAGGATATGTTATTAGTGCATAGGGAATACAGGTAGATAAAAGGAAGGTGAAAGCCATCCAAGAATGGCCGACACCAAAGACTGTGAGCGAAGTAAAGAGCTTCCATGGATTAGCTAGTTTTTACCGCAGGTTTGTGCGAGATTTCAGCACCATTGCCGCTCCGTTGACTGCCGTAATCAAGAAGAATGTCGCCTTTCATTGGGGAGCTGACCAAGATAAGGCATTTCAATTACTTAAACACAAACTCAAGCACACACCTGTACTTTCTTTGCCTAGTTTTGACAAGATGTTTGAAATCGAATGTGATACTTCAGGTGTTGGCATTGGAGCTGTGTTAATGCAAGAGGGTAGGCCTACTTTAGCGAGAAGCTGAGTGGGGCAGCCTTGAACTACTCCACCTACGATAAGGAGCTATACTCCCTCATTAGGGCTCTCGAAACATGGCAACATTATTTGAGAGCAAGGGAGTTCGTCAGTCATACTGATCACGAGTCACTCAAACACTTGAAGTCACAACAAAAGTTGAACAAAAGGCATGCCGATGGATTGCTTTTGTTGAGACTTTCCCATACATGATCAAGTATAAGACAGGTAAAATCAATGTAGTAGCTGATGCCTTGTCACGCAGGTACTCTTTACTTACCTTACTCAACACTAAGCTACTTGGTTTTGAAACCATCAAGGAGTTATATGCAAAAGATCCAGATTTTAGTGAATGCTATGCACAATGCTTACAATCTAGGTTGGATCACTTTTTTATGCATGATGGTTATTTGTTTCGAGTTGAAAAACTATGCATCCCTCAGTCTATTGTTAGTCCATCAAGCACATTCAGGTAGTCTAATGGGACACTTTGGTGCTGCAAAGACTTTGGTTGTTTTGCAGGAACACTTCTATTGGCCAAAGATGAGAAGAGATGTGGAACGTGTGTGGTTGGTCGATGCATTGTGTGCCACAAAGCTAAGTCTAAGACTCAACCATTCGGTTTGTATACCCCTTTACCTGTGCCTACTACACCTTGGATCGATATTTCTATGAATTTTGTACTTGAGTTGCCTAGGTCTAGGAAAGGACATTATAGCATATTTGTGGTAGTTGACAGATTTCCTAAAATGGCTCATTTCATTGCTTGTCACAAAACGGATGATGCTTCTTACATTGCTGATTTGTTCTTTCGTGGGATAGTTAGGTTACATGGCATGCCTAGAACTATTGTTTCTGACAGGGATGTTAAATTTCTTAGCTATTTCTGGAAGACATCGTGGGGAAAATTGGGTACTAAACTGTTATTCTCGACTTCAAGTCACCCACAAACGGATAGCCAAACAGAAGTTGTTAATCGCACTTTATCTACATTGTTGCGTGCCATCATTAAAAAGAACATTAAGTCTTGGGAGGAATGTCTTCCTCATGTTGAGTTTGCCTATAACCGAACTGTGCATAGTGCTACACGTTTCTCACCTTTTGAAGTTGTATATGGTTTTAACCCGTTAACTTCTTTGGATTTGTCACCTTTGCCGTTGTCTGAGTGTGTCAATCTGGATGAAAAGAAAAGGGCAGATTTTGTGAAGGCACTACATGAGAAAGTGTGACTCAACATTGAGCAACGCACGAGTCAATATGCGAAGCAAGCAAACAAAGGAAGGCGTCAAATGATCTTTGATTGGTTGCACCTTCGCAAAGAGAGGTTTCCAGTTCAACGACAAAGCAAGCTACTCCCCTGAGGCGACGGTTCCTTCCAAGTTCTTGAGCGTGTGAACAACAATGCTTACAAGTTGGACCTCCCAGGTGAGTATGGAGCTATAAGTGCCACATTTAATGTCACTGACTTTAGTCCCTTTCTCGCAGAATTTGAATCAGATTTGAGGGCAAATCCTTTTCAAGAGGAGAGGAATGATGCGAAGGAGAACATCGAGTAGACCATACAAGTAGAACAAGTGAAGGTTTCCCTCGGCCCTGTCACTCGAGCACGCGTCAAGAAAATGAAGGAAGCACTCCAACTTCTAGTACAAGCTGCCCAAGCCCAAGTTGGGAGGCCTCGGCCCATAGAAGGCCTTGCAAGTGAGAATGAAAGACAAATCACCTTGGTAGAGGCCTTGCTCGATGAAGAGGACCTTGTTTGAGGGCCACAGCCCTTTCTGGAGTATCATGGTTAATCATATAGTTATTTAAAGTTTAAGTATTGCATTAGTAGTTATGGCCTAGATCAATAAAGCTCATGTTGAGCATAGGACCGAGTAGGAGGCCCACTACCTTTGGCCGAACTTAGCAAGGGCCACGGACCTTCCTTGGAGCCCTAAGTCCCTTTTGGATTTTCGAGCATCTAGTAGTAGTATTATATATAGGACTATTGCTTGTATTATTTTTTTTCAGATTTGGTTTAATACAAAATTGAGAGTTCTCTCATTGGCTTCTTGTGAGCTTTTCCTGAAGTTCTTAGAATAATTCCCTAGGATCTTCAAGTTGACTTATCAATCTAGAATCACACTAGATTGTGGCGTCTTCTACACTATACCAAGGTTCGTTAGCCACGTGATTAACGGGTAAAGATATCATCAACTCCAAACGTGCTCCGTCCCTCTAGATCCTGTGCGCCTGTCTCTTGCGGGTTTCGTCACAAGTTGGCGATGTTCGTATCAGTTGGTAATCAGAGCTAGTTAGAGGTATCACATTACATCCCTTGTTTTTGTTGTTTTGAGCCCGTTTTTATCCATCAATTTTGTTGCTAGGTCATTAGGGTTTTGTGTCAAATCGTGGGAAGGGTTTCTTGTGAAGTCCGAATCGTTTGCTTCTTGTTAGTGTGCTGTCCGCAATTTTCCAGAATTATTCCAGTATTTTCGTGTGTTGTTTCTGCCCAAGTTTCATCCATGAGTTTGTTGGTGTTGTGTTTGAATCATTAGAGTAAAAAAAAAACAAAAAAAAGTCACGCACCTTATTTTGTTCTCACGTCAAGATGCTGGAATTTCGTTTTGAGTATTGCTGAAATTCTGTTTTACCTATTTCATGAGTTTTGGTTGTTGTTCTTGTAAACCTTGGATACCATAATATAATTTGGGGAAGTTCTTGAGTTCTTGAACAAGATTCTTGAAGTTCTTGGACCTGCAAGACTTGACTTGAAAGTTCTTGAAACCATAAAATCAAGAACTAGGGTTTCTTGAAAGTTTGAATAACCTTGCATCCGCTTCTTGATCTTGTGGTATAATCTGAAATTGTGATCCTTGAAGAGCCGAAATCTTGAACAAAAGACAAAAAAAAGAAGAAAAGAAACGAAACAAAAAAAAAGAGGAACGAGAGACATTCGGCTCAAGGGAAATCAGATTTCCAAATCTTGATTGGTTTGAGTTTCCAATTCTTGGTTGGCTTCCAAATCTTAATTGGCTTCAATATCTTGAGCTTCCTATTCTCGACTGAATTCCAACAACCTCAAATGACCTGGATAGCCCCAAAAACACCCCAAACCAGTTTCCTAAACCGCTACAAAGACCTTATCCAAATCACCCTTGGATTCTTGAGTTTCCTAAATTGGTTGGACTAGTTGTTGCAAACCGAATTGGCTGAAATTTGAGGGCTGATTCTGGCATTATTTGAACACCACAAAAGCACCTTTTTCCCTCCAAAATACTGACCAGAACTCGGCAAAAACAGCAGCTCAAAATTCCAGTTTTCGGGTTGGAGTCTTTCTAGGATTCCAAATTTCAGCTTTGAGATGTGAGTCGCGTCTAGTATCGATCATCTTAGGATTGCTTTCCTACATTATTTGAGTCATTAAACAGCATCTTAATTGTGTCATATACCTGAGTTTGTTCCAGTTTGACCCCTTGCTTCATTCACTGTTTGATACGTGGTTGAACGTCGACATTGGAGCTCCTTGGAGGAAATTTTCTGATTTTTTCAAGAGAGGCAAACAAAGGCCAATAAGGGTTATTTGTGAGATCATTAGAGTGGGTAATTTTGAGTGACACAAGAGAGTTGAGTGTAAACACGTAAGGGAGCGTCAAAGGCAATATACCCTTGTGTCTTTGCTAACTCTTTTTACAGGTTTACCTTAGCATGGATTCTCACCCTTTTGACAATAAACTTAACATGGAGGCCTTGACGAGTGAGTTCCAATGGAGGATGGACATGTCCCTTGAATCCCTACATGAGTGAATAGACCAACTTGAGAACCATCAACAACGAAGTAACTCGGTTCATGGAGGAAGCAATAGGGATGAATCCGGTCCTATGCATGGCGGAGATGAGGAAGACCGACGGCCTAGATATGCTCACCAAGACCAAAGAAGGAACGATGATGCACTCAAAGAGATCAAAATCAAAATCCCCTCATTCCAAGGGAAATCCGATCCGGATGCCTACTTGGAGTGGGAGAAACGCATCGAGATGATCTTCGAATGTCAAGACTATAGGGAGGACCAAAAGGTAAAGCTTGCCACTCTCGAGTTCACGGATTACGCCATTATCTGGTCGGATCAAGTGCGACTTAGCCGAAGGAGATGTGGAGAACTACCTGTGACCACATGGCATGAACTTCGCAGGTTGATGAGGAAACGGTTCATTCCAAGTCACTACCACCGAGACCTTTATCAAAAACTACAAAACTTGAGTCAAGGGTCTCGAAGTGTAGATGACTGTTTCAAGGAGATGGAAATAGCCATGCTACGTGCCGATGTAGTGGAGGACCGGGAAGCGACAATGGCTAGGTTCTTAACTGGGTTGAGACCCAAGATTGCAGAGGTAGTGGAGTTGCATCACTACGTGGAAATCACGGACATGGTGGACAAAGCTTCCAAAGTGGAGCGTCGCCTCAAGAGGAGGGATGCCACTCGACTCACTAGTACACCGGTTAGCTCGAATTGGAGAACATATCCGCCTACGAAGGAGAAGAAACCGATTATGGGAGCTTCGGGAAGGATACCAAGGCGGTGACTGACGCCTCTAAAGCCCATAACCATGAGATCAAGTGCTTCAAATGCCAAGGGTTTGGTCAGATCGCATCTCAGTGTCCAAATCGACGAACCATGCTCTTACTTGAAAATGGAGAAGTAGTGACGGATGAAGAAGACAGCTATAAAGGAGTACCATCGTTGGGAGAGAAGGATGCCGATTCTAGTGAGGAAATACCAACGAATGAACAACTCGACTTAGTGGTTCAAAAGGTGCTAACTGCTCAAGTAAAGGAAGAAAATGGCCAACAAAGGGAAAACATCTTCTACACACGTTGTCACATAAAAGGCAAGGTGTGTAGTCTTATAATTGATCCCAGGAGTTGTACAAACGTGGCAAGTATGACACTAGTGGAGAAGGCCTCGCTTCCTACAATCAAGCATCCACATCCATATAGGCTCCAATAGTTGAACGACAGTGGAGATGTGCGAGTCACAAAGCAAGTCGAGATCCTATTCCGCATTGGTCGATACGAGGATAAAGTCCTCTATGATGTCGTGCCAATGCAAGCTACTCATGTGCTATTGGGGAGACCATGGCAATATGATGAAAGAACTAGCCACGATGGTTTCACCAATAAGTACACCTTTATGCACGACAACAGGAAAGTCACACTTGTGCCTCTCACTCCTAAACAAGTGCACGAGGACCAAGTCCGGTTGCAACAAGAACACGAGGAGCAAAGGAAATTGAAAGGAGCCGAGAAGAGTGAGGGAAAACTGGCCTTAAATGATTCGGCCCTTGAGAAGAGAACTGAGAGGAAGCAAAGCATGCTCGCAAAAGCCAGGGATGTAAAGAAAGCTTTACTTTCTTACCAACACTTGCTTATGATAGTATGTAAAGAAGTTATGCTTGCTTCTACCATATAACTACCATCATAACTACCATATAAATTTAACCACTGTATATTTTCATGATACCCCGTGTTATCTCATTGTTGCAGGAATTTGAGGATATGTTTCCTGAGGAGATCCCGGATGGACTACCTCCCATCCGTGGCATTGAGCACCAAATAAACCTCATTCCGGGCTCACCATTGCCCAATAAAGCCCCCTATCGCATGAGTCCCGAGGAAACCAAGGAACTACAAAGGCAAGTGGACGAACTGCTTAAGAAAGGTTGGGTGCATGAAAGCCTAAGTCCCTGTGCCGTCCCCATCATCTTGGCATCAAAGAAGGATGGAAGCTCACGCATGTGTGTGGATTGCAGAGCCATCAATTCGATAACGGTAAAGTATCGTCATCCTATACCTAGGTTAGATGACATGCTAGATGAACTAAATGGGGCTGTAATTTTCATGAAAATTGATTTTAAAAGTGGGTATCACCAAATCCGAATGAAGGACGGGGACGAATGGAAAACGGCTTTTAAGACTACTTATGGGTTGTATAAATGGCTAGTCATGCCCTTTGGTTTATCTAACGCCCCTAATACATTCATGAGGTTAATGAATCATATTCTACGCCCTTTTCTTGATATCTTAGTCTCTAGTCGAAATCTTGATGAACACATAGAAGCATTTACGTGTTATTTTAAATGCCTTATGCCAAGCAAGTTTGTATGCTAACTTGAAAAAGTGTTCTTTTTGCACAAATCAGTTGGTCTTTCAAGGATATGTTATTAGTGCATAGGGAATACAGGTAGATAAAAGGAAGGTGAAAGCCATCCAAGAATGGCCGACACCAAAGACTGTGAGCGAAGTAAAGAGCTTCCATGGATTAGCTAGTTTTTACCGCAGGTTTGTGCGAGATTTCAGCACCATTGCCGCTCCGTTGACTGCCGTAATCAAGAAGAATGTCGCCTTTCATTGGGGAGCTGACCAAGATAAGGCATTTCAATTACTTAAACACAAACTCAAGCACACACCTGTACTTTCTTTGCCTAGTTTTGACAAGATGTTTGAAATCGAATGTGATACTTCAGGTGTTGGCATTGGAGCTGTGTTAATGCAAGAGGGTAGGCCTACTTTAGCGAGAAGCTGAGTGGGGCAGCCTTGAACTACTCCACCTACGATAAGGAGCTATACTCCCTCATTAGGGCTCTCGAAACATGGCAACATTATTTGAGAGCAAGGGAGTTCGTCAGTCATACTGATCACGAGTCACTCAAACACTTGAAGTCACAACAAAAGTTGAACAAAAGGCATGCCGATGGATTGCTTTTGTTGAGACTTTCCCATACATGATCAAGTATAAGACAGGTAAAATCAATGTAGTAGCTGATGCCTTGTCACGCAGGTACTCTTTACTTACCTTACTCAACACTAAGCTACTTGGTTTTGAAACCATCAAGGAGTTATATGCAAAAGATCCAGATTTTAGTGAATGCTATGCACAATGCTTACAATCTAGGTTGGATCACTTTTTTATGCATGATGGTTATTTGTTTCGAGTTGAAAAACTATGCATCCCTCAGTCTATTGTTAGTCCATCAAGCACATTCAGGTAGTCTAATGGGACACTTTGGTGCTGCAAAGACTTTGGTTGTTTTGCAGGAACACTTCTATTGGCCAAAGATGAGAAGAGATGTGGAACGTGTGTGGTTGGTCGATGCATTGTGTGCCACAAAGCTAAGTCTAAGACTCAACCATTCGGTTTGTATACCCCTTTACCTGTGCCTACTACACCTTGGATCGATATTTCTATGAATTTTGTACTTGAGTTGCCTAGGTCTAGGAAAGGACATTATAGCATATTTGTGGTAGTTGACAGATTTCCTAAAATGGCTCATTTCATTGCTTGTCACAAAACGGATGATGCTTCTTACATTGCTGATTTGTTCTTTCGTGGGATAGTTAGGTTACATGGCATGCCTAGAACTATTGTTTCTGACAGGGATGTTAAATTTCTTAGCTATTTCTGGAAGACATCGTGGGGAAAATTGGGTACTAAACTGTTATTCTCGACTTCAAGTCACCCACAAACGGATAGCCAAACAGAAGTTGTTAATCGCACTTTATCTACATTGTTGCGTGCCATCATTAAAAAGAACATTAAGTCTTGGGAGGAATGTCTTCCTCATGTTGAGTTTGCCTATAACCGAACTGTGCATAGTGCTACACGTTTCTCACCTTTTGAAGTTGTATATGGTTTTAACCCGTTAACTTCTTTGGATTTGTCACCTTTGCCGTTGTCTGAGTGTGTCAATCTGGATGAAAAGAAAAGGGCAGATTTTGTGAAGGCACTACATGAGAAAGTGTGACTCAACATTGAGCAACGCACGAGTCAATATGCGAAGCAAGCAAACAAAGGAAGGCGTCAAATGATCTTTGATTGGTTGCACCTTCGCAAAGAGAGGTTTCCAGTTCAACGACAAAGCAAGCTACTCCCCTGAGGCGACGGTTCCTTCCAAGTTCTTGAGCGTGTGAACAACAATGCTTACAAGTTGGACCTCCCAGGTGAGTATGGAGCTATAAGTGCCACATTTAATGTCACTGACTTTAGTCCCTTTCTCGCAGAATTTGAATCAGATTTGAGGGCAAATCCTTTTCAAGAGGAGAGGAATGATGCGAAGGAGAACATCGAGTAGACCATACAAGTAGAACAAGTGAAGGTTTCCCTCGGCCCTGTCACTCGAGCACGCGTCAAGAAAATGAAGGAAGCACTCCAACTTCTAGTACAAGCTGCCCAAGCCCAAGTTGGGAGGCCTCGGCCCATAGAAGGCCTTGCAAGTGAGAATGAAAGACAAATCACCTTGGTAGAGGCCTTGCTCGATGAAGAGGACCTTGTTTGAGGGCCACAGCCCTTTCTGGAGTATCATGGTTAATCATATAGTTATTTAAAGTTTAAGTATTGCATTAGTAGTTATGGCCTAGATCAATAAAGCTCATGTTGAGCATAGGACCGAGTAGGAGGCCCACTACCTTTGGCCGAACTTAGCAAGGGCCACGGACCTTCCTTGGAGCCCTAAGTCCCTTTTGGATTTTCGAGCATCTAGTAGTAGTATTATATATAGGACTATTGCTTGTATTATTTTTTTTCAGATTTGGTTTAATACAAAATTGAGAGTTCTCTCATTGGCTTCTTGTGAGCTTTTCCTGAAGTTCTTAGAATAATTCCCTAGGATCTTCAAGTTGACTTATCAATCTAGAATCACACTAGATTGTGGCGTCTTCTACACTATACCAAGGTTCGTTAGCCACGTGATTAACGGGTAAAGATATCATCAACTCCAAACGTGCTCCGTCCCTCTAGATCCTGTGCGCCTGTCTCTTGCGGGTTTCGTCACAAGTTGGCGATGTTCGTATCAGTTGGTAATCAGAGCTAGTTAGAGGTATCACATTACATCCCTTGTTTTTGTTGTTTTGAGCCCGTTTTTATCCATCAATTTTGTTGCTAGGTCATTAGGGTTTTGTGTCAAATCGTGGGAAGGGTTTCTTGTGAAGTCCGAATCGTTTGCTTCTTGTTAGTGTGCTGTCCGCAATTTTCCAGAATTATTCCAGTATTTTCGTGTGTTGTTTCTGCCCAAGTTTCATCCATGAGTTTGTTGGTGTTGTGTTTGAATCATTAGAGTAAAAAAAAAACAAAAAAAAGTCACGCACCTTATTTTGTTCTCACGTCAAGATGCTGGAATTTCGTTTTGAGTATTGCTGAAATTCTGTTTTACCTATTTCATGAGTTTTGGTTGTTGTTCTTGTAAACCTTGGATACCATAATATAATTTGGGGAAGTTCTTGAGTTCTTGAACAAGATTCTTGAAGTTCTTGGACCTGCAAGACTTGACTTGAAAGTTCTTGAAACCATAAAATCAAGAACTAGGGTTTCTTGAAAGTTTGAATAACCTTGCATCCGCTTCTTGATCTTGTGGTATAATCTGAAATTGTGATCCTTGAAGAGCCGAAATCTTGAACAAAAGACAAAAAAAAGAAGAAAAGAAACGAAACAAAAAAAAAGAGGAACGAGAGACATTCGGCTCAAGGGAAATCAGATTTCCAAATCTTGATTGGTTTGAGTTTCCAATTCTTGGTTGGCTTCCAAATCTTAATTGGCTTCAATATCTTGAGCTTCCTATTCTCGACTGAATTCCAACAACCTCAAATGACCTGGATAGCCCCAAAAACACCCCAAACCAGTTTCCTAAACCGCTACAAAGACCTTATCCAAATCACCCTTGGATTCTTGAGTTTCCTAAATTGGTTGGACTAGTTGTTGCAAACCGAATTGGCTGAAATTTGAGGGCTGATTCTGGCATTATTTGAACACCACAAAAGCACCTTTTTCCCTCCAAAATACTGACCAGAACTCGGCAAAAACAGCAGCTCAAAATTCCAGTTTTCGGGTTGGAGTCTTTCTAGGATTCCAAATTTCAGCTTTGAGATGTGAGTCGCGTCTAGTATCGATCATCTTAGGATTGCTTTCCTACATTATTTGAGTCATTAAACAGCATCTTAATTGTGTCATATACCTGAGTTTGTTCCAGTTTGACCCCTTGCTTCATTCACTGTTTGATACGTGGTTGAACGTCGACATTGGAGCTCCTTGGAGGAAATTTTCTGATTTTTTCAAGAGAGGCAAACAAAGGCCAATAAGGGTTATTTGTGAGATCATTAGAGTGGGTAATTTTGAGTGACACAAGAGAGTTGAGTGTAAACACGTAAGGGAGCGTCAAAGGCAATATACCCTTGTGTCTTTGCTAACTCTTTTTACAGGTTTACCTTAGCATGGATTCTCACCCTTTTGACAATAAACTTAACATGGAGGCCTTGACGAGTGAGTTCCAATGGAGGATGGACATGTCCCTTGAATCCCTACATGAGTGAATAGACCAACTTGAGAACCATCAACAACGAAGTAACTCGGTTCATGGAGGAAGCAATAGGGATGAATCCGGTCCTATGCATGGCGGAGATGAGGAAGACCGACGGCCTAGATATGCTCACCAAGACCAAAGAAGGAACGATGATGCACTCAAAGAGATCAAAATCAAAATCCCCTCATTCCAAGGGAAATCCGATCCGGATGCCTACTTGGAGTGGGAGAAACGCATCGAGATGATCTTCGAATGTCAAGACTATAGGGAGGACCAAAAGGTAAAGCTTGCCACTCTCGAGTTCACGGATTACGCCATTATCTGGTCGGATCAAGTGCGACTTAGCCGAAGGAGATGTGGAGAACTACCTGTGACCACATGGCATGAACTTCGCAGGTTGATGAGGAAACGGTTCATTCCAAGTCACTACCACCGAGACCTTTATCAAAAACTACAAAACTTGAGTCAAGGGTCTCGAAGTGTAGATGACTGTTTCAAGGAGATGGAAATAGCCATGCTACGTGCCGATGTAGTGGAGGACCGGGAAGCGACAATGGCTAGGTTCTTAACTGGGTTGAGACCCAAGATTGCAGAGGTAGTGGAGTTGCATCACTACGTGGAAATCACGGACATGGTGGACAAAGCTTCCAAAGTGGAGCGTCGCCTCAAGAGGAGGGATGCCACTCGACTCACTAGTACACCGGTTAGCTCGAATTGGAGAACATATCCGCCTACGAAGGAGAAGAAACCGATTATGGGAGCTTCGGGAAGGATACCAAGGCGGTGACTGACGCCTCTAAAGCCCATAACCATGAGATCAAGTGCTTCAAATGCCAAGGGTTTGGTCAGATCGCATCTCAGTGTCCAAATCGACGAACCATGCTCTTACTTGAAAATGGAGAAGTAGTGACGGATGAAGAAGACAGCTATAAAGGAGTACCATCGTTGGGAGAGAAGGATGCCGATTCTAGTGAGGAAATACCAACGAATGAACAACTCGACTTAGTGGTTCAAAAGGTGCTAACTGCTCAAGTAAAGGAAGAAAATGGCCAACAAAGGGAAAACATCTTCTACACACGTTGTCACATAAAAGGCAAGGTGTGTAGTCTTATAATTGATCCCAGGAGTTGTACAAACGTGGCAAGTATGACACTAGTGGAGAAGGCCTCGCTTCCTACAATCAAGCATCCACATCCATATAGGCTCCAATAGTTGAACGACAGTGGAGATGTGCGAGTCACAAAGCAAGTCGAGATCCTATTCCGCATTGGTCGATACGAGGATAAAGTCCTCTATGATGTCGTGCCAATGCAAGCTACTCATGTGCTATTGGGGAGACCATGGCAATATGATGAAAGAACTAGCCACGATGGTTTCACCAATAAGTACACCTTTATGCACGACAACAGGAAAGTCACACTTGTGCCTCTCACTCCTAAACAAGTGCACGAGGACCAAGTCCGGTTGCAACAAGAACACGAGGAGCAAAGGAAATTGAAAGGAGCCGAGAAGAGTGAGGGAAAACTGGCCTTAAATGATTCGGCCCTTGAGAAGAGAACTGAGAGGAAGCAAAGCATGCTCGCAAAAGCCAGGGATGTAAAGAAAGCTTTACTTTCTTACCAACACTTGCTTATGATAGTATGTAAAGAAGTTATGCTTGCTTCTACCATATAACTACCATCATAACTACCATATAAATTTAACCACTGTATATTTTCATGATACCCCGTGTTATCTCATTGTTGCAGGAATTTGAGGATATGTTTCCTGAGGAGATCCCGGATGGACTACCTCCCATCCGTGGCATTGAGCACCAAATAAACCTCATTCCGGGCTCACCATTGCCCAATAAAGCCCCCTATCGCATGAGTCCCGAGGAAACCAAGGAACTACAAAGGCAAGTGGACGAACTGCTTAAGAAAGGTTGGGTGCATGAAAGCCTAAGTCCCTGTGCCGTCCCCATCATCTTGGCATCAAAGAAGGATGGAAGCTCACGCATGTGTGTGGATTGCAGAGCCATCAATTCGATAACGGTAAAGTATCGTCATCCTATACCTAGGTTAGATGACATGCTAGATGAACTAAATGGGGCTGTAATTTTCATGAAAATTGATTTTAAAAGTGGGTATCACCAAATCCGAATGAAGGACGGGGACGAATGGAAAACGGCTTTTAAGACTACTTATGGGTTGTATAAATGGCTAGTCATGCCCTTTGGTTTATCTAACGCCCCTAATACATTCATGAGGTTAATGAATCATATTCTACGCCCTTTTCTTGATATCTTAGTCTCTAGTCGAAATCTTGATGAACACATAGAAGCATTTACGTGTTATTTTAAATGCCTTATGCCAAGCAAGTTTGTATGCTAACTTGAAAAAGTGTTCTTTTTGCACAAATCAGTTGGTCTTTCAAGGATATGTTATTAGTGCATAGGGAATACAGGTAGATAAAAGGAAGGTGAAAGCCATCCAAGAATGGCCGACACCAAAGACTGTGAGCGAAGTAAAGAGCTTCCATGGATTAGCTAGTTTTTACCGCAGGTTTGTGCGAGATTTCAGCACCATTGCCGCTCCGTTGACTGCCGTAATCAAGAAGAATGTCGCCTTTCATTGGGGAGCTGACCAAGATAAGGCATTTCAATTACTTAAACACAAACTCAAGCACACACCTGTACTTTCTTTGCCTAGTTTTGACAAGATGTTTGAAATCGAATGTGATACTTCAGGTGTTGGCATTGGAGCTGTGTTAATGCAAGAGGGTAGGCCTACTTTAGCGAGAAGCTGAGTGGGGCAGCCTTGAACTACTCCACCTACGATAAGGAGCTATACTCCCTCATTAGGGCTCTCGAAACATGGCAACATTATTTGAGAGCAAGGGAGTTCGTCAGTCATACTGATCACGAGTCACTCAAACACTTGAAGTCACAACAAAAGTTGAACAAAAGGCATGCCGATGGATTGCTTTTGTTGAGACTTTCCCATACATGATCAAGTATAAGACAGGTAAAATCAATGTAGTAGCTGATGCCTTGTCACGCAGGTACTCTTTACTTACCTTACTCAACACTAAGCTACTTGGTTTTGAAACCATCAAGGAGTTATATGCAAAAGATCCAGATTTTAGTGAATGCTATGCACAATGCTTACAATCTAGGTTGGATCACTTTTTTATGCATGATGGTTATTTTTAGTCCATCAAGCACATTCAGGTAGTCTAATGGGACACTTTGGTGCTGCAAAGACTTTGGTTGTTTTGCAGGAACACTTCTATTGGCCAAAGATGAGAAGAGATGTGGAACGTGTGTGGTTGGTCGATGCATTGTGTGCCACAAAGCTAAGTCTAAGACTCAACCATTCGGTTTGTATACCCCTTTACCTGTGCCTACTACACCTTGGATCGATATTTCTATGAATTTTGTACTTGAGTTGCCTAGGTCTAGGAAAGGACATTATAGCATATTTGTGGTAGTTGACAGATTTCCTAAAATGGCTCATTTCATTGCTTGTCACAAAACGGATGATGCTTCTTACATTGCTGATTTGTTCTTTCGTGGGATAGTTAGGTTACATGGCATGCCTAGAACTATTGTTTCTGACAGGGATGTTAAATTTCTTAGCTATTTCTGGAAGACATCGTGGGGAAAATTGGGTACTAAACTGTTATTCTCGACTTCAAGTCACCCACAAACGGATAGCCAAACAGAAGTTGTTAATCGCACTTTATCTACATTGTTGCGTGCCATCATTAAAAAGAACATTAAGTCTTGGGAGGAATGTCTTCCTCATGTTGAGTTTGCCTATAACCGAACTGTGCATAGTGCTACACGTTTCTCACCTTTTGAAGTTGTATATGGTTTTAACCCGTTAACTTCTTTGGATTTGTCACCTTTGCCGTTGTCTGAGTGTGTCAATCTGGATGAAAAGAAAAGGGCAGATTTTGTGAAGGCACTACATGAGAAAGTGTGACTCAACATTGAGCAACGCACGAGTCAATATGCGAAGCAAGCAAACAAAGGAAGGCGTCAAATGATCTTTGATTGGTTGCACCTTCGCAAAGAGAGGTTTCCAGTTCAACGACAAAGCAAGCTACTCCCCTGAGGCGACGGTTCCTTCCAAGTTCTTGAGCGTGTGAACAACAATGCTTACAAGTTGGACCTCCCAGGTGAGTATGGAGCTATAAGTGCCACATTTAATGTCACTGACTTTAGTCCCTTTCTCGCAGAATTTGAATCAGATTTGAGGGCAAATCCTTTTCAAGAGGAGAGGAATGATGCGAAGGAGAACATCGAGTAGACCATACAAGTAGAACAAGTGAAGGTTTCCCTCGGCCCTGTCACTCGAGCACGCGTCAAGAAAATGAAGGAAGCACTCCAACTTCTAGTACAAGCTGCCCAAGCCCAAGTTGGGAGGCCTCGGCCCATAGAAGGCCTTGCAAGTGAGAATGAAAGACAAATCACCTTGGTAGAGGCCTTGCTCGATGAAGAGGACCTTGTTTGAGGGCCACAGCCCTTTCTGGAGTATCATGGTTAATCATATAGTTATTTAAAGTTTAAGTATTGCATTAGTAGTTATGGCCTAGATCAATAAAGCTCATGTTGAGCATAGGACCGAGTAGGAGGCCCACTACCTTTGGCCGAACTTAGCAAGGGCCACGGACCTTCCTTGGAGCCCTAAGTCCCTTTTGGATTTTCGAGCATCTAGTAGTAGTATTATATATAGGACTATTGCTTGTATTATTTTTTTTTCAGATTTGGTTTAATACAAAATTGAGAGTTCTCTCATTGGCTTCTTGTGAGCTTTTCCTGAAGTTCTTAGAATAATTCCCTAGGATCTTCAAGTTGACTTATCAATCTAGAATCACACTAGATTGTGGCGTCTTCTACACTATACCAAGGTTCGTTAGCCACGTGATTAACGGGTAAAGATATCATCAACTCCAAACGTGCTCCGTCCCTCTAGATCCTGTGCGCCTGTCTCTTGCGGGTTTCGTCACAAGTTGGCGATGTTCGTATCAGTTGGTAATCAGAGCTAGTTAGAGGTATCACATTACATCCCTTGTTTTTGTTGTTTTGAGCCCGTTTTTATCCATCAATTTTGTTGCTAGGTCATTAGGGTTTTGTGTCAAATCGTGGGAAGGGTTTCTTGTGAAGTCCGAATCGTTTGCTTCTTGTTAGTGTGCTGTCCGCAATTTTCCAGAATTATTCCAGTATTTTCGTGTGTTGTTTCTGCCCAAGTTTCATCCATGAGTTTGTTGGTGTTGTGTTTGAATCATTAGAGTAAAAAAAAAACAAAAAAAAGTCACGCACCTTATTTTGTTCTCACGTCAAGATGCTGGAATTTCGTTTTGAGTATTGCTGAAATTCTGTTTTACCTATTTCATGAGTTTTGGTTGTTGTTCTTGTAAACCTTGGATACCATAATATAATTTGGGGAAGTTCTTGAGTTCTTGAACAAGATTCTTGAAGTTCTTGGACCTGCAAGACTTGACTTGAAAGTTCTTGAAACCATAAAATCAAGAACTAGGGTTTCTTGAAAGTTTGAATAACCTTGCATCCGCTTCTTGATCTTGTGGTATAATCTGAAATTGTGATCCTTGAAGAGCCGAAATCTTGAACAAAAGACAAAAAAAAAGAAGAAAAGAAACGAAACAAAAAAAAAGAGGAACGAGAGACATTCGGCTCAAGGGAAATCAGATTTCCAAATCTTGATTGGTTTGAGTTTCCAATTCTTGGTTGGCTTCCAAATCTTAATTGGCTTCAATATCTTGAGCTTCCTATTCTCGACTGAATTCCAACAACCTCAAATGACCTGGATAGCCCCAAAAACACCCCAAACCAGTTTCCTAAACCGCTACAAAGACCTTATCCAAATCACCCTTGGATTCTTGAGTTTCCTAAATTGGTTGGACTAGTTGTTGCAAACCGAATTGGCTGAAATTTGAGGGCTGATTCTGGCATTATTTGAACACCACAAAAGCACCTTTTTCCCTCCAAAATACTGACCAGAACTCGGCAAAAACAGCAGCTCAAAATTCCAGTTTTCGGGTTGGAGTCTTTCTAGGATTCCAAATTTCAGCTTTGAGATGTGAGTCGCGTCTAGTATCGATCATCTTAGGATTGCTTTCCTACATTATTTGAGTCATTAAACAGCATCTTAATTGTGTCATATACCTGAGTTTGTTCCAGTTTGACCCCTTGCTTCATTCACTGTTTGATACGTGGTTGAACGTCGACATTGGAGCTCCTTGGAGGAAATTTTCTGATTTTTTCAAGAGAGGCAAACAAAGGCCAATAAGGGTTATTTGTGAGATCATTAGAGTGGGTAATTTTGAGTGACACAAGAGAGTTGAGTGTAAACACGTAAGGGAGCGTCAAAGGCAATATACCCTTGTGTCTTTGCTAACTCTTTTTACAGGTTTACCTTAGCATGGATTCTCACCCTTTTGACAATAAACTTAACATGGAGGCCTTGACGAGTGAGTTCCAATGGAGGATGGACATGTCCCTTGAATCCCTACATGAGTGAATAGACCAACTTGAGAACCATCAACAACGAAGTAACTCGGTTCATGGAGGAAGCAATAGGGATGAATCCGGTCCTATGCATGGCGGAGATGAGGAAGACCGACGGCCTAGATATGCTCACCAAGACCAAAGAAGGAACGATGATGCACTCAAAGAGATCAAAATCAAAATCCCCTCATTCCAAGGGAAATCCGATCCGGATGCCTACTTGGAGTGGGAGAAACGCATCGAGATGATCTTCGAATGTCAAGACTATAGGGAGGACCAAAAGGTAAAGCTTGCCACTCTCGAGTTCACGGATTACGCCATTATCTGGTCGGATCAAGTGCGACTTAGCCGAAGGAGATGTGGAGAACTACCTGTGACCACATGGCATGAACTTCGCAGGTTGATGAGGAAACGGTTCATTCCAAGTCACTACCACCGAGACCTTTATCAAAAACTACAAAACTTGAGTCAAGGGTCTCGAAGTGTAGATGACTGTTTCAAGGAGATGGAAATAGCCATGCTACGTGCCGATGTAGTGGAGGACCGGGAAGCGACAATGGCTAGGTTCTTAACTGGGTTGAGACCCAAGATTGCAGAGGTAGTGGAGTTGCATCACTACGTGGAAATCACGGACATGGTGGACAAAGCTTCCAAAGTGGAGCGTCGCCTCAAGAGGAGGGATGCCACTCGACTCACTAGTACACCGGTTAGCTCGAATTGGAGAACATATCCGCCTACGAAGGAGAAGAAACCGATTATGGGAGCTTCGGGAAGGATACCAAGGCGGTGACTGACGCCTCTAAAGCCCATAACCATGAGATCAAGTGCTTCAAATGCCAAGGGTTTGGTCAGATCGCATCTCAGTGTCCAAATCGACGAACCATGCTCTTACTTGAAAATGGAGAAGTAGTGACGGATGAAGAAGACAGCTATAAAGGAGTACCATCGTTGGGAGAGAAGGATGCCGATTCTAGTGAGGAAATACCAACGAATGAACAACTCGACTTAGTGGTTCAAAAGGTGCTAACTGCTCAAGTAAAGGAAGAAAATGGCCAACAAAGGGAAAACATCTTCTACACACGTTGTCACATAAAAGGCAAGGTGTGTAGTCTTATAATTGATCCCAGGAGTTGTACAAACGTGGCAAGTATGACACTAGTGGAGAAGGCCTCGCTTCCTACAATCAAGCATCCACATCCATATAGGCTCCAATAGTTGAACGACAGTGGAGATGTGCGAGTCACAAAGCAAGTCGAGATCCTATTCCGCATTGGTCGATACGAGGATAAAGTCCTCTATGATGTCGTGCCAATGCAAGCTACTCATGTGCTATTGGGGAGACCATGGCAATATGATGAAAGAACTAGCCACGATGGTTTCACCAATAAGTACACCTTTATGCACGACAACAGGAAAGTCACACTTGTGCCTCTCACTCCTAAACAAGTGCACGAGGACCAAGTCCGGTTGCAACAAGAACACGAGGAGCAAAGGAAATTGAAAGGAGCCGAGAAGAGTGAGGGAAAACTGGCCTTAAATGATTCGGCCCTTGAGAAGAGAACTGAGAGGAAGCAAAGCATGCTCGCAAAAGCCAGGGATGTAAAGAAAGCTTTACTTTCTTACCAACACTTGCTTATGATAGTATGTAAAGAAGTTATGCTTGCTTCTACCATATAACTACCATCATAACTACCATATAAATTTAACCACTGTATATTTTCATGATACCCCGTGTTATCTCATTGTTGCAGGAATTTGAGGATATGTTTCCTGAGGAGATCCCGGATGGACTACCTCCCATCCGTGGCATTGAGCACCAAATAAACCTCATTCCGGGCTCACCATTGCCCAATAAAGCCCCCTATCGCATGAGTCCCGAGGAAACCAAGGAACTACAAAGGCAAGTGGACGAACTGCTTAAGAAAGGTTGGGTGCATGAAAGCCTAAGTCCCTGTGCCGTCCCCATCATCTTGGCATCAAAGAAGGATGGAAGCTCACGCATGTGTGTGGATTGCAGAGCCATCAATTCGATAACGGTAAAGTATCGTCATCCTATACCTAGGTTAGATGACATGCTAGATGAACTAAATGGGGCTGTAATTTTCATGAAAATTGATTTTAAAAGTGGGTATCACCAAATCCGAATGAAGGACGGGGACGAATGGAAGGGAATACAGGTAGATAAAAGGAAGGTGAAAGCCATCCAAGAATGGCCGACACCAAAGACTGTGAGCGAAGTAAAGAGCTTCCATGGATTAGCTAGTTTTTACCGCAGGTTTGTGCGAGATTTCAGCACCATTGCCGCTCCGTTGACTGCCGTAATCAAGAAGAATGTCGCCTTTCATTGGGGAGCTGACCAAGATAAGGCATTTCAATTACTTAAACACAAACTCAAGCACACACCTGTACTTTCTTTGCCTAGTTTTGACAAGATGTTTGAAATCGAATGTGATACTTCAGGTGTTGGCATTGGAGCTGTGTTAATGCAAGAGGGTAGGCCTACTTTAGCGAGAAGCTGAGTGGGGCAGCCTTGAACTACTCCACCTACGATAAGGAGCTATACTCCCTCATTAGGGCTCTCGAAACATGGCAACATTATTTGAGAGCAAGGGAGTTCGTCAGTCATACTGATCACGAGTCACTCAAACACTTGAAGTCACAACAAAAGTTGAACAAAAGGCATGCCGATGGATTGCTTTTGTTGAGACTTTCCCATACATGATCAAGTATAAGACAGGTAAAATCAATGTAGTAGCTGATGCCTTGTCACGCAGGTACTCTTTACTTACCTTACTCAACACTAAGCTACTTGGTTTTGAAACCATCAAGGAGTTATATGCAAAAGATCCAGATTTTAGTGAATGCTATGCACAATGCTTACAATCTAGGTTGGATCACTTTTTTATGCATGATGGTTATTTTTAGTCCATCAAGCACATTCAGGTAGTCTAATGGGACACTTTGGTGCTGCAAAGACTTTGGTTGTTTTGCAGGAACACTTCTATTGGCCAAAGATGAGAAGAGATGTGGAACGTGTGTGGTTGGTCGATGCATTGTGTGCCACAAAGCTAAGTCTAAGACTCAACCATTCGGTTTGTATACCCCTTTACCTGTGCCTACTACACCTTGGATCGATATTTCTATGAATTTTGTACTTGAGTTGCCTAGGTCTAGGAAAGGACATTATAGCATATTTGTGGTAGTTGACAGATTTCCTAAAATGGCTCATTTCATTGCTTGTCACAAAACGGATGATGCTTCTTACATTGCTGATTTGTTCTTTCGTGGGATAGTTAGGTTACATGGCATGCCTAGAACTATTGTTTCTGACAGGGATGTTAAATTTCTTAGCTATTTCTGGAAGACATCGTGGGGAAAATTGGGTACTAAACTGTTATTCTCGACTTCAAGTCACCCACAAACGGATAGCCAAACAGAAGTTGTTAATCGCACTTTATCTACATTGTTGCGTGCCATCATTAAAAAGAACATTAAGTCTTGGGAGGAATGTCTTCCTCATGTTGAGTTTGCCTATAACCGAACTGTGCATAGTGCTACACGTTTCTCACCTTTTGAAGTTGTATATGGTTTTAACCCGTTAACTTCTTTGGATTTGTCACCATTGCCGTTGTCTGAGTGTGTCAATCTGGATGAAAAGAAAAGGGCAGATTTTGTGAAGGCACTACATGAGAAAGTGTGACTCAACATTGAGCAACGCACGAGTCAATATGCGAAGCAAGCAAACAAAGGAAGGCGTCAAATGATCTTTGATTGGTTGCACCTTCGCAAAGAGAGGTTTCCAGTTCAACGACAAAGCAAGCTACTCCCCTGAGGCGACGGTTCCTTCCAAGTTCTTGAGCGTGTGAACAACAATGCTTACAAGTTGGACCTCCCAGGTGAGTATGGAGCTATAAGTGCCACATTTAATGTCACTGACTTTAGTCCCTTTCTCGCAGAATTTGAATCAGATTTGAGGGCAAATCCTTTTCAAGAGGAGAGGAATGATGCGAAGGAGAACATCGAGTAGACCATA